>NC_055992.1:95505390-95814311 GCF_018446385.1 Zingiber officinale | reverse complement strand
TCTGCAAGTATAACAAAATTTACTATCCGAATTGAACTGCTAAACCACATGCCAATCTAAAACTGCTTATATAAGAAAACTGATAATGGAAGGTCTAAGGCACGGAGGATAGAGCTCTTCAACCTACAGGAAAACAATGGCACAAAACAACTGAAACCTTAAAGCATACTACAGCAACAATGCAAAGAGGGAATGAACATTGGTCTCTTTCTATTTTAGCTACTTATCATCACCTAAAGGTTAGGAATATGCACCATTTATAAAGGCCAAAACATAATATCATTAACATGGAAACCAAGCCATACTTACAAGCTTTAGAAATCCTGATCTAAACCGCAAAAGAACTAGATGCTAAAAGGGGACTAAAATTCTGTTAGTCAAATTCTCGCATGAACAAGAAGAGAAATGCATAATCGTTACCAATAAAACATGCATTGAATTTGTAGCATGCAAAAGCATAGAACCAAAACTAACATAACATACTAATTTATCTCTTAAACATGGTTAGGTTTGCCATTCCTAAACATTATTATATGAACTGAATATTATATAAATTCGTTTAGAACATGCACAATTTATATAGAACCAAAACATGATATCATGACCAGGAAACAAGCCAACCTTCTAAGCTATAAAATTTCCAACCTTCACCAGATTATAGAAGCTAATTAAGATCATTAATATAATTCCAAACATGCACCATTCATATGAAACCGAACCATGATATCATAGTAAGGAAACAAACCTAACCCTACAAGCTACCTAATCCGAAACGTCAGAGAATTATATAAACTAATTAAGAGCATTAACATTATAGAAACATGACCCATTCATTGAAATTGAAACATGATATCATAAAAAGGAAACACCCAAATCTGTCACCAGCGTCCGATTCGAATCACAAGAAGACGCTATCTAGCAAAAGAATCCCGATTCATCAAGAGGAAACAAAGCAACATCGAGTTCATACACTATCCCTACCCACACTTGAACCATAAAGATGCATCCAAGCAAAGGAATTTCAAAGATTCCTCCTTACAAATAGGCTCCGAAAATCAAGAAGAACTAACAGGAACAGAAACTACTCTACTGCAGGTGAGGAAACGCTTACCTCTTCTTAAACCTACAACCGAACGAAAAGGGGCTTCTAAGGTTCCCGGAAGAGTGAAGATCTCGGCCTCTTCCTCGCGCCTACAGCTCCTCCTTGACGAGAGGATCTCGACAGTGTGAAGATCTCGTGAAAACACCCCTTGGCCGACGCCGGAGACGAAGCCCTAACTTTGGCTGTGGTTTCGCCTGAGAGGAAGTCGACGCCGCATACGCGAGGGTGGAGGAGAGGGATCGAGAGAAATTAATTCCTCTCTTAACTTAACCTCTTTTTATAACCTAGGGTTATTTTTAGGTTCGGTTATTGCTTAAGAATATTTCGCACCTTACCTTTTCATGAAATACTCGCGGAACCGTTGGTTGGCTGCGTTTCCGCCGAACCCTATTCGCGGGTTCAAATCCTCAGCCGAGCCTTTTTCTTCCTCTTTTATTTTAAATGTTCCTAACTACCGCATAAATATAATTTGTCCCTTATATGGTTAGTAATGACCGCTTGCCCACTTGGTTAGCTGGGTTTTGACCGGGTCAAGGGTCGCTGGTTCGAACCTCGGCTTGCACATTTTTTTGTCAAAACTTCCTTCGTTTAGTAAAAATACCAAACGACCTCCAAAAATTACATAAAAATACTCTAAAAATTTTTAAAAATCTCTAGAATTTTTCTAAAGAATTTCTAAATATTTTTAATTACTATTAGGACTCAAAATATTAAAATTTGGGGTGTTACATTAATAACTTAGGTAGATTTGAATCAATAGTGTTAAGTTCCACTTGAGATTCAAATCTAAACCATTAAGAACAGATAAGTTAAATTTTGAATCAATGATGTTAAGTTTCGTCTGCGATTCCTAATTTAACTTCTAAAGAACACAATAGGTTATTTAAGGAAAGGTTCGACACTTGTATAAAAAGTTTTTGTACAGTGGAACCGGTATGATTTTTTTAGGACTAACCAACAGAGACTACCTACTGTGATTGACTTTAGATCACTCTCTCTTAGGGTTCAGGACTATATCCTGTATCGAGTCCTGACCACCTATATTTTGCCAATCACATCTCGCGATGTTGCGACCTTCCCACTCCTTCTTCCTGTATGCACTATGCCAATGTCTAGACATCAACATTGCATTACACGTATTTTAAAATGTCATCCATATAGCCAGTCTCATCACTAAGCGACAGGTTCATATGCCCTACTGTCATATTTTGACTTACATATTCTCGACTATAGGGGTAGATATGGCCCAAGGTACATCTATTCCCCTTAGCGCATATGATGAAATTGGCCAACGTTAGATTGCATTAGTACATAGACATCACCGCTTAGGGTGGACTTGCGTGGAGAATGGGACCGCAACCAAATGTACCAAGCGAGGTTGAGGACGATTTTTCACCTATCATTCTAGCCAAGGGAGAGGAGATGCCAACATTTATGGCTGAGGAGCTCTTTGGATACCCTCTGACTCCGACCTAGCTCTAGACCTCAACTCAGCCCTTGACTTCACTATTCATTGAGAATCAGCTTGCTCAACTTAAGGAGTCTTCCGTACAGATCTGACAGTCAGTCTCGGACGGATTCAGCATTGTCCGGGGAGAGATAACCACAGGATTCTCCTCTCTCCAGGAGGAGATGACCATCGGATTTCAATAGATTCTTCAAGCTTAATGAGCACCTAAGCATCCCCCACCTCCACCTGCTAACGATGATCAGACCTGATTTTTTTTACACTGCTATACATTATATATCTAGTTGACTTGATCTACATAGTTATCTACTTTTTGCCACTTTATTTGGATAATCTAGGAAATTTTTTAAGACTAAGGCTGCCATTTTCAAAATAATTTTCAAATGATTTGAAAATTCTAGGAACAAATTTTTACATATATTTTTTCTAAAAATTTCCATTTTCTTAGAATTTCAAAATTAATTTTGGCCTTAGATTAGATCAAATCCTTAGAAAGTATGTTCCTATAGTTCTAGGTATTGAGCATCTCACAAATACACTAGGTCTACCTTGATTGTATATTTAAAAATTTAGAACGGCGTGAAATGTGCAGGCAAATTGCCTGGACTTAAATGCTTATTATATCAGTGCATCACTACAAGTCTAGACGAGAAATACCAAAATTACAGTGATCAAATTAAGTAATCCATTTTAGTCAAACACTAATTGGATATATTTACTTAACTTGACTAACCAAGTAAATACTGCTATCTTCTGATAGTTAATTAGTAACTAATGGTTAGACATTTAAGGACAACTTCTATATGAATATTTTTCTTAAATAATATCAGGTTCAGGGAGAGGATATTTGAAGAATAATTTCAAAAATATATTTTGAAACTTCTATAAAATTCTATTTTTAAATTTGAAAATTGTGTTTGAAAATTGTTTTGAAATGTCTTTTTACTTACAAATTTCTTTTACTCAAAATAACTTAGAATACTCTTGTTTAAAGTATTTTAAAAATATTTATAAATTACAAACTCTTGTTTAAAGTATTTTGAAAATAATTCTAAATTCTTGTTTAAAATATTTTGAAAATCTTTCTAATTTTTGGTTAAAAGATTTTTTTTAAATCTTTTGAATTCTTAGAATTTGTTTTTTAAAAAGCTCTTTTGAAATCGTTGAAAAAGCTTATGTTGAAAATTATTTTGAAAGTACTTTGCAAACCAATCTTAAAATATTTTAAAAAGTTAGTATATTTAAAAACTACTTTGAAAATATCTTGGAAACTACTTTAAACCTTTAAACTACTATAAATTTTGCAAAATGGTTAGCTTTTAAAACCTGTTATAAATTTTGAAAACTTTTTCAAAATTTAGTAGAAAATTTTTAAACTCTAAACTCCTCCTTACAATAAACCTGCAAGTTTTTATGTTTATTTTGAAAAGTTTACACTCAATTGTGTGTTTCAATACTTTAGTATACTTGTATTTTTTTATGAATGCAAAAGGGAGAGGGTAATGGTTAAGTAAGAAAAACTAAAAATAAAACTAAAAATTTGAAAACCTTAATCCTAAAATGCTCAAGAGAATATAACAGAACTTGCTTAATTTTATTACTATTCCTTCTGCATTATTTTCTAACTTTAACGCAGGTTGTCATTGCATCAAAAAGGGAGAGATTGTTCGTGTAGTCAGCACCAATGGTCAAAGCTGAGTTTTGAGAAATAACAAATAGGTTAAAGTTAGATATGTTGCTATCCAACCTTGCTACCGAGTGTGCAGGATTGACTAACCCCAATTAGGATATTCGATTCCTGACAGAATGAAGTCCAGATGTGGGATTCTAACAAGAGTTGGGATGTGCGAAATCTAATGGGTGAAGACCGGATGTGTGATTTTGACAAGTCGGGATGTACGATTCCTGAGTGGAGAAGACTGGATTCATAATTCCGGCAAGTTAGGATGTCTGATTCCAGATGGATGAAGACCGGAGGTACGATTCCGGTAAGTCAGGATGTTAGATTCCTGAAGTCCGGATATGTGATTATAGAAGGTAACTCTACACCTGGTAAGTAGAGGTAAGTCACTAGAGAAGAGTGACTAAGTGAGGGTGTGTCCCTATTCGAAGGGACAATAGGTATCAGTCCAATTTAGGTTCATTTCGAAAACCTAAATTGAGACCTTGACTAGATCCTGATTTGAGGAGACAGGATCTAATTGCTACTCCTTATTATTACTATGCTAACACTGTCTTGCAAGCTATTATTTGGTTTATTGAACTATCATATTTTATAGGACAAAAGGAGCACAAAAGGCCTCGGGTGAGCAGTGCCCAAGGCGCCTTCCATGCTATGAAAGGCGCCTTCTGCATTGTTCATGGAAGGCGCCTTCAGTGACATGGAAGACACCTTTCGTACGATAAAATTTAGATTTCATCGTAGATAAGGAGTAATGAGTTCGGGATCAAACTTTATAAGTTGGAGGCGCCTTCAAAGCTATGGAAAACATCTTCCACACCCTTTATAAGGGTGTCTCGACCAAGCTTCAAGTATCATCACTCCTACAATCCTCTACGCATCCGTTTGAAGTTCTGACTGCTCCGGCTCCTGCTGTTGCTTCATGGAAGTCTATCTACCATCAAGCTATCTTTCCGAGTCATCTGATCATCTATAGTAGACTAACAGCAACACACAAGCGCTCTCAAAATTGTTGGTAATTTTATTAAGTGTTGCAATTTTTACTGCTGCTCTAAAAGGGAAGTGTAGGCTGTTATACTATCTCTATCTCTTGTATTCGATCATCTCTTCTAGAAGTTTCGGAAGAGGTATTTAGTGGATTACTCATCAATAGGTCTGCAGGACTTGGGCCTTAGAGTAGGAGTCGCCAAAGACTTCGATCCAAGTAAAACTGAACACGTGTTCTTTTGCTTGTTTTTCTACTTCTCTTTCTTACTTAGTTTTCCGCAGCACACTTTGATTTCAAAACCAAAAAACAAGTTCATTTTAAAACCACATGATTCACCCCTCTCTCTCTCTCTCTCACATGCATCTCGATCCAACATAGTCCAAGCACCCGGGAGGGGATCCAGGCACCCAGACGGGGCTATAAAAGGAGGTTTCGACCACCAGCTTCAATATATAATTTGAAAGAAGTTTCTCTTCTTCGCGCTGCTTAGAAAATGCTTCTACAATGACCAAACGCTACCCTGACAATCGAAGGGACGATTCTTCAAATCTATAGTTGTCAGTACAATTACATTATTACAGTTCTTTAAACATTATAAATCTATATCTGTACTTATTCAAATTGATAGTGATTGCTTAACAAAAGTGACTTACGATCATGGACCTTGGAGTAGGAGTCACCACATGCTCCGAACTAAGTAAAACTTGGTCTTGTTAGCATTGATTTAGTTTCCTTTATTCTGTTGTGTTTGTCTCTAGAAAGTTTTTAAATGAATGTGAAAGCTATGAGCGATATTCACCCTCTCTCTAGCGTAACGATCATACATTGCTGATTTGCAAAGGGGAAGGTGTTGTTGGTCTATACGAAAAGGCCTACGTCAGCTATCGCTTTGAAGAATGTGTTAGTGAGATGCATGATACTTGCCCATAAATGGATATTTATGATTGATGAGATAGATAAATGATTACATTAAAAAGTGCCTTTCTATGTATTAGTAGTACACTACTACGTATATCGATACTCTAATATACATTTTTTTTCAAAAAATATGACTAAGTGTGATAATAAGGGTGAGTGGGAGTCTAGTTTAGAGATCAGGTCAGAGATATATTCGCCGAATCGGACTAATAAAGGAGGCGATCGGGCAAATACAAGACTTGGGTCCAGTCAGTGGGCTACCAAGCCTCCTTCGACTAGACTTGAAGGGGGAGATTAGTGATACGGGCAATTACCAATGGACACAGGTATAACATGACAGTCAAAGTCAAGAGGATGTGACAGTCAAAGTCAAGGTGAGGGTACAGTCAAGGAATCACTCTCAACAAGGCCTAGTTCCTCGCCCAACGCTAAGACCCTTAGTACAAGGACGTCCGGCCAACAAGTCGGTCGGACCAAAGGAGCCTAGTGCTCCTCATCTGTAGTAAGACACCTAGTATATACCCGACCAGTCATCATCTGTTCGGGTTCAAGAGAGTCCTAACTGACCACAAGGTTGGCTGAAAATAATATTTGGATAGGACCTAGGGACCTAGCGTTCCGCTGTGGGTGCCTAGTATACAATGGGTTGATTTGGCAACCGGTTAAACATATAGGCCTTCACTGTTTATTCTCCTTTCCTCCTATATATGGGCGGCTGGATATATAACTGATTAGAGGTATAAAGCTCAGTATCTTTATCTTCACCAAGCAAACATACAAGGATGCCTCCTAGTGCAAAGACGATCAACAAAAAGTACCGGTCGGGGCTCAATTCCCCATTCTTCAGAAATAAGTATCCCTACATATGATCAATCGGTCTTAAGAATTATTCGTACCTAGGGGACTTGGCTTCCTATTATTTTATAATCAGATCTCCAACATTACACAACATATATCTGAACGGTCTTAAGGGTCGAACGACCTACCATACGTTGTACTCTACTTTATATATACACCCGACCAGCTAAATATCAAGCCGAGATATCTTTGAGGGACCACATTGTCAAAGAATCATAACAATCTGTTAAATAATAACAATCGCTTGTTAGAAAATATTCTTTTTTTATTATATAGACATTTAATGAATCTTCCTCGAAGGTGACTCTACATTTTTCCATTAGCCAACACATTATGATAACATATTCCTTTAACCGCCTCATTATGTTGGTCCCTTGACGACCGGCTGGAGGGGGTGAATAGCCTGCACAATAAAAACAAATAAAATCCCCTTTCTCAATCTTATAGCTTGATTAAAATAGACATTTACATAAAAGAAATAAGATATTGATTAAAAATAAGAGGCACAAAAGGATTACTTGGTTTGAATCAAGGGATTGCTAATCTAATGAAGTTGAAGCTTACTAAACAATCTCCTTCATGTGGAGAAGCCTCATACAGTAGTTGAAGCACTTAATTATAGAACAAAACTAAAGAGGAATTGTTTAGAAGTGTTGTTCTGACTTACTAGGGTCAGGGTCGTATTTATAGCCCTAGTTGAGGCACCTGGAAGGGTTCCAGGCACCTAGAGGGGGATAAAACCTTATCCCTTTCGCAATAGAATGTGCCACATTACGTTTGGTTGAGATTTCAGGTCCAGGCGCTCGGAGGGGTTCCGAGTGCCTGGAGTCCAAGCGCCTGGACTACGTCCAGGCTCCTTAGACTAGGTTTAGGCGCCCCGGACTAGGTCCGAGTGCCTGGACTGAAAAGTCAACATTTTGTTGGCTTTCGATCCCAATCTTCCTCTCCGGTTCCACTCGCATTAGTCCGGGTTTTCCGCTCCAGTTCCACTTACTTGGGTGATTTTGGCCATCCGAAATAGGACTCACCTGAACTAATTTTTCAGCCTTTGAGCAATCTTCCGCTCTGGCTTCTCATCCCTCGAAAATATTGCACGACTCCTTCTCATCCGCCAGCATATTCTTTTGTAGCACCTTGTCCCTCGGATGCACCAAGCCCGTCGACTCTCTCACGTGTCGTCATTCTCGCTAGCTGTGTCTTTCGCTCGACTACTGTGCTCCTAAATTCCTACACACTTAAATACAAGGCATCAAAATAATAATAGGATCTAACTTGTCTTGGTTGATCACATCAAAACTATCACGAGTACTTATAATCTTTCCCTTTTTTATGTGGATCAACCCAAGTTAAGTTAGGGTAAACCAAGAAACAAATAGTAATAGAAATAGCAAGTACATATTTTGCATATAAGAAAAACATGTGCAAAAATAAAAAAAAATATACCCTCCCCCTAGACTTAGGCTCTGTTTACTTGGGAGAGTGGAAAGTAAAATTAAGGAAAAGTTTCCACAGTGGAAAAGTTTCCGTCGTTTACTTCATTAAAATTTTCCGAAGGAAAAGTAACGCAATCCATCAGCGGATAATTTTGGAGCCAAAATCGATCACCTCAAAATCGGACGGAAAGCAGCGGATGGAAAAAAAATGACGCATGTACCCCTTTTGCATTCACAAAATTACACTATATATAAAAAAAATGACGCATGTAGCCTTTTTAACTCATAAAATTACACTATGTACCAAAAAAATGAAGCATGCATCCTTTTTTATTTACAAAATTACATTACAAGTATTCACCTTCCTCTATCAAGGTAAACAAGTATGCAAAGGAAAAGATTTCTTCACCCTTTCTTTTCTCTTCTTCCAAAGATAACTTTCTATCGTTGATTCTTTTCTTTTCCTCATCCACGCTCTAGAGTAAACATAACCTTAATCTCTAGTTCTTCCCCTTTGATCATATTAAAATGGGGTAATCTATGCAAAGTCTAAGGAATAAAATCAAGAAGTTTTTGAAAATCTAGATTTTTCAATTTCTAAACCATGTTTAGAAACTTAAAAAAACTTTCAGTTTTGAAAAAAAAATAAGTTTTGAGAAAAATTCCCTTAGATAGAGAAAATGATAAAGTTTCGCAGAAAAAATAAATTTTGCATAAAATAGCATTGCAAGACCAATTTAAGTGAAAACATTAGATAATTTTACAACAGTTAAATACTTTAACGGTTAGTCAATTAAATATTCATTTCAGTAATTAGCTTCCAAGGTATGGTAAGGCACTAGGTCTTTTTAGTTGTTAGACCAATAACCACTTCTAGAAAAAACCTATTAAAGAAATTAAATATTTAATTTTCTTTCTGAAATCCCTTGATCTAACTTTCAAAATTTTAAAAAAAATGCACAAAGCGATAATTTTAACTTAAACATGATTTTGGAA
The DNA here is from genome assembly GCF_018446385.1 of Zingiber officinale. Lineage (NCBI taxonomy): Eukaryota > Viridiplantae > Streptophyta > Magnoliopsida > Zingiberales > Zingiberaceae > Zingiber > Zingiber officinale. The sequence goes on along the minus strand of NC_055992.1, from coordinate 95,804,867 downwards.
CTCAAAATAGATTCCTTCCAACTAGGTTAATTAAAAATTTCTTAGAGATATATCTCTATGATATTCTTCTAATTTGGCCCATTTAGTCCATTATACTTTCTAACTTGTGAGTATGCATTGTTTTTAATTTCTTCTTTCAATTTTTTATTTTTCATTTTTTACTTTGTCGAAATCCTCCAGTCGACAAGATGTTACTAAGGTTAATTTTATTTCTTCATTTTCTTTTAATAATTTTTTATTTTCTATCTCTAATTTGCAAGAACTCTTCGATAGTATTTTTATAAATTTAAATAATTGGTCAGGAGGTAGGGACTGTACCTAACTTACCTTGTCGATTTCTAATGCTCCCCTTGTAGTGTTGCTTTCCTCTGACGATGCTCCCCCTTCATTGATGCTCTCAATGCTCATTGAGAATGAGCTTGCTTCATCTTCATCTTCTTGGTGACTTGCCACTAGTGCAAGTCCGGTGATGGCTTTGATCTCCTATTCGGACGACGTTTTGTCATCATTGAGAGAAGTTTTAAAATATGGTTCGTCTATTTTTTCCTTTAAGGCAATATTGTATTTGGGCTCCTTTTCAGATCTGTACATTTCGTTTCATGAACTTAGTTGAGAATAACTCTTCTGAAGTACTTACTTCTAGATCCTTAGAGATATAATAAACATCTACTAATGATGCTCATTCAGTAGTCCTAGGGAATGCGTTAAGCGCGCACCTTAGCAAATCTCGATTGGTTACCTTTTCTCCGAGATTCGTGAGTCCGGTGATGAGTTCCTTTATTCTAGAGTGAGGGTGTGCAACGGTTTCGCCTTCTTCTAATTGGACGTTGCTGATCTGGTTCCGGAACAGATCTCGTCACGCGAGTTTTGCCTCCGAGGTCCCTTCGTGTAGTTCCAGGAATTTCTCCTAGAGCTCTTTGGCTGACTCATAGGCTCTGATCTAGTTAACTTCTTAAGGTGGTAAAACGCTAAGTAGATGAAACTCTGCTTTGTCATTTGCCACAAAGTCGGCTTGCTCCATTTTCGTCCATTGATATTCTTCTTTGCCCTCTAGTACTACAAAATCAAATATCATGATTAATAGTAAATCGAAATTTGTCTTAAAGAATACGTCCATCTTTTTCTTCCAGCTCACGAATTCCCCTTCGAACTTCGGTGAGTAGACACTCGGTCCGGCCATCTCTTGTACTTTATTTGACGGTTAGTCCTCCTAAAGTTGTTGGGTTCTGATACCACTTGTTGGTCCCTTGGTGATCGACTAGAGAGGGTGAATAGCCTGCATAATAAAAATAAACAAAATCTCCTTTCTCAATCTTATAGCTCGATTAAAATAGACACTTGCATAAAAGAAATAAGAGATTGATTGAAAATAAGAGGCGCAAAAGGGTTACTTGATTTGCAATCATGGGATTGCTAATCCAAAGAAGTTGAAGCTTACTAAATAATCTCCTTTAGGCGAAAAAGCCTCTTACAGCAGTTATAGCACTTAATTATAGAACAAAACTAAAGAGAAATTATTTACAAGTGTTGTTCTGACTTACTGGGGTCAAGGTTGTATTATAGCCCTAGTCGGGGCGCCTGGAAGGGTTCCAGGCACCTAGAGGGGGATAAAACTTTATCCCTGTCGCAACAGAATGCGCCATGTTACGTTTGGCTGAGATTTCAGGTCCGAGCGCTAGGAGAGGTTCCGAGCTCCTGGAGTCCGGCCGCCTAGACCAGGTCGAACGCCCAGACCAAAAAGTCAACATTTTGTTGACTTTTGTTCCCGATCTTTTGCTCCAATTTTGCTCACATTGATCCAGGTCTTCCGCTCCAGTTCCACTTGTTCGTGTGATTTTGGTCATCCAGAATAGGACTCATCTGAACTCATTTTTGACCTTCGAGTAGTCTTCCGTTCTGACTTCTTATCTCTTGGAAACGACGCGCGCCTCCTTCTCGTCCACCAGCATACTCTTCCACAACGCCTCGTCCCTCAGATGCACCAAGCATGTCAACTCTCTCTTATGTTGTCCTTCTCTCTAGCTGCGTCTTTCGCCCGACTTCTTGTGCTCCTAAGTTCCTGCACACTTAAACACAAGGCATCAAAATAACAGCAAGACCTAACTTGACTTGGTTGATCACATCAAAATCATCACGGGATACTTACACATTAATGACGTCAGTTACAAAAAGGGTACACACGGGTAACAGAAGATTCCTCGGACGGTGACTATACGCCTCCTAGAATACATATTCCATTAGTCGACAACTTCTACCACTGCACCCAACATTCTCTGTCACCTTATAATTGTAGAGGTGATTAGAGGTGGTATATAAAGGGAGTCCTCTCTGATGGCAATATATGCTTTGGAACATATTTTTACTTCGCACACCTCTTCTACACATCTACTGTTCAATTTACCACTCGAGCATTACACTGACTTGAGCGTCGGAGGACCTTCGCTAAGGACCCCTTCCCTGATTTTGGCATTGATATTTGCCTTCTCTCTCGAGTGTGTGTAGGAAGGATTTTCACTCCCGTTCACAACCCCTTCTCCAATCAAAAGTCTTCATTCAGTCAACCTCGTAGTCACCTGCCCAGTGCATCATATCTCCAGTTTTCAGACAAGATCAACTCCCTTTTATTCTCCTGGTAATCCCTCTCGTGAATTGATTCCTCAAGATCCAACTCTACTAAAAGTTGACTTGTTGGGATCCCTCCACTCAAAGTCGACTCGACAAAAACCAATTTGATAGAAGACAACCGAAATCAACCTAGAAAAAGACACTTAAAACTCAACCCATCCCTTGATCTCGATCGGATCATATAAGATTAAGTAAATAAATAAGTGTATTCAATCTTGAAATTTTAATTACTTTTAATAACTTTTGTAGATTTTAAAAGTCTAAGTGTATCCAATCAGACTTTATAAACTCCATAAAAATTTAGTAGTATCCAAATTATATTCTTATAAAGTTTTAAAAAGTCATATGGTATTGAAACTTAGACTTTTTAAAATTTTATGAAAATCTTTTAGTATCCAACTTTCAATAGATTTTTATGAATTCTTTTAAAATTAGTTGGGTACAAACTTTAAACCCTTCGTAAACTTTAAAAAATAAAAGAAAAAGTCATCTATTCATGCTTGAGATCTCTATAGACTTTTAACCCAACACGTCTTTCTCTTTTTGACCGTCGTCGCCTCTCTTTTCCCTTCCTCCATGATTCTGCCTCTTCTTTGCATCTAGATCGACCTCCTCCATCGTTGAATTTGAGCTCCATCTGCTAATCAAGTGCTCTATTTTCATTTCCTTGACTCTTCTTCGATGTCTCTCTTGTTGGTAGGTGAACATCTCTTAAGATTACATTGTTTAACTTTATTGTTTTGGTTCGTCCGAAAAAAATCATGGTGCTTTGTATTTTTTTGAATCTGCTGCTGAAAGCATCCACTCTCGTTTAAGAATTAGCTACCTTGATTATTGTGTCATCGTCAATTTATATGTGCATATTTTGTTTATGGGTGTATTTTATTTGTATGTGTGATGGTAAAAATTGATCTTTTCTCATGTTTTCCTTTTTCGTCAATTGGATGAATTTTTGGTGTGAGATATGGGATACCCGTACATGATTATGTCAATTGAATGAATGGTACATGATTTATTGTGTATCATATTGGAGAGATACGATAGCGAATCAAATTGTGAAGCATTTATATTGACAATAATGAACCTTAAATTTTTCTTTTTACTATTGAAAACATATCACAAATTCTCAATATTTTTTTATTATCTAGACATTTAATATTTATATTGTTTATCATTAAAAAAATATTGATTAATTAATTATTTATATTTAATTGAAAATTTGATTTCTATAAATTGAATATGAGCCATTTGTATTTATTTATGCCGTAAAAAAAATATTAAAATTTGTAAAATCAAAAAGAAAAGGAGAAAAAATGATGAAGGAGAAATTCTACTTTTATTTTTATTTTATTTCTAAATATTTTTTTTATAATTTTCAAATTAAAAAAATATAAAAGAATAATCTTTTTCTTATTAGTAGTGGAAAGTTAGTTTCTATGAAAAAATTTACAAATATCTTTCTAAAAGTCTTTAAAAAAAGTTTATAAAAATTTTTAGAATTTCTTTCATAATTCTGTATAATTCTATAAAAATCAATAAAATTCTATCAATTTTATAAAAATCTATCATTAAAAAAATAATTAAATCTCTAAATTAAATACACCCCAAGATTCAATAAGCTATTGAATTAAATGAAAAGCTTGCGTACTGTTCAGTTTATTAGTATTCTCGAATAAAAATTATAAAATGTTGTGAACTATATTCAACTAAATAATTATCAGGCGAGGATAAACAACAACCATCAATGATTTTCCTTATTGATCCATCGGCAATTCGCTTGGAAGCTCGCAGCGGACATCTTGAAGGCCCTGTCCCAAGCATAGCGGAACTTGACGGAGAGCGCGCTCTGCATGCTCTTCCCGTCGTTGACGAGGTAGTCGTTCCCCGCGCGTCTAAACAGCTCGGGGTCGACCGCCGTTGAGCTCGCGAAGCCCTCCGACCTCAGGAACACGCCCGCAACGCTGCAGCGGCACAAATTCTTCACCTCCACCTCGAACACCGGATCGTGCCCAACCTTGTCCCCTGTGTTGCTCTGTTGCACCTGAATGCTCGCCAGGTCGCAGCTCTGATCATCATGTTCTGAAGTAGAAGAAGTGTCTAAGAGTGAACTGACAGCCATGCCTGTCGCGAGGAGACGTAGCAGAAACACAGCAAGGAGAAGCTTGAGGACGAAAGCCATTTCTGCAGCTGGTTTAGTTTTTTTTCTAGCAATTGAGTAGCATTTATATAGAGAGCCATATCTTCATGTTGACTCGAAGAGAACAAGTCTAGCTCGTTGGTGATTGGGGGGCCACTGGAAGGCAAACTTTGACCAGAGCAAGTCACCAATTTTACTGCATTTATGGATCTTTAATTCGACACCTAACTCTTCGCTGAAACTTAACAGACAAGGAATTGCGATGCTTCAAAGTGAGTTTGAAAACTCAATGAGTGGCACAGGAATAGAGGATCTAATGCATTGAGACAGACAGCTAGAAAAGCATAGGTGAAGAGCTATGCCTCCATGCTCTTAGAAAAGAAGAAAAGAAACCAGACAGAAAAGCATTCAACGTGCCACTACGGACCTCATATACGACTGACGGTTAAATGTCCAATTTTCAAAAAAAAAAAAAAAGAATACAAAACCTGACGTTAATTGGTCAACCAACATAAGAGAAGCAGTTGGGGCTCGTCCTCAACCAAATGCAGTAAAAGCCCGTTTATCTCAGAAGCACGATACAATGGGTCGAATTTGGCTTAAATTTTATATTCTCTCTATCTATATCTATCTATTATAATTATCCTTATACCCATTGCTAAAAGCTGAAGATATGACGCGTTGGACAGGTAATTGTGCAGTTGACTGAGAAAAGATTGTAAACTGGAGGAAAAAAGGGGCTTCTTCTTTTTCTTTTATACGCATGCCAAAGATAGGGTTGTACCTAAGTTTTCGTAAGCCTAAGTCGAAGTTCCAAAATTGGACTCCCTCCCATTGTGCGATTAATTTTTCTTAATCAAAAGTCTTCTTCATTAATACCTATAAAATACAAAGCAAAATACTAATTGATTGCAACTTATTATGACCTTTGGCGTTCTGTCCTTCGTTGTCCGAGTCCGACAATTATCCACAATTTACAAAACATAATCACATTCACTGATTGTAAATTTGTAATGTTCGGAGATCGAGAGACGAGAGACGAGATGGTTGAAAGTTGAAACGCTTAACCTAAGATTAGCTGAAAAGAATTTTATATTTAAATTTGTTAATTACATTGATAGAATATTACATATGTGGCCTGACTAAGAAAATATATAGAAGGGTTGAATACTTTTTTCCTAGGCTACTTAACACAAAAGCTCAAGATAAAATATATATATATATATATATATAATAGACTATATTTTTTGGGGCCCCCTAAGATAATGGGCCCTGAGACAGATGTCTCTCGAGACTATGCTCATGTCCGACTCTGGCCAAAGAAAGCAGACAAAACACCAGCGCCAAAACCAAGGAATAGGCTCCTGGCATGGGCTCTCCGATGCTCAAATTAGTACGGTGTCCGAGTTTGAGATGGAGAGATAAATACTAATGCGTGTGAGTAAATAAGACTGTCGTAAAGTGTGTCCCTAGCCAACAAAGAAGACCCATTTATATACCACCTCTCATAACCTCCACAATCATGAGGTGACAAAGAATGTCGAGTGTCAGAGGTTGCCAAGTAAGGAAAAACGTACAACCTGGGAGATATACTATCACTATCCGAGAAATCTTCTATTGCACATATATATGCACTTCTTTTGTAACTTATGCTATTAATGAGGTGATTGAAGGAATATGTTGTCATAATATATCGACTGATGGGAAGTGTAATCACATTCGAAGAAGGTTCTAGTGAATGCTCATATTATAATAGAGAAATATTTTTTATCAAAACGGTTGTTACTCTGACAGGTTATTGTGATTTTTTGACCATGTCGCCTGCTGAGTGTATCTCGATCGGTTCTTTAAACAGGTTGACTGTATAGCTATCATTCTCTTAAGTCACTCGGTTATGCACTAGGTGATACTGGAGATATGCTCTGGAAGAGTTATGAAGCTAAGTTTCCTAGGTCCGATCGGTTCTATGACCGACCGGCCATATACCAAGATACTTGCTTCTGAGAAATGGGGAATTGAGCCCAAGAGATCGGCTCGATACTTTAGACTGATTGTCCATATGATCGAAGACTTGGCTTTGAAGTGAGAACTTAAGATCTGGAAGTCCAACTGAATTTAAGAGAATTGCTTTACATTTTTATCTTATATACATATAAGAGAAGGGTCTGCTGAGCTGTGTAAACTTGAATGACATATAAGAAAACTCATAGGGTCATCCAGTCATATGCTAAAAGACTTGCATTGAGAGTGGGAAACTGGATCCCCTTACTCTGATCGGACTTATGATTGACTAGATTTGTAGTAGATCAGATATCTCTTAAACTCGGTCAGCTATCGAATGATCGGATATATAATAAATGTCTTAATAAGAATGGAGTAGTAGGTCTCCTAGGTCTGACCGACTCTTGGTCGGTCGTCCTCGTACTAAAGGCCTTAATACTGGGCAAAGAGCAAAGTCCTATAGAAAGTGACACGCTAGCAGCCACGTCCCCTTGTGTTTGACTATCATATCACCTTAACTTTGACTGTCACGTCATATCCGGGTACACCCGTAACATCCCATATCACCCATTTTCATACGCATTGAGTATTTAACTTTCTTCCCCATCCTCATACGGAGGATGGGTATCCATATCTTATCTATCGTTCTATTACTATCTACAATTTTCTTTTTATTAAAAAAATAAATAAATTATTTCAAAGATCTTATAAATTTTTATTAAATTCTTAAATTCATGTACTTTATAGATTTCAATAAAGTAATAGAGTCTTTTTACTTTGAAATCGGTTCGACTTTGAATCGGTTATAGATCGGCAATAGACGTCGGTAATTGTATTACAAAGTAATAAATTAACTATTTTATTTCACGTGCGTTTACTTCAATAATTTTATATATATATATATATATATGTATATACACGAAGTTGATATCCTGCGCGCCCGCACAGTGCGCGACTGTGCGCGCACAGGATATCACTTGAATTTAGTTTTTTTTTATTTTTTTTTATTTTTGAATTAAAAAAATAATTAAACTATTGTTTAAAAATTTTATTTCTAGGGTTCATACTTTGGGTTATAGTATCAAAGTTATTTTTTTTATATATTTTACCTCTAGGGTTCAGACTTTGGGTTATAGTATCAAAGCTATTTAGGGTTCAGGCTTTGGATTTTTTTTAGATTTTACCTCTAGCGTTCAGGCTTTTCAATTAGGTTATAGTGTTTGGTTTAAAAAATAAAATTAATTTAAGTATTTATTGAGTATTGAAATAGAGGAGATATATTAATGTATTAAAATTTTATATAAGGAAATGTTAATTTTTTTAATTAAAAATATTTCAAAAATTTTTAAAAAAAACTATTGAATTGATCTCTGCGCGACGCGCACAGTCGTGCACTATGCGCCTCGTGTCTCTATATATATATAATTACTGAAGTAAACACTAAAAAATTCATACCTGAATACTCGATTATTTAAACGGGTCTAAAAATTTCCTCAATTCAGATTGGATATCAAACTCCTAATCAGATTCAGAGAAAATTATCATCCCTTCCCGCACTTAGCTTGGAGTGGTCGGTTACTGATACGGTGAATAACGTGGGGCCCCCGGAGTTGAGGTTAAAGTCAAGAAAGCTGACTGAGGTGACGATCAAGATCAAAGAGATCAACACTCGGGGCTAGCAGGGCCACATGTCTCAGCGGTCTAACCAGTCAGACCTTTAGTCCAATCGAATCCTGAGTCCCTCAGGATCGATAAAATCTCAAGTTGTATTAGTGTCATTCAGAGTTAAGTCAGGTGTCGCAACCGAGTGGTTTGACCGATCGGACCTTCGATTCGATCGGACATACTATGCACATGGCCCAACCATACCAGACTCTTTGGTCAAGGACTCAAGCGGAAACGCCAAGCGAAAGTTGAGTCCTCGAGAGGCTTATTTTTTTGTAGCCGATCCAACCCCAGCCACAAGCGAAGGTCGATTTGACGATAAAGGGGGTTCGGTCGGCCTACCAACAAAGCATATTAAGGATCCTTCAGCCTAACGACATAATATTCCTTTTTAGCATTTTTTGTAATGATTGTTAGAGAATCAATGGAATATTCACCGTGCAATCTTTATAATGGAAATTTCTATCCTACAAAGCATAGATGCAATGGGTCCATTTTCGAAAAAGTGTCGGAATGTTAGAATTTCAGAATGGTCGATATTTTTTTGGAAACACATCGATATTCGTGCATAGAGGTAAATTGACACTATATCAGGAATCTCCCTCCTAAAAGTGTGGGTATGCAAGATTACACACTCAGAGCCCACTATTCCTTTCTACTGTTCATTGTATTATTTTTACTCTTGGTCATTTTTACACTATATCAGGAGTATCTGTGTTGGGACCCCTCCTTGGCCCGGTTGTTAATATTTTCTTCTCTCTATTTCCCTTTTTTTTGATACACAACATCTCTCGACGCCCTTTGCTTCCAGCTTAAAGTCTTTTCAAAGTTAATATCGCAACCACCTATCTAACACGTCATCTCCCCCTATTTCAGACATTACTTTGAACAACACAAAGTTTAACCCTAGATATATAGAGAGAGGTCAAAATATAACCACTACAATCAAAGCAAGAAGTCAAGCAAATAAGCCAATTATATTTTTTAAGTTGAATTTTCTAACCTTAAGTTGCATCGATGAAAGAGATGCTTGTTTCTGAATCAGCATTAGCCATAATTAAACTATACATTCTGTGCAGAAACTTGTGTATCTCCGTTCTCCAAACAAGAGTCCAGTACTCTGGAGAGGCTCCAAGATGATCATTTAAGATACAAGCCAGTGGTCTTGGAACTTTGTGAATATTTTTCAGGGCAGCATGGAGCAGTTGCTGGTGCCGTTACGTTGTCCTTGTTCGGGTTATATTAAACTAAACTAGAAGGGTCTGCATGATAGCTGTGCTCTTGTTCCTTAGCCCCATGCACGCACATGAAGCGTGGGCAAGTTTATTGTCTTTCATTTAGCGATTCTCAGATTGCATGTGATCTCGATCGAGATGGTTTGTCTTTTCTAGTGATGTCTTTTTTCCACCTTAAGTCTTTGTTATATGGGACACCATGTCAGTCGGGAACTGATATTGCCGGCCGGTGTAACCCCCTCTGGCGATCAAATTAGCAACAGACTAAAGCGAGAGTTACGTTGCATAGACTTACACGTGAGGGAGAAAAATTCAGAGAAGATGAAGAAAGTTGACTTTACGTGAGAGAAGAATTATGCTTTCACCTGCCTTCACGAAATCTGGTATAACCGTGGAGACGGATGATCCATGTAGATCGCCACGCAAGCCCTGAGCAGGTTATACATGGATGACTGCACGAGCAGGCAATTGCACTAGAGGCGACAATAGTTGATTTGTACTATTAAGATACGTTTGGTTTGAGTTATCATATATAATTTTGATTATGTGATTATCAAGTAATCACATAACCAAAATTATGAGAGAATATAACATAATTTTAATCTTGTTTGGTTTAACTAGGTAATGGTATAATCTAACTTGACATTTCCTATATTACCCCTTGTTTAATTATATGATTAATTTTGTAGAATAAATTAAATTAAATTAATAATAATAATTATTATTATAATAATATTAATGAATAAGTTGATAATATATATAATAAATAAATAAAATTGATTTATAAATTTTAAAGTAAATTTATATATTTGTAAAATATAATTAGATATGTAATTAATTTATTATATATATTTTAAATTTATATACATTTGGATATGTGATTAAAATTTTTAATTATTTTAATATATTTTATTTTCCTTTTAATCCTCCTCAATTTTTTTACGCATCTTCTCCCCGCTTCTCCCCGCAGCAACGCTGCCTCCTCCGCAAGTCGCCGGCGCTGCCTCCTCCTCCGCAAGCCGCCGGCGCCGCCTCCTCCGCAAGCCGCTGGCGCCGCCTCCTCCGCAAGCAACCGCGCCGCCTCCTCCGCAAGCTGTCGACGCTGCCTCCTTCGCAAGCAACCGGAACCGCGCGCCGCCTCCTCTGCAAGCCGCCAGCGCCGCCTCCTCCGCAAACAACTGGCGTCGCCTCCTCCGTAAGCAGCCGGTGCGCCATCTCCACGAAGAACGAGCAGGTACAGAGCCTCTTCTTGTAGATGATCACTGCTATGAGGAGCCATCTCCCACATTCATTTGACGAAATCCCTAGGGAACCTCTTCTTGTAGGTGAGGAGTCATCCGCTGCCGTTATCGGAGCTTGCGATCGGAGCTTCAGCGCCCACGAGAAACTTCGGGAGGGTGAGGCGGAAGATCTCATGGACATCCCTGCTCATCTCCTGCTCTTTGAAGGGTAATTTTGGAAAAATATATTGATAACCCCGGAATCATAGAAAACCTAGCTAAGATTTCCAGGGTTTTCTGATTCCTGGATCTATTCCCTAATTGCTGACGTGGCGGGAATATTGCATTACCAGGAATCACCAATTACTTAAACCAAACAAGATTATCGTTGATAACCAACTAAGGTTATCAGCAATAACCCCGAACCAAACACACCCTTAGTGTTGTTTGGTCATTAATCCAACGTCACTTTCTAGGTGAGCGGTTTTACGTTAGGAACGGATTCCCCGTCATCCCAGAGCCATTGTAGCACACGAGAAGAGGATGCTTAGGATGGACAGGACCCTCTTATTGGAGAGTGATCATGTCTGAAAATTGATGAGATGAAAAGTTGGGGAAGTGGATATTCCACTGATCGCTTATAGACTTCGCTCCACCTTACAAAACAGATGACGTTAGTGCCGAGACAAGGAAGGGGTTCCCAGCATTAGCCCTCCGATGCTCAAGTCAGTTACCGTCGATGAAGTAGAAGGTGGAGCAACAAGAACGAAGACTGTAGCACAAATAGTGTATCGCGTACCTCCATCGATGCTTGGAACCCCCTTTATATAGAGCTCCTGTAGTGCGCGTGCACGCTTCCCCAGACGGACACGCGTCTCGAAGTTTCTCCTGAAAAGACTTGTCAGTAAAATGTCCTTGCACAATATCTTAACGAGCCAAGCATATCTCTGATGTGATAGTGAAAGCTTCCGTCGTATGATTTCTCTTGTCGACCATGCCCGGTATCAGCGGCACTAACTCTCAAAAGGATGTCGATGGATAACACAGGGGGCCTGCTGCTAGGCCGAGCGGAACAGCCGCTCGGCCAAAGTTTCGCTGCGTCCGTACTACATACGCACGGCCGTAACTCCGTTGCGACTGTCGAATCTTGTTGTCAGACAGAGCGGGGTAGCTGCTCGGCCAGAATATCGTATCCTCCTGGCGTCCAACACCTCCATAAGCGTCGGTTGTTCGGCACATCCCCCTGAATCAAAGGTATGGTCGGATCGGGCACCTTCTCTTTCCGGTCGGGGACCTGATCGCCCGATCGACCAATACACTTATCGTTCGTCCGATCATATGATACCCGAACATTGACCACCTTGACTTTGACCTCCATCATGGCAACTATCCCCCGCAGGGTGGGTCTCTCCTTATCACAACATCACATGGCTTCTCAAGTGGGTACTACTTGGGAGTTTAGGTTGGGTCATGGAATGTGCCAAGTGGTTTGGAGACGGACTTGAGTCTCAAACCTAGGGATTTGGCACACATGGTTTGTATTTCATGCAAGAAGTATGACATTTGGGGTCATATTGCATGATATTTGGTTTTAGATGTATAGATGTCATATAAACTAATGCTAGGGATGCATTGTGGGTTAGTATGGGCAAATACATCAAGAGGAAGTCAAAACTAGGACTTTAGGTCAAGGTTCAATTGAACCATTTAGCTAGTTTTGGATTTTGTGTCAATCTTGGGATTGGTGATAGATACATTTTGTAATGTATTTTTCCCAAGTAGACAAGGGTACAATAGACCTCTCCACAAAATTTGAAGATTTTTGGAGGTTTAGAGAATTTCTGGTGCATTTCTGAAGTTGGCCTGAAAAGGTTAATTTTTTCAGAAATAGAGTATCAGTCGACTGGTACAAATACCAGTCGACTGGTAACAGTATTTTTGAGCACATAATGTCTCTGTAAGCTCATTTTTATGAGGGTAGTCGACTGGTGCCGAGACTAGTCGACTGGTAACAGTAGATTTCGACCACAGAATGCTTCTGTAAGGTTCTGTCGAAGGGGGCAGTCGACTAGCACTCAGGGACAGTCGACTAATACCAGCCTGATATTGCTTTTTAGTGATGTTCTTGACCATGTCAACTCGTTTAAATGTATGGGATCCATAGGGGATAAATACATGAGTTTGGGTCAGTTTGGATGATAAGTTTTCAACAATTGGGATATTGTTGGAGAACTTTTTGGATGTTAGGCAAAGGGGGAGAAATAAGGTTTAATTGGGAAAACCTTAAATGCCTTTGCATAGGGGGAGCCTTGTGATAGGTTCTTAAAAATCCCTGTGGTAAAATCCTAGCTCATTGGGGAACTTAGGTGTAGGGGAGCCTTGGGATAGGTTCTAATGCATGTTGTATTTCCATTCGGCGGTTGCCAAGTGTGTAGCCTTGGCAACATAAGTCTATTCGGCGGTTGCCAAGTGTATAGCCTTGGCAATGTAAGTCCATTCGGCGGTGTAAGTCCAAGTGTGTAGCCTTGGCAACGTAAGTCCATTCGGCGGTGTAAGTCCAAGTGTGTAACCTTGGCAACGTAAGTCCATTCGGCGGTGTAAGTCCAAGTGTGTAACCTTGGCAACGTAAGTCCATTTGTTATTAGCATTGTTATTTACTATTTGTTTTCCCTAACTTAAACGTATTACCAAACACCAAAAACGGGGAGATTGTTGGAGCAATCCCAATGGTCTGTGGGACCATGTGTTTTGGTATTTGGGCAAAGGGTTTAAGTTAGGATTGTCCTTGTTATTTGATATGTGTACTTGAGTTGTGCAGGACTGCAAGTGACACATGTGACTCAGGTTGACGGCTTCGGGTCCGGTGAAGGATGGAGCATCCGAGGGACCGTGGACAAGGCAGCAAGGACAAGGGCCGATGGAAGCGACTTCGAGGCATACGCGAAGGATGGCATTGAGAAAGAGCTGCGGGCTTGGATACATCCGAGGGATGAGAGCCAAAGGAAGTAGGCTTGAAGGCAAGTGGTCAAAGCTGCAATGAAGAGTCAAGTGAGTCGTGAGGGTCCGAGTGCTGAGAGAAATGTACTCGGGATGGGAACCCTAGGTTTAGGGTTGTACCAGTCGACTGGTATTAGGACCAGTCGACTGATAGTGAGCACAGAGAGCTTCTGTGCCCCAAACGGCTGGGACCAGTCGACTGGTCCAGGGACCAATCGACTGATAGATAGCCGTTGGAGTGTCGTTGGACTGACACCAGTCGACTGGTGCAAGGACCAATCGACTGGTAACGGGCAAATCAGCAAGGCTAATTTCCTCAAGCTCTATAAGAAGGAGCTTGGGATGGCCAGAACAGGTTGACGAAATTAGACTTGGTTAAAGCCTAATTAGTAGTCACCAAAGTACGCAAGGTCTCTTGTGTCCAAGTGTTCTTGGTTGGTGTTGTGGTGTGAGGTTTCTCCACCCACAAGGAGTTGCTTGAGTAGCCGGAGTTTGCCGGGGGCTAATCCACCGAAGGATCAGGATCGTCCACCTTACGGACAACCGTGGAGTATGAGCATCATCTCCGAACCACGTTACATTGACGTGCATTGGTTTGCTTGTTCTTTTCTTTGTCATTAGCTTTTGTATTCATAATTAGTCTTTGTATTTCCACTTGCGCACTAACGAATACGTAGGAAGCGATCGATTTGGGTGAGACGCTATTCACCCCCTATAGCTACATTTCGGTTCCAACAGTTCTTCCTTCTCCTTTCGATCGGTCAAATTCTGCACCGCCCGGTTGTCTTTGTTTCTTTAGGGATCAGTTTACCGTCGGTCTGTGGTTTTCCACCCACCCCTTCTTTCCTGCCGTATGTAAATACTTTCACATCTCCCTTCATCAATTAGTGCCAAACTCCTTTCGGCTACTGTGTGGGGTAGTAGTTCTATTCCGCCTGCACGACATTCCCCTCACTCCCTGGATTATTATCCTAAATTGTCCGAGCCGGGGACTTTTCTTTTCCAAGCTAGAGTGAGCTTAGTTTTTTTCGATAAAATGTCGACCTCCAACAAGCATTGGAGGAAATACTTCTTTTTTGTGCATCTTCCCGAGCGGTCAGACTTCCCAACCAACTAGTAGCTCGAAGTGGTGAGTCAGCCTCCCTTAAAATAGTACAAGAGTCGATGGGACTACCTCAATGCTACTTCAATGTTGGCCGGTTAAAAATATGGCATCCACAAGTTGTTGCTGGAGTGTGTCCTCTATATTTTCGGTTTGAGTCCAATCCGCACCTGGCTTCCGTCCAGCCTAGATATGCAACTTCTTCACTCCATCCTTTGATTCTAATTGATTTTTCTTCTTCTTTTGCAGCTGAAGTCATCCTATGTGCGTGTCTGGCCGGAAAGGCTAAGCTTGCGGATGCCACGATCAATGCGGTGGTCATAGATGAGTTGGAGAGCCGTGGTCTGCAGCCGATAGGCTCTCAAGAAGATCCGCAAGGCGAGAGCGAAGCGACTCTAGCTTTGGTGAGCGGAGGGGCAGCCAGCCAGACACCTAGTGGTGGAGCCGTTGAAAGGGCGTCGGGTTCAGCCTCCTCAGGAGAGCCACTGATAAGGCGTAAGAGGCGTCGGGCGGAGACTTCATCGCGCTCCACTTCCTCAGTGGTGCGGACCCCCACCAAAACTAGCCCGTGCCCTTCCGTCGAGCGGGTTGAAACTTCGACCCCAACTCCAGTTCAAGAGACTGCGACCCCCATGTCATCTGATCGGACTCCATCGTTATTTGGTCTATCGCAGGGAACTCTCTGCGGGCCGCCAATGGCCTTCATGCCATCGCCATTGAAGGTCAAAAAGTCTGGTATCCGTCCGACGTCCTCGTCTAGGCCATTCGGTCGAGCGACCTCGGCCCAATCAGCCCCAAGTGGCCATCGCCATATAACGGCAGTTCTCTGCCTCTCGATTGAGGAATAGCGCAAGTTGACCAGCGTTGAATCCCAAACTCCCGAGCACCAAATAATTATTCAAGGGTCGCTCGCACAAATATGGGTTGACGCCCGAGCCCGTTCAGCGATGATGTCTTCGGGGGTGCTCACGAACAGTCACACCCAAATGTTCACTAGGGAAAGTGTTGTATTCTTCTTAATTTATCTCTGATCGGCTCTTATATTTTCCTAGTTTTTCGCAATATTGGATAGAAAGTCTGGCCATGTGCCAAAGGCTCATATTTTTGGAGTAGGAGGTCAAGCAGCTTAAGGCGTCAAGTGACCAATCATCCGCCTCTCAAGAGCATCTGGAGAAGATGAATGTTGAGGTGGCTCAGCTCAGGGTCGATCTGGCGAAGAGCACCGAGCTGCTAGAGGTTGAGCGGGGAAAGAGCGCAGAGCAGGCCTCTTTGCTTGCTCAGCTTAACAAGCAAGTCAGCACTTTTAATGCCAAGATCGAATCGGCTAATGCGAGGAAACTCCGAGCTATCGAAGACCTGGACATGAAGAATAAAGAGGCTCGGGCTCTTGCTAAGAAACTCAAAGAAGATGAAGATTTTCTGATTGCCGAACGAAAAAGCCGGTCGACCGAAGAAGATGTCCTTCGAGGCCAACTCTCCATAAAAAATGATGAGCAGGCCACCATGAAGGACGAGCTGGGGGCCTCCCAAGCGACTTTGAAAACTTATCAAGATGTTGAGCTGAGTCGATTTGAGGCTATGAAGAAAAACTACATCCGCTCAGACGTTTTCAATGACAAGGTCGCCAACCGGGCACTTCGCTTCTTCTACCTGGCGATCGAAGGGGCGTTCGCCCAACTCCAGTCAAGCGGCTACCTCCCTACTGCTCTATCGAGCAAGATCATCAGTCGGGACAAGCAGACAGCCTCGCTGCCTGATGATGCTTTGGACTATCTGGAGTGATATATGCTCGAGTGATTTTCTGTTCACCCCTCTATTTTTAATCCTTATGTAAGATGTTTGTAATCCTTCGTAGTGGTAATGAATGATCGCCCGTTCGGTGGTTTTTCTTATTTGTTCATCCCTTCGCCGCCATTCGGCTTTTCGATTTAACTCACACTTTAGTTCGTGCACCGTGGAAAATTTCGAGCAAGATCGCGAGTTGCTTATTGCGACTTGGTGGCCTTCCGATCGCTGATGAGAAGTAATAGCGGAATAATCCCGAGCGATCACCGTATCTTGAAGACTTGGAGCTTTTTAAGTAGTGTGTATCCATAGTCGGCCATTCGTCATTCTTACTTGACCGCTTATTGGGACCAGGGTTTAATGTCGCTACTCGACCGCTGATGATGACAAGGGTTTAAGGTCGCCACTCGACCATTGGTGTATACGATGGTTTAAGGTCGTCACTCGACCGTTGATGAAGACAAGGGTTTAAGATCGTCGCTCGACCGTTGACGAAGACTGGGCAAAGATTAGGATTTAAGATCGCCGATCGACCATTGATGAAGACGAGATTTTAAGGTCGTCGCTCGACCATTGGGGAAGACTAGGGTTTAAGGTCGCCACTCGATCGTTGGTGTAAACGAGGGTTTAAGGTCACTGCTCAACCGTTAATGAAGACGAGGATTTAAGGTCGCCGCTCGACCATTGGGGAAGACGAGGATTTAAGGTCGTCGTTCAACCGTTGGTGTATACGAGGGTTTAAGGTCGTCGCTCGACCATTAATGAAGACAAGGGTTTAAGGTCGTCACTCGACCTTTGATGAAAACGTGATTTTAAAGTCATCGCTCGCTGTTGGGGAAAATGAGGGTTTAAAGTCGCTGCTCAACCGTTGGAGAAGACGAGGGTTTAAGGTCGCCGCTCGACTGTTGATGAAAACTGGACGAAGATTAGGGTTTAAGGTCACCGCTCGACCATTGATGAAGACGAGGTTTTAAGGTCGCCGCTCAACCGTTGGGGAAGACGAATCTCAAGAGTGGCATTCTTCATTTTTATTCATATTTGCCCTGCGTTCAGGAAACATACAAAAATACATGTATTCACTTGCGTACCTCTCATCCGACCCTGTAGGGTTGGAGATGATTCGCGCTCCACGGCTGCTCGAGCTGCCTTCTTCTTAGGTTCCAGATCGGCCGCGATGAAGGTGGTGGCCTCCGTCCGGCTTGGGTGAATTTGAACCTCCTTTTCTTCATAGACCAACCCAGGAGGCTTCTCGGTGACGGCATTCACCTCTAAGTGTGGATTCTTCCGAGCGCTTCTCGCTTCAGACTTGACCATCTTGACATAGCATCACCGAGTGGTCAGTTAGTCGCCTTTGACTTCACCCACCCAGTCATCCACGGGGAACTTTGTCTTTTGGCAATAGGTAGACACCACCGCCCGGAATTTGTTGAAGGTCAGTCGACCCAATATGACATTGTAGGCCGATAGTGCATCCACTACTATGAAGTTTGTGGTCCTGGTTCTCCTCAACTACTCTTCCCTGAGCGAGATGGCCAATTGAGCATGTCCGAGCAACAGTACTTTGTTGCCTGTGAAACCGTAGAGAGGGGTGGTCATAGGCAACATCTCATTTCGATCGACTTGTAATTGATCGAACGCCTTCTTAAAGATGATGTTCATCGAACTCCCTGTATCAACAAAAGTTTGGTGAATAGTATAATTAGTAATTACCGCTCGGATGATCAACATGTCGTCATGAGGGATCTCCACTCTCTCCAAATCTCTGGGGCCGAAACTTATCTCAAACCCCTTCGGCCTTCTCCCTGCTGCATCCCACGGCGTGGATTTCCAGTCGCCTAGCGTATGACTTCCTTGCCCTTTTAGAGTCACCGCCAGTCAGCCCCTCGGCGATCATACTTATTTCTCCTCGGGCCGCATTGCTTCTATTTTCTTCCTCCTGAGCGGAAGATCTATTTTGCTCAGCCAGGACTCGGGAGGTATCCACGTTATCCCTCCTCTGGTGATGATGGTATCGCTCGGGCTCCCTTCAATCGCTCTCTTGCTGCTCGGTAGATTGATGTCTATGTCCCTGATCAGGAGATGGAGATCAGCGGAGGTATCCTCTTGGTGCCGGTCGGCTGACGATCAGTGTCAGATCGTAGCAGTTGCGTGTGGTGTGTGTCACCGACTGATGAAAAGAGCAGAACATTGGCGTCTATACCTTGCCTCTTGTCGTCGTCTGTCGACTGGAGGCCACATGTTGCATGGCATGTGTTCTGACCTCCGGGTGTGACCTTGCTCCCTCTGCCCTTGGCCCTTTGGGCGGTTGGTGGCTGTTTGACGGTCGCCGGCGCAGGCTCAGCCGGCGTTTCCTTCTTTCTCGCTACTTGGGCTTCTTCCACATTTATATATTCATTGGCCTTCCTGAGTAGGCGGTCGAAGTCCCTGGGCGGCTTCCTGATGAGGGACCGGAAGAACTCTCTTTCGACGAGCCCTTGGATGAAAGCGTTCATTAGCATCTTAGAAGAGACCGATGGAATGTTCATGACTACTTGGTTAAAGCGCCTAATGTACGCTCTGAGCGCTTCCTTGGGCCCCTGCTTTAGGGCAAAGAGGTTGACACTCGTCTTCTAATAGCGTCAGCTGCTGGCAAAATAGTGCTGGAATGCAGCTCGGAAATCTTTGAAGCTATATATTGATCCGTCCTACAGTCTTTAGAACCAACACTGCACCGAGCCGGAGAGAGTAGTGAGAAAGACTCGGCACTTCACCCCATTTGTGTACTGGTGCAACATGCTCGCGTTATCAAAGTTATCCAGATGATCATCTAGATTGGTCGTTCCATTGTATTCCCCAATCGCCAATGGGATATAGTGTCTGGGTAGAGGATCACACAAGATCTCCTGAGATAATTGCAGGTTGATCCGTTCGGGTGAAGCATGGCTTTTGGGCGTCTTTCCTTTTCACACATCCCGAACAGGAGCGTCGTCCGAGGATAATCCTCGTTCCTGGTTTGCTTGGGCTATTTCTGAGGAGATTTGGAACAAGGCACGACGAAAGGGGATGGATGGGGGTGGCGCTTCCCCCTGCAGGCCGGTCGACCCTCTGTTCTACCCCCATATGGAAACTTGTTCCGGTTGGTCTTTTAATCCCGCTCGCCCTCCTGCTGCTGACGTTGCTGGCTACTACACTTGCCGATCGGCTACTGCCTACTGTTGCTGTTGCTCGAACATCTTCACCGCTCGGGCTTGAACGAGCATGTCGAGCTCCTCTTTGGTGAGCGTCACGATGGTGAGTTTTCCAGCGTCCTCCATCTTCTCAACTCGGATGCTGGTTAAGTTGCCACAGACGGTGCCAATATGATTCTATCTAAAAGTCGATGAGATGGAAAGTTGGGGATGTGGGCGTTTCGCTGACCGCTTGTAGACTTGCTCCGCCCTGCAAAATAGATGGCGTCAGTGCCGAGCCAGGGAAGGGGTCCCCAGCGTTGGCCCTCTGACGCTTAAGTCAGTCACCGCCGATGAAGCAGAAGGCGGAGCAACAAGAACGAAGACTGTAGCGTAAATAGTGTATAGCGTATCTCCGCCGATGCTTGGACCCCCTTTATATAGAGCTCCTGTAGCGCGCATATACTCTTCCCCAGGTGGGCGCGCGTCTCGAAGTTTTTCTTGAAAAGACTTGTTAATAAAGTGTCCCTGACACAATACCTTAACGAGCCGAGCATATCTCTGATGTGACAGTGGAAACTTTCGTTGTACGATCCTCTTGTCGACCATGCCCGGTGTTAGCGGCACTAATTCTCAAAAGGATGTCGATGGATAACACAGGGGGTCTGCTGTTAGGCCGAGCAGAATAGCCGCTCGGCCAGAATTTTGTTGTGTCCGTACTACGTCCGCTCAGCCGTAACTCCGCTACAACTGTTAAATCCTGTTGTCGGGCCGAGCGGTGTAGCTGCTCGGCCAGGATTCCGTATCCTCTTGGCGTCCAACACCTCCTTAAGCGTCGGCTGTTCGGCACATCCCCTCGAGTCAAAGGTAGGGTCGGATCGGGTACCTTCTCTTCCTTGTCGGGGATATGATCGCCCGACCGACCAATACACTTATCGTTTATCTGGTCATATGATACCCGAATATTAATCATCTTGATTTTGACCTCCATTATAGTAACTATCCCTAATATGATGAGACTCTCCTTATCACAGCATCAGAGAGGGCGTTGGCCAAGTGCATAAGATTCTGGTGCGGCGACGACTTGATCAGGTTCACTCGGGCTGCATCATATTTTTTTTAAATGAAAAAAAGTGTGCATCTTAGCATGTATGAGCTGGAACAATGCAGAAACCCCCAATCTTGTGACTCATCCATGCATACAGACCAAAACACACACGCACACACAATTCATCTGTTTCAGATCCCTTCAACTCTCAGTTACATTGTTGAATCTTCGTGCTGACGACGGGGAAATCCTGCGGCGTCATCCACGCGTACTTGAACCTCACCGGCGTCCCTCTCGAGATGGCCCGGCCGTCCCCCACGATGCACCGCTCCTCGTCGACCGGCCGGATGGCCCGACGGTTCACCGGCTCTACGCTGCTGAGCCCGTAGCATCTCAGCACCACCTTCGACTGCAAGCACCGACAGCCATTGCTGACCCACACCTCGTACTCCGGCTTCACTTCCACTACTCCCCCTGTCCTGCTCTGCCTTATGCTGATGTCCGCCGAGCTACACGGAGCTCCATGCCCTTCGTCGACGCTGCAAAGAAGAAGAAGAAGAAAAAGATCCAAAAAGCAGAGCATGTGCTGACTTGCCATTTCGATCTTCTGCCCACTCTCTTTAACTCTTGTGCCCCTATTTGTAGACCGATCGATTGGAATAACTAAGAAGTAATAAGCAAAGCCAATTGTGCTGTCTCATACTTCTGTTGCTAGTGGCTCTTTAATGGCATGAATAAACAAGTGGTGGCATGTCCAAACAACCACCATTGGCTTCAATGAGCACTTTTCTTTTCTCGTGTGCTGTAATATTTAAGAAGGAACACGACGACGTCTCCATCATCTCAGAGCTTTTAATTCTCTATCGATCACAAGTAAACCTAGAGACATGATATTGTTTACGGTTGAGCATTGGGATACGAAATTATGTGGCGAGATATGGTAGTTAAAGTGGAAGTATAGGTCAGTGGTGTTCATGATAGCAGGGGACAAGCAAAGCAAAGCTTAATGAATGAGTGAGTTGCTGTTGACTTGCCTTAGTGGACAAGCTGCGATCCTTAGTTTCGACTTTAGACGCGTTAGAGCCATGTGGAAGCCACAATCAGCTGCATGGTGTAAACGAATCTAATAAGTCCGATCGCAATTTTTCAATTCTACTCCGAAAATATTTGAATTCGAGCTGAATTCGAACCTATTCAATATTTTTTTTCTAATCAAATTTAAATCTAGAATATTTTATTTAATTAGTCAGGAGTCATTTGTATGTCGAAGTAGAACTTTGAATATTTTTACATAATTATGTTGATATATTTTTATATGTTAATATTGTTTTATCAACATATTTTATCACATATTATTTTTTAAACTGGAATTTAAATGTTAATATTTTTATATTATTCGATTTATCAAAACGTATTAAAAGAGAATAATAGCGCCTGACAGGGCACGCCCACGTGGTGTGGCCCCCACATGTGTCCACGTAGATAGGGTCCTTCGGTGCCACCTGAGATATAAGTATGAACCGCCCGTTAAACAAATTCCCAAATTAATTCTCATTCACAATTTCACATCACACAAACTTCATTTTCCCAAAATATATAATTTAGAATAAAAATATTATTTTATTAAATTTGAATATTTATTTTTTACTATATGATCCTGTCCGAGTTCTTAGTCGACGGACACTGGGGACGTGACACGCTTCGCTGTCTCCGACTGGTGGTGTAGATCTCCGACGAACCTGCAAAGAAGCCGAGCCGGGAGGGATTTCCCGACGACGGCCCTCCGACGCTCAAGTCAGGCAACGAGAGAGGCAACGTAACTGTGGCTACAGTAGAGATTTTCGCCTACCTTCGTCGGCGTTTGGGGGTCTTTATATAGGACCCCGGGGAGGCGCGGGCACGCTTCTCTATGTGTGCACGCTTCCCCCAAACATACCTGAACGAGCCCCTATCAGAAAAGTACCTCTGGCGCTATTCCGCAATCGTCCGAGCATATCCCGGATGTGATAGTGGAAGCTTCCACCGTATGATCCTATGTACGGCTCGGCCGCCAACCTTGCTACCTGTCAGCGGCAGACGTCTCGAGGATGATGTTATCCCCTGTATCTTTTGTCCTCTTGCGCTTCCTGTCTGTTCCAGGGCCGAGTGGTTAGGCCGCTCGGCGGGCATACTTCTGCCTCGGTCATATGCTCGGATGAGATTGCTCCTGCATGTCTTTGTTGCATTATGCACCGGCCGAACGGACAGCCCGCTCGGCCCTGAAACCTTTTTACTGTGAGCATCGGAAATCCGACCCCTAGTCGAGTTGTCTTTCATTCGTCTCGGGGGATTCACGGCCGGTCGGCCCGCTTCGTCCAGTCGGTTGGCCTGCTTCGCCCGGTCGGCCGGGTTTTAGAGTTAAATCTCTTGACCTTTGACCTCCACGTGTCGTTGACCTTTCGCCAACGATGATCCCCTGCCTTTACCACCGGATCACTATATAATATATCTTTTTTTTCCTCTCTCCAGTGTAATATTTAGACAATGAATTTCACGCGATGTTCGGGTTAATATGTGGGTCACACCATTTCTCGGGTTATTTTTAAGCTTAAACAAAACAATAAAAACAAAACATATTTTTATATTATTCGATCCATCGATCGTATTAAAAGGGAATAATATTGAACAATATTCAATTTCTCTTAGCATACATCGATTCATCGATCTGTTATTCTGTTTTAATTAGTTACTTGGGACCAGGTGGAGCCGGCGGCGAGTCGAATCCCTGCGCATCGATGCCCTGCTCGCCGCCGTCCTCCTGCGGCTGCCACATGTGCGGCCACGCCTGGCGATGCATGTACATGTCCGCGGGCTGTCCCATCATGAGCGCCGGCGGCGGCGGAGCGTAATAGTAGGGTACGCCGGGGGCGGCAGCGCCACCGCCAGGGCCGAGGGCGCCATCATCCTTGGCGCCGGCCGCAGCAGCAAGGTCGTCGCGGGGGACGATGTCCACCAGGAAGTCGAAGATGTCGGTGCGGGCGATGGCGGCGGCGATGTCGTTCTTCTGCAGCGTGCGCCGCTTGTTCTCCTCCGCGTGCAGCCAGGACCGGATGGTCAGCTCGAGGATGAACAGCTCGCAGGCCTTGGCGAACAGGATGGGCGCCTCCGCCGAGATCATCCGCACGTCCTCGTCCGCCTTCATGATCTTCTTGATGCGCGCCAGCGGCAGCTGCTGGTTCTTGAACTCCGCCGCCGTTTCCATCTCCTGCCGCTGGTAGTTCCAGAACACCTGAAGCTGCTGGTTCTGCTGCTGCAGCAGGTGCTGGAACGGCCCCGCAGCCGCCACCTGGTAAGGCCCCGCCCCTGGCGGCGGCGGCTGGTTCTGCTCCATTCCCCCCCTACTCACTCCCTTTTACAAATAATACCACGGTGCATCCGCTTGCTGCTTCAAGCTCAAGAACAATGGATTCACAGGTACTGTGGAAATGGAAGTGAAGTATATATGAGCAAAAAAAAATGGGTGGAGCTTAGGATTTAAATGAGGTGGAGAAAGGATATAGCGATAGGGGAAAAAGATAAGATGGGGACTCTCAACAAGTAAAGAACCTTATCCACCCTTTGTAACTTATTTGTTTGTGAGTTCGACTAGAGATATTCTTGCAATATTTTCATCACTGGGCAGCCAATTGAGTAGAGATTAGAGATGTTCTCGACTGTTGTTTTTTTCTTCTCATTCTTCACCTCTGCAAGCAACTGAATACATCAACATCATACTGATTTCCGATCAAGAGATGTCTGAATTCACAGCCAGAGGTTTTAGTAGTAGTTCAGAATAAATAGATAGAGGATTGAACTAATATATAAAGCAATTCAAAACACAACAAATCTACTTTTTTCATTCCCCTTCTTCACATTGCCAAGAGTACACAACAAACAGGAGGGACAGTAAAGCTCATGAAAAATAAGGAGCTTCTTCAACTAATACACGCACCAAATGTAGTTTCCTCACCTTCGCAGACTTTACAGACACTAGAAGAAAAGGTGCCATATAGGCGAGGAGAGGAAGCACAAGTGCATAACCGGAGTGTTTGTGAAAAAAGAAAAAGAGAAGATGACCAGCTGATGTAGAGCCGAACACAGCCTACAGATTGATGATATGATAACAATTATAGAGATGACTAACCACAAACCTTTGATTTCATCCGATTGTAAAGTTCAGTACAAGAAACAACTTCTTGCTAGCTTGATCCACAACCAATGCCACAACATCTTTTATTTTTCCCATTAGTTCTTCCAGACTATCTACTCCAAAGCTTCTCAAGTCGACGTCCTTCTTGTATCGCTGCTTGTATAGAGCTTGAAATGCACTAAGGGGAACTGGACATGAGTAGCAAATGAGAAGCTCTTGTACTTCTTGTCTAATACATTGAAGTTGATCCACAAACTCATCAGCACCTAAAAGATTATCATCATTCTTCTCTTCGTCTGAGAACTCATCAGATGAATAACCTGAATGAGGAGGGGTGATTAACTCCATGTTTTCCTCTATTACTTGTTTTCCCTTCTTATCCTTCATCGTCGTAGATGGTCTTACAGGAAACCTCCTTGCATCACTGTTGCGTAGGCACAACAGCTTGTTATGTCCCTTGCCCACCACAA
The DNA here is from genome assembly GCF_018446385.1 of Zingiber officinale. Classification (NCBI taxonomy): domain Eukaryota; kingdom Viridiplantae; phylum Streptophyta; class Magnoliopsida; order Zingiberales; family Zingiberaceae; genus Zingiber; species Zingiber officinale. The sequence goes on along the minus strand of NC_055992.1, from coordinate 95,779,268 downwards.
ATAATGAATCAGCCATTTTCTCAATGAGGTGCACCAGCTTACATACTCCATACTCTGCCTTATAGAGTGGTCGGCCAAAGAACTTTAGATACTCTGAAGGAACACGTGCAAGAGGCATACTCCCACCGGACATCTCAAGCAGCTTCACTATTTGACCCTTCAGACCCTGAAGGTCCCCTGGCTGAACCCACCACGCTTGTTCGCTGGCATTGTGATCTACTCCCGCACCTTCATTTAAGCCTGAGGGTAGGCTTTGGGATCTTGATGAAATAAAAGAACCGCCAACTAAGTTGCCACTGTTGTATTCATTAAATGAATATGAATTTTTACCAAGTCCTCCAGATGTATAGGTAGAGTTGTGGCAAAAGTCTCGGCCAATTTTTGATTCCCTACCATATTCACGTTGAGAGATTCCTCTGTAAACAATTGCCTCCTCGTCATTCTGAATATTTTGGATCTCTCCTATGCCATAACTACTAAGACATGGAGTGAAATCAGTAACACCAGGCATATAAGAGTTCACAGGAACAAAACCTTCACCTCGTGCTACACTAGGCCAGTCCCAAACAAATTGCCCAGCATTAACAAGCGCTGAGGAAACACCAACTCCAGAAGGAATTACAAGGATTACAGTGTAACCACGCTGACCAAGTATGTGCAAAGCTGGAGAAAAATCAACATCCCCAGAGATTAGCATGATTGATGACGGTGGTCGGTTATCAAGTGCAAAAAGAAACATTTCAACTAAGATAGCTTTGTCAGCAGCATCTTTACGCCCATTTGGAACATCTACTAGTTTAACCCCAGTCCTTTGGCAGCCTTCCCTTAGCCTTCGAGGGAAGGCATTGAAATCCCCATAAGCAGAAAACATTGTCACAGCTCCTCTAATGACAGGGTGCAGCCGCAATGCCATTCTAATGTTCCCAGCAACATCTTCAGGGCGAACATCATTTGGAACAGGACAGTTCTCAATATCCCAAAAGATTGCCACAGGTCCATGCAAGGACCCTGCTTGCAGGTTAAGTGGATTAACTGGGTCTAGTTCTGAATCTGGGCAAACTACCTTGTTGGCATTTGAGATATCTGGTGCCATGATTTTTGGAGAAGAGCAATGACTAGCCATTATTTTATCTTCATATGCCATTTGAGCCTCCTATATATGGATGTATGTTCATAGAAAATGAGACGGACAACATCTAAAAGCAGGGAAAGATTGAGAAAGAATATATAAGTTGCACTGGTGTACAATACAAAGACATCCAGATAGCAGTCCATCAGTCGCAAAATACTTACAACAATTTGTATGATATAACACAAAGTAGCAATAAGCGAAGGCAAATATAAGCTCCTTAGATAATTAGAATATTGGAATAAATTAGTCGATAAACAGAGTTCTATCAAAATGGGGATGTTCTCTAAAGGCTGAAGTAACAAACTCACAACATCCTTAAGTCATCTCTTGGAGTTGAAAAGTTCATTTTTGACGCATGCCCAATCTAAAATAGAACTTTTTTACTTTGAACATAGTGTCGACCAAATGTGAAAAGTCATTCAAGCTGATCCCTAATACTTCTATAATCTTCTTAACTAAAAATAAATTATGATAGTTTCCCCTATAATACTGTGGAAAGGGAGTTGCCAAATAGACAAATCAAACATATCAGCTAAATCACAATAATTGTAATAGAAAATCATATTATCACCGAATTAACCCAGTATAAATTCTGGAATCAACAACTAAATAATGATAAGAGAACAATAAGTATATAAACAAATTTAGAATTTTGTTTTCAAGAAAATACCATTTACAATAAGAGTCAAAATGTAAACAGCAGAAGGTTTGTGAGCAGAGCAACTAAGTAATGTAACTTCCTATAGGAATCAGATCCTGAACTAAACAGGAAATATGTTGGTCAATAAAATTTACCCTCTCTTAAAAAGAAGAAATAAAAAAAGCAGGAATGCCTTCTTTTATCTTTCAGTTCATTTCAGTTGTAGAAATTTTGCAATCAATGTGAAGTGTGTCAAATACAAAAAGGATCAATGGTTATACATGGTCTCATGCAATGTTAACTGTGTTGGTGAACCAAAATCGAACCTGAGTTTTAATGTTGTCAAAGTTCAAGTTAAGTCTTGTTGTGATCTAACAAGTTAACTAAGTGTGCAGGATGTTTACTCGATCGGGAAAGTCTTAACAGATCATGAAGGCCAAGCAAATGCCCAAGTGGGTCGAGAGGACCCGACACTTAGCAGATAAGCTCGATAGGTCTGGAGGACCGAAGATCGAGAGCAAGTGCCGGTGAGCCTATCCGATGCTAAGTAGCAAAAGTCCAAACAAGTCTGGAGGACCAATGTTTGGCAGGTAAGTTGAGGTAAGCAACTGGAGAAGAGCGACAGTGAGGATGGTATTCCGCAAAGAAATAAACCTTAGGTCGTTGATCCAACTGAAGAAACCAAGAAAGTTTCTAAGTTGAGATCAAGACAGTTCTACTGTCATTTACTACTCATGCATCTTATATTACTGTCTTACCTTTGTTTTGCAGGAGCATTTATCTTAATTTTGTTTTGCAGATTCGGCATGATCGGTCGATTGAACCTATGGATCGGTCGACCAAACCAGCTTGATATAAAGCAGAGATCAAGTCAACAGCAAAGTTGGTATATTGACTGATCGACTGACTGAACCAACAGATCAGTTGACCGAAACAAGTCAACGTAGCAAGGATCATATCAATCAGAAACAAAGTTGGAAGCCAGCCTGATCAGTTGATCGAACCCAGGGATTGGTTGACCAAACATTAAATGCAATTAAAGGCTCATTAATAAAGAATCTCGGTGAACAGGAAACTGTACTGATCAGTCAACCGATCAAGGAGATCAATCGACCAAACATTAATTGCTCATAATTGCACGAAGATCAGATCTCGACGAAGAAGGAAATAAAGCAGTTCAGTCGACCGCTAGGAGGTTCAGTTAACCGAACCGATCAATCGACCGACCAGTTTATCAGTCGACTGATAAAAGCTTATATAAGCAAAGCTTAAGGTCTGAGATAAGGCATCGTTTTTCAAGTGTGCAAAGCTCCTGTTCGTTCTGCTATTTTGTGCTTCATCTTCACAAGCAAGCTGCTCCATTCATAAGTGTAGACCGAGCTTCATCTTCTACCTGGTGTCGATATAACTTTAGTTAAAGCTTGCATTGTTTTAATTTCCAAAAGATAGTAGTGTGCTACTATCTTACATTCTTTATATTGTACGCATTGCTTCTTTACGAAAGATTTCGGAAAGAAAAATTATAGTGGATTGTCAAACGGTGCGATCAAGGATCGCGGGTCTTGGAGTAGGAGTCAACATAGGCTCTGAACCAAGTAACCATCTGAGTCATCTGTATTGTTTTTACTTTTATATTCCGCTGCCGCTTTGATTCTTGTTTTACAAATCGGTACAAAAAGAAAAAGTTTTAACAAGCGATATTTACCCCCTCCCCTATCGCTTCTTCCTGATCCTTCAAACTGTGGTATTATCAATAGAGAATTTCAGTGGCAAAAATTCTTAAATTAGTGGAATTATATATTTGAAGAGAACTGAGCTCTGACTGCCACTGGTGACAAATAATAATGTTTGTGTTCATAAAAAAAAAATAATAATAATAACAACTCTAGTCTGTGAATACGCTGAGAGTCTTGAGATGTATAACATTCTCATATCTGATAGCAACTTACATAACTAATATAATCATTCTTCCCAACTACTCCACCGTAGTCTTTTTTTTTTCTTCAGGATTGTCTGCTACTCGCACCATGGCATCCCCACAATAGAATTGAGCTTAAGTTCATTTAGCAAAATGTAACCTAGAGACTCAAATATTCCCAAAACATAGTAGTTCTTGAGGCTGCTACTAAAAGCAAAAGCTATACAATCCTGAACCTCCAAAGAAAACCTAGTTCGATTGACGAAATAACACAAAAATCCAGATCGCATTCCCAAAACAGCGTGGGAAAGCGATCCAGTAACCAAGATAGTATATTTAGCGCATGACAAAAGTTCATTTCCTCAAAAAAGAAGAAACCCTAATCAAACAACCAACCGACCAACGACGCGCGGAGTACTCGCCAAATCAAATCCCCAACAGCAACAATCACACATGATCCATCGCACAAGAAAACCGAATTCCATCAAAGATCACAACTTTTGGCACAAGAATCACTTTTTCCCATCGGAGAAAATGGGTTCTGAAACATCCGATCAAGTCAAACGAGATTAAAAAAGGAAACCTTTTTTCCCCTTCAATTACACATACGAAGCTTACCGGGATCAATCCAACTACAAATCGACAGTCTGGGCTCTCGCTGCCAAAACAGAGTTGCCTGGGCGGGCCGACTTCGAAACTTGACCTCCAGAGAGAAGCAAGCGACAGGAATGCAACGACTCCAGCTCTATCCTCTCTCTCTCCCCCCTCTCTCTCTCTCATAAATAGCGGATACCATGTGAGTCCACTACAAAATGGCGACACTGTGAATAAGTGATCGAGGCCATCCATTTTCTCCAACCACAGATTGGACGGACGGAATTCCGCCACCGTCCAAATCACATTGTATCCAATATTGCCTCAATTTTAAGTACTTAAATGCATATTATTTTTAGTATCGTTTTCCATGTGATAAATATAGAATGAATTCTGTCCCCGGCCAGGATATTTTCTCAGTTTTTAAACTAGGTAAGAACAGAGTCTTATCTTTTTGCGAATAAAAAAATAAATAATTTTTTTAATAGATGATTGATTTAAAAATATTTTACTAATGGTAAGTGATTTTCGATTTACTTTAGTGACTTATACATCGACATAAACTCAATACTTGGTGTTAAGAGAAAATATAGAATGAATTTGATCCTCTATCATTTCTTTTACTAGCTTATTCTCGAGTTTAGATGGAAAATTTTATCAATCCTATTTATTCTTCAAATACTCGAAACGTAAATTTTATTTAAGTTTATCTTTACTAACTAATTCATTGTATAGATTCATCTTCATTAACAATAGATTTAGATAATATAAAAGATTAACAAATTGCATATCCGATAGGTGTAGATCAGTGAACCATTTGCTGATGCAGTATTTGAGAACATAATTCATGTAAAACGTTCAACCATTGTCGAGTTTAAACAACTATGTAGATCTCGCAAACTTTGCAATTCCAAACATGAGTTCCAACTGAAAGAATCAGGAAGACAACATGATCCGGTACCGACCTCAAAACTCGTCGACCTTGATAGAATCACGAGGCATATCGTAAGCATCCTTGGATCTTAGTTTCTTCACACCAGCCATGAAGCAGATCTTGTCTGACTTGTAGCTTTCCACACCCACTTGGGTAACTTTGACCCAAACCAGGACCTTCGTCTTCAAGCCTTCTATTCCCGACAACTTCCCTCTTGATAGAGTACACTTGACGCGCTTAGCATATCGCAGCACTGAAGAATCTTTGAAGCTGATCTCACAAGCGGAAGGAAGGTGAACAATCAACTTTGATGTTGATTCATCGAACTCGTAGCATATGATGTTCCTGGGAAAAAGGCCTTGGGGTAGGCCATATTCGCGGAGGAGATCGGGTAGAGATTTCGGTGGTTTGCCTGTAGAAAATAAGACCACAATGAACCAATAAATACATCCTTTTGCTGTGGTTTAGTTAAATACAAATACGATATTGGAGGTTGACTAGTAATGAAAGCCAAATTAGTCATCGTAAACTTTGCTGGAGATTTGCAAATTCGAATACGAAAGTCATCATACACTCACAAGCAACTTGTTAAGTTATTAACATGTGGCACAATGTAAAAAAAACTACCGAGCAACTAGTCTAATGACTCAATAGACACTCTTCATCAAATTGTGGTAATGGGGGACTTCAACCAAGTTCCGTTCCAACCATGTTTATAGTAAATTACGGCAAAAAAGATAATCACAAAGATTGAGAAGAAAATAAAGTTGGAAATTAACATGTAGCCATGCATGTTAGTCGCAACAATTTGGGGTTGTCTCAAGTTGCATATCGACAGTGTAAACTATAAGAACTAAAGTGAAACTTCAATTATTGGTATCGCAATTCAAGATAGTTGAGATTGATGGAAAATTGACAGCCCGCGCACATAGGGCATTTCAACATACATGACCATTGACAGAGAAAATTTGAGTGTGAAATAGATTGTAGAGATCACTGAAAAGAGGACATGTAAAATTTTAGGCTTCCTTTGATTCAATCAGTAAAAGGGAATCCTAAAACTATGGAATTTGCTAATCAACCAGAATGCCAAAGCAAAATTGGTCTTTAAAGACAGCGGGCCAATCCATATGATAATTAATCCCATAAATCTAAAATGATCAAGGTTTAAATGTCAGTACACTTCTAAACAAAGATATCCAATGAATTCATTATATCTGCACATAAGCACGAGATATTCAATTTACCATGGTCCATGGAGCATACATGTGTAACATACGATAAACGCCAATTATAGATAATAGTTCATCAAAAGTTTATTTTAAAGAAAAGGAATACAAGAAAAGAACTACATTCCAGTATTGATGCCCGTGAATGCTATGAGCATAGGTAACGTAGTATTTGCGTAAGCTGACAATGGATGGCATCCGATCGGATTGCCATATAGTGCATATACAGGAGTATTGACATTCTGTAAGAAAAATAATTCACCAGCCACTTACTAGATTACAAGTACAAACGCCGTAAATTCTAAGTTGGGGAAAAAAAATCAGAGCACAATTATGTATAATTGGTGTTCCTTTTCAAGAGACTTAATCATCATTGTGATTTTTGTAGTTATCGACATAAACTCACACCAAAGTCAATAAGGTTTAGCTTCTCTTTAACATATTAAATAACATTCCTCTCCATCTAACATAATAATTTTTTGCCAACAGATCAATTTTTGGTTAATCATCTCTATTTGGATTATAACAAACATCTCGATTTCTGGTTTATTCCCAAAGATCATGTTGAGTTAAACAAAAAAAGCTAATATAGTTTGGGTGACCCTAATCAAAGATTAAAGCAATGCATTTCATGTTACATGCACATACGTAGGTATTATATGTGATAGGGTAAAGCCATGTATGAGTATATTGCGACGTAGAGACTGCTATTTCATTCAGTTTTGTAGTAATTTTAGAAGTTAGTAATTATTGAAGCCTATAAAGCCTATACTGGTTTAAACATCGAAAATATGATTATCCACCAACCCTAATCCAACATCAACAAGTAGTTCAAACAAGATCATACTAATAAAGCACTCTGCTGTAAATTTACAATGTCGTATGGTAAAATTTGTTTAATCAGTAATATCTCTATGAGAAACATCTCAAAACTCCAAGTGAAGAAACTATCAAATATGAAAACACAGATACTACAGAATCCAGTGAGAGAAAAATGATAGATTAACAAAAACAAAACTAACTTTAGCAGAAAGGGCAAGCTATCGTGGAAATCAAGCAATCAGTAGTTGGGGTTCTTAAAGCAAAAGGACATTTCAACCAACGAAAGCTACACTCTACCTTGTATTAGATAATCACTAAAAAAGTTGACAAGGAAAGTTACGTGATAGGTGAAGGATTGAGCATCTGTAGCATATCTCGAAATGAATCGGAATTACAAAAAAAAATAAGAAAGATCTTGGTGCCTTACAGCAACAAGGAAGTTGAAAATTGATGGGAAAGCAATGGTATAGAATCCCTCACCTTTCAGCTTCTCAAAGAGCCACTTAGCCTTCTCCTCCACTGTGCTTGAAAAGCGCTGATGAAGTCAAGACCAGATCATCATAAGACATCAATCGAGAAAAGATCGGATTAAAGAAGGTAAACGCAGGCGTGCATGCGATTTCTCCCTTGTATGAACCAGAAAAGGGCAAAAACCAGAATGTAAAAGACACAAGCATCACGGCAGTGTGGCGAACGTCGGAAATCTGATCCGCGAGATGACCTAAAAAATCCCTTGGATTGGGCTAGGGAACATCCTGGATCTCAACACGCACACTACTCTTCCTCAGCGCAAGATCGACATTTGGGCGAAAATGCCTTCTTTTACATCGCTTCTTCCATGAGATCGAAGAAACCGGTAGGGCTCACAGAGAAAATCGGAGAAAAAACGAAAAAGGAAAGGTTCCGCTTACAGAGAAGTCATCGCTCATGGAGGAAATCTCCGCTTTGGCTTTCTTCGTAATGGAAAAGCTCGCGACTTTCATCAGCGCTTTCTCCATTTCGCCTGCTTCTTTCCTCTGAGTATAGTTCGCTCGCCTCAGAGAGTGAGCAGCAATATCGCAGAGCGAGAGCACGACGAGCGTGAGTTAGAAAGAGAATAAAGCGAGCCTGATAGTGGCAGCTCAAGGAGACGAGAGAGACACATGACGAGTGCGGCCATTGAAGGGACCAGTGACAGTGAGGCAATCGAAGCAACAGAACCTCTGGGACAGCAAATGATTGCCTGCCACATGCCATGTTTTTGTTTTCAATTTATAGGCCACTGAAAAATCAACTTCGATGGATTTTCAATTTATAAGTGACATCATGTTTTCCACTTATGCATATTTAGGGGTGATCCTTTTGGATTGTAAAAAATGATCCAAAAAATTTATCCTCTAAATTAGATAAAAATTATTCATCTCCATCAATATATATTTAGAGATCATCTCTTGGACCATAAAAAATAATCTAGAGGATCTGTCCTCTAAATTATATCGGATCCTCTGGATCGTTTTTTACAGTCCAGGGGATGATCCCTAAACATGCATTGATGAGGATGAATGATTTCCATCTATTTTATAAATGGGAATCATGTATTCCGATAATATATATTTATGGACCATCTCCTGAATCGTAAAAAGCGGTCCAGAGGATCTACCCTCTAAATTATACCGGATCCTCTGAACTACTTTTTACAATCCAAGAAATGATCCTTAAATATATATTGGTGGCGATGAATAATTTTCATTTATTTTATAAGTGAAAATTATATATTCCACCAATATATATTTAGAAATCATTCCTTACATCACACAAAGCAGTCCAAAGATCAGATCTCATAAATTTATCCGCAGACATTTCAAGGATCGATACTAGTCGAAGTTCACAAGTTCATATCTCTCTTGGGATGTCGAGCATTTCTTTTTAATACTTTCGTTTTAGATGATTAATATTTTAATTAAGAACTGAGAAATCAAAGTCGAAGACTTTGTTTTCCTTGAAAGCCCCCACTTAACAGCTCCTTGTTTTCGCCTCTAAACTCTTTGCTAAGCCGCCTGAGTTTGCCATTAGAAGCTCGGTACGGTCTGTTAGTAATTAATCCTAATAATCAATTATAAAATGATTAAACTTTTTAGATTACTCATTGAGTTAGATTCAAATGAGCTCATTCATTGGATTAAGTCCAATTTAAATTAGACACATTGGATTAATGAATTAAATGAGGGAGTGTTTGGTTGATGGGTTTGGGAATGAAAGAATGGAATGATAGTAAAAAATAGTGTTTGGATTGTGGGTTTGGGAATGACATTTTGGGAATGATTACTAAATTTATGGGAATCAACCAAACCCATATAACTTGATGGGTTTCATTTCCATTCCTATTCTCATTCCACCCTACTATCAAACTCATACCCATAGTCATTCCCATCATTTAACCAAACGCCCCCAATGAATTATACTTATTGGGTTATTGAATTAATAGTTAATTCAATATAATAATCCAACCCATTAAAAGAAATACAAAGAGACAAAAACTCTTGATATTCATTGGATGAATATAAATAGGTTTTTGGATTTAATTTTTCATTAGATGAAACGAGAGACTCTTGATCTTCCCTTCTTCTTCCTCCTCTTCCTCCTTGGCTGAATCTTCATGTTTAGCTGAACCTTCCAAGTGACTAGTACCACAAAGTTGGTTCTTCTCTGAAGGCTTAGTTCGTGTGACGAACGAAGGATATGTTCGTGTGGATACCGTAGAGGCACGAACACTTAATCGCACTGAGATCTACATCTAAAGAAAGGTTGTTGTCCGGATTGCGAAGGGCACACATTAAAGGTATAATCCTCTCATGTAAAACTTAGTATATGGTTTCCTTTCGCATGGATCTTCTGGAGAAACTAGATATTTTCCATTGCACTTTTGCTTATTTAGCGCCCTAGTTCCTTATAGTGGTATCAGAGCCACTTGCGAAGGCATATGCTAAGTAGTAGTTAGAATTTTTTTATATGATATAGAAATTGCATGATATGTTTACTATGATTTGCAAATTCATGAGTATCGGGCAGATTATGAGTCTAGGTCAAAATTATTTTGTTGGGAACGAAACATAGTTGGTGTTGTGACTAGCAAGGTCTCGACCAATGGTGTTTTGTTGGGAACAAAACAAAGTCGATTTTAGGTCTTAGGGTCTCGGGTATGGCAGCAACTCATACAATGAGTATGCAAAATAATTTTGCTTCCAAGGCGCTGGCCCCCCCCCCCAACTAACTGGCTAGCGGGACCACCATGGCATTGCAGCTCATAAGTCTTTGTAGAAATCATAGTAAATTTTATGTCATAAAATATTGTGAATGCTATATAATATGGTGCATGGTTATGGCCTAACCCCCAATGTGATTGGATGTGTGTGTATATTATAATTCATAATATGGCCTGCGTATCGTGTCTTCATCTTTTATCACTCTTGTTGTAAATTTAGACTACCCTCGAATGTAACTCAAGGTTTCTTTAGGTTTTATAATGTACAAATTAGAGAATAATTAGTTTACTGAACGATGGTGAAAAGAGAGAAGGACAACAACACATGACGACTAAGGAAGCACTTGGAGAACATGCTTAGACCTAAGTTGACCTTTAGATCTTCTCATTGGCTTGAGAAGATCGTAGTTTATGGGGTCATAACTATGTCACATTTTATTTAGTGTATATGGTGTTATATGCCATGAATGTATGTGATGCATGTGTAGCTATCGTAATTAGGTCTTTTTCATATGCCTATCAAAGTTTGGTACTCACTACTACCTCGATCATTTATAGTCAGGTTTTTCCAAAGCAAAGTGACTCATTTTATCTTGGTAGAGTGTGATAGGACAATTGTGATGTCCGACTATTGGACTTTGAGTGTGACTTAACTAAGGGGGTGTTTGGTTAAATGATGGAAATGACTATGGGTATGAGTTTGATAGTAGGGTGGAATGGGAATAAGAATGAAAATGAAATCCATCAAGTTATATGGGTTTGGTTGATTCCCATAAATCTAGTAATCATTCCCAAAATGTCATTCCCAAACCCACAATCCAAACACTATTTTTTACTTCCATTCCATTCCCTCATTCCCAAACCCATCAACCAAACACCCCCTAAGTTACCTCAATTGGATTGAGAACTTAGAGACATATTCCATATGATGTAAACTCAAGATTAGTTATAATATGGATTTTATGAGATTGGTGTTGGTGTGGGAAGCATCCGACGATCGAACCTGTGTTTTGATTATGTCAAAGGGTTCAAAGTTAAGTTGTTTTGTTATCTGATATGTTGAATGAGCTTTGCAGGAAAGTCCTAAGGTTTCTTAGGCAAAAGTCATAGCTACGGTTAGGCAAGTGGAAAACCCTAGGGGACGGTAACCCTAGACAGAAAGTCTTGACGGGTCGAAGCTTCAGGCAAAACTCCTAAGGGACGGAAACCCTAGGTTGAAATCCTGGTGTCGCGAACCAGGTGGAAGTCTGGACGGGTCGTGGACCGGACGTCCAACATGAAGACCAGAAGCATCGGACGCTGAGCAAAACTCCAGTCGGTCTGGAGGACCGAACTAGCAAAAGGTAACTTCTCCTTAGAGGAGTGGGTGAGGATGCGTTCCCCGGAAGAAAGAACAGTAGGCGTCGGTTCGACCTAGAGTTTCTGGTCAGAAATTCGAAGTCAGAACCAGACAGTCCGTGATTATCAAACTTTCACATTGTTATGTTTATTTTGTGTGCTAACTTTGTTTTGCAGAATATGTAGTTGGTTTATGGACTAACATGTTTTGCAGGGACAAAGGAGCAAGATTAGCCTCAGATGAACAATACCCGAGACACCCTCATGGAGCTTGAGGCGCCTCGGGTGCAAGGCAGATGCAGCGCACGCAGCAGAGCTGGAGGCGCCTCGGACGGAGCTGGAGGCGCCTCAGACAGGCTTGGAGGCGCCTTCAAGGGTGATGGAGGCACCTTCAACCAGATAAGCTGCGACCATTTCAGTGTCTATCTGCGCGGCTGACTCGGCTCGTTAGAGGCGCCCTCAAGGGACTTTGAGGTGACTCCAACTACCTTTATATGGGGTATTCGACCAACACCTCGAGATAACAATTAAGAAGCGACCATTCAACTATTTGCTGCTCAAAAGACGACCTAAAAGTGTTGTAACAACGCCCCGACGACCAAGAGCTTCAAGTTTTCAATTTATGTTGTCGGTATAAGATTAATTCCTACTTTATTTGTACTACATTTCTGTAAACTTTTCACAATTATAGTTGTTGCCCAAAGTAAACGCTCAACAAGCGTGTGCCTTGGAGTAGGAGTCGCCCTAGGCTCCAAACCAAGTAAATCTTGGAGTCTTTAGTGTGCGTGTGCTTTTTGTTTTAATTTCTGATGCTTAACTCGATACGTTTTCTGAATACGAAAAGCGTGAAAGCCACGAGCGCTATTCACCCCCCCTCTAACGCGTCTCGATCCAACAATTGGTATCAGAGTGGGTTTGCTTCGATTTGGTGCAACCACCAGTCAAGCACATTTTTTTCGTGGTATTTTTTCAGTTTTTCGGAGTCGATCGGAATCGATATTCTTACCGTCTTCCTATCTAATTTTTCATAATCGGATTTGTCTAGAAGTTAGTGCAACACCACTCAAGATCGTAATTTATTTTTATTTTTATACCACACTGCTAATCCATGATCAAGTCCTGGGATTTATTTTTCTTTTTATTGTGTGCAAGATTCTTTAATGGCTCTCTAAGAAGGTTTTAGCACAGTCTGCCCACCACTTTTTTCCGACGAGGACTTTGGCTATTGGAAGAACTGGATGGAATACCATCTCAAGATGCAAGTCGAGATGTGGATCATTATCCAGACCGGTCTCGAACTTCCACGTGACGGCTCTGGAGAACTAGTTTCATGCATCAACTGGGATACTAGCATAATGAAGAAGGTTAAAGTCAATGCCAAAGCAACCTGCATGCTACAATGCGGGCTGACAAAAGAAGAATTGAACAGAGTCGGACCCTTCTCAAATGCCAAAGAACTATGGGAAAAGCTAATCGAGCTACACGAGGGCACTTCCGACGCTAAGGTAAGCAAGCACGACTTAATTTTAAATAAATTGTATAACTTAAGAATGCAGGAAGGAGAGACTGCATGTCACGCCCCCAGAGGAGTCCCTGTCCGAGAAAATTTCGGCAACACCTCCCCTGTACGGCGGACAATCAAAAAAATTCTACAAGCACTAAATACTCAGCCACAGGCGGCTGGAATCATAACTGTAAATAAAAACATACACACGCAGTTTATATGTAAAATCAGCCTCTGGCTGTCACAACCACGCAGTTGATAATAGCAACATAAAATAAATATACTCTGACTCGAAATCCACCCTACTCCACTACACTCGTAAAGCTCAAAACCGACGTACTCACCTCTTCTGCCGTCCAGGCAGGTACGTAGTAGAATAGAATCCAAAAATCACATCAAGAGTTCATCAAACAAAAATAATCCATACACATTCCATAAATAAAGATCCAAAACCAGAATAAGACAACGTTCTATATGGAAAAAGCCAAAATATCAATAAGACTCAAACCAGCAGAGAACTGGCTCTACATGCTGATGGGGGGCCAGCGACTGGAACTGCTCCGGACAGCCTCAACCTAAAAATAATCAACAATGGAGGCGGGGTGAGTCCAAAACTCAGCAGGTACAACTGATATGCATAATAAAACAAATAACATACAACACTAATCATGCGTACAGTCTCCTGAATATAAGGAGGATAAATGCAACTGAAATGAAATCAGAAGATAACTGTACTAACCTGGATCAAGTATAAAAATAACTGGTCGTCAGACCGAGTGAGTCATAGTCCTGTATGCATGTCAGTCAAATGCATCCATACAAATGCAGCAAGTAAATGCAGCAATCACAAACAATAAATGCAATAAGTGCATATGATCACCATGCACCCTGACATCACTGCTCCTGCAGCATGATCGAGTGAATGGGATGCTGTCGGAGTACTCCTGTCCTCTGACCCCAAATCATAAATGGGGGAGCTCAATGCTCTCATCTCCCGGTGCACAATGACGGGGAGGAAATCTCTGCCGGCTACCACGTTGTCTCCTGACTAACGGAGCCAAACAGAGTCCACCATCTGTCGGCTACCACGCTGCTATCCTAAATGCCAACGGAGCCAAACAGAGCGGAACTGACTGCCGGCTACCACGCTGAGTCACTTGACCAACGGAGCCAAACAGCATATACAACTAATCCATGGGTGGTGTGTGCAGTACAATGTAACTGACGATGGGCTCAACCATAGTAGAGCCGACAATCGTACAGCATGCAATCATGATGCATGACACTAAAACATGGCATGGTCCATATAAATAAATACAAGTGTGTACCACTGAAAGATGTGTCAAATAAATGGTACACAACCAAATAGGGCATCAAACAAACCCTAAGTCTAGAACATAGCATATCATGTGGTTGGGTCACTACTCAAACATATATGATCATATAGATAATATGCAGAGCAGAATAAATAAACAAACAACATGTTATAATCATGTAGTGACCAACCGAAACAAAGAGTAACATAATTATTGTTATTTGTTAAACAATTTATCATGCATATCAAAGACATAAGTCAAAGTACCCGCCTCCGATAAAATGATCAAAATCTGACTCCGAGATACTCGTCTCGCATCAAAGTCCTGCAGATAACGTGATATACAATTTAGCTAATTTTATGAACAACAACTAGCTAAATCCAACCCAACTTAATTAGGAAAAACCCTAATCGATCCATCATTAATTAATCCTAATTAATGATTAACTTGAATTAATCTCCTTAATCAAAAATCCTCAATCAGCACAATCATTTCCTTTCGCTAATCAACTTACGATTAGCAATATGATCATATCTAATGAATCCAAGGATTAAATCTAATCCAACATAAATCAGCAGTACTTAATTCATCCAACTACAATAGATTAAACCTTCCATAATCACCTTAGGTTAAGTTAAACATGAATCCATCATAACTTACCTAAATCCACAACTAACCAAGCAACTGCAGATTACAACATCTCCAACATAATCCAATACAAATGCATATCCTCCAAATACTCATAGAAATACAACCGAAACTCCAAACATAGCTTACCTTAATCAACGGCTGTGATTGTTGATCCATAGCAGGGAGTGTTGATACTGACAACAAAATGCCTACAAATGGAATAGCTGCCGAAACCAAGACCCTCCACCGAACCCAACCTCCTTGCTGGATACTTCACTGTTCGGACCAGATGAAATAGATTGACACCCAATCAAGCAATAATCCTAATCAACAAACGAAGCTTACCTCAATCCACAACTGCTGTGGCTACTGGAACAACAAAACAGAACCACAGTAAAGAGCAAAACTAGGGCACAGTGGCTGGAGGCTAGAAGAGGGGCCGGCAGTGATGAACTAGGGCACAAATGTTTGGCCGGCTAGGAAAAATTCCAATGGCTGGCAACCGAAGATCGGCAGGCTCATTTAGGGCTTGCTTCTGCCGTGAATAGGGCGTCTCCGAGAAAAAGGAGGCAAGGCCGGCGGTGAGCTCAACCTATGGCACGGGCAGAGGAGGAGGTTCGGTGGTGGCGAGAGGTGGCTGTCGGAGAGGGCGTTGGTGCTTAGGCTCGGCGACGCGGCTAGAGCCCGATGGACCTGGTGGCCGGTGCTCGAAGAAAAGGAGAAGGAAAGGCCGGCGAGGTCACGATTGGGGACCGAGAGCCGGCGGCCAGTGATCGAAATCTCACGGCAGAAAGAGCATCGGCTGTCGGCGCTGCTCCGTGCGTCGCCGGCGGCTAGGGCACAGGGGAAGGAGGTCGACGTCAGTAGAGGAGAAGAAATGAAGAGAGGGAGAAGGAACTGCTCGGCACCGGTTAGGGCTCGGGAGAATTCGGCGAAGGAGAAGAGAAGAAAACAAATAAAGGAATAAAGCAAAAAGAAATATAAAAGGAAAAGGAAATATGAACATTTCCTCACTTAAATAGAGTAGCCTAAACAGGCTTTTTCCCGGGCCCCGTTTTCATCCCCGTTAACTCGTTCGTACGAGCTCCGAAAAATTCCTGAAAAATTTCCAAAAATTCCGGAAAAATTCCTTTATTAATATTCGCCTTTTTTCCGGTATTTTACATTCTCCCCCACTAATAAAAAAATTTGGTCCCCAAATTTCGTTATCTACCATCAGCAAGTACTAACAACAGATATATAGTATAAATGCTGAACGGTAAATAATTCACATACCTCAAGTGAAAAGATGGGGATATCGAGCTCGGATAGTATCCTCGAGCTCCCAGGTAACCTCCTTATCCGAATGATGCTGTCATACGACTTTAACCAGTCGGATTGTCTTGTTCCACAACTGACGCTCCTTCCGGTCCAAACTTCGTACCGGAACCTCCTCATAAGTGACGTCAGACTGAACTGGAACTGAGACATCTATCAACACATATATCAGATTGGGTACGTATCTCCTCAGCGTAGATGCGTAGAATACGGCGTGAACGCCTGCCAAGGACGGCAATAGTGCCAACCGATAAGCTACTACTTCAATCCTTTCCGAGATCTGGAAAGGTCCAATGTATCGCGGAGCTAGCTTACCTCTGAGGCCAATCTCTTCACCCCTTTCATGGGTGAAACTCGCAGAAATACCTAGTCGCAAATGGAGAACTCTAAAGGTCTCTGACTCCGGTCAGCATAACACTTCTGGCAGTCTTATGCCTCTGACATCCTCTGTCTGATAATATGGACCAACTCTGCCTCATGCTGAGCTCTATGAGGTCCCAACAACTGAGCCTCAGGGATTCTCGTCCTGATCGACAACTGAGCAACTATGGTAACAAGAATACCCTGCTCTGTCTGTCCCTGCTCCTCAAGGTCTAACTCAGAGAAACCCTGAATCAAATCTGTGACCACAACTCGGTGGCAAGCTAAAGTCCCTCTGGACTTCTGGCTAAATGCATCGACAACCACATTAGCTTTTCCCAGGTGATAGCTAATGGTACAATCATAATCCTTCAGAAATTCCATCTATCTCCTCGGTCAAAGATTAAATTCCTTATGAGTGAACAGATATTTGAGACTCTGATGGTCAGTGAGAACCTCAATGTAATATCATACAGGTAATGCCGCTAAATCTTCAGAGCAAAAATAATAGCGGCCAACACCAGATCATGAACTGGGTATTTCTTCTCATGCTCCTTCAACTATCGAGAAACATATGAGAATACTCTACCGTGCTGCATCAGAACAACACCCATATCCTGTAAAAACGTGTCGGTGTAGAGGACAAATCTGTCCTCTTCGAAGGGTAAAACCAAAACCAGAGCCGACACTAATCCCCGCTTCAGCTCCTAGAAACTGGTCTTGCAATCCTCAATCCAAGTAAACTTCACGCCCTTCATGGTCAAGCGTGTAAGTAACATAGCAATCCGTGAGAAACCCTCAACGTATCTCCGAAAATATCGAACCAAACAGAGGAAGTTGCGAGCTTCCTATACAGATTCTGTCTAATCCCAACGGTAACAACCTCTATCTCCTGTGGAACCACGGTATACTCCTACTGGTGACCGTGTGTCTCAAACATCTCATAGGAGACAACTAAATCAGCACTACTGATAATCACATATAGATGTTCTCATCGAAACATCTCTAGATCTATGCAAAGGTGATGTGCGTGACTCACCGCGGATCCGAATTAGATCACATCATCGTCCACAAAGATAATGGAAACCGATCCAATCATCCTCGATATACCAGGATCATCGAGTCCCTGAAAATATCTAAGGCACTGAAAGCCTATAGGGCAAAATCAAGACGCATAATGTTCGTATCACAGACATTCCTATACATAAGATCTACGATAATAAGTCGAAAAATCTGATCATCAATAACATAAATCACTAAAGAATAAATCTTCCAGTGTGAGAGCAACGCTCCATCACAGAAACATCACATATGTGGGAGCAACGCTCTACCACAAATAGTCTGAAATATGTATCGCAATAAATATAGGAGCTATGCTCCGCTACCAGTAATCCGTAATATGTGGGAGCAATGCTCCACCACAAAACAATACATAAGTGCCCCAAGGCACCTAACTATCCAGCTAGAGACTGTACAAGATTTCTCTACCACAAATCACTGTGGTTAACCTAGGCTATAACAACCTAGTAAACTAATCAAATCCATCATCATCTCTATCAGCATCCTAGTGGGTCATCCACTGATAGTAGAACTAGTTGATGAGTTAATCCAACAGATGACATAATGCAGTCACTCCACATTCTGTATTAAGCATAAGTAGAATCATCATGCTGCTACCAATATAAACCTAGCACACGTGCTCACACAACATATGTATGATCGACATAATCCTTCAGTTAATACACACCAAACATACTCTCATCATAGGTATAAATCATCGTGATATTTCCAACAATGCATACCGAACCCGTGTGCAAAATCATCATAGATCAAGTCAACAATACACCTCAAACAATACTCACATAACATGTAGTATAACCATCATATACTTCCAATAAAGCATACTAAATCCAGGTGTGCTCACAAATCGAACATAATCAAAAAGATACTTCAGATACCACGCCAAACACATATGTACGTATCATAACTCAAATTAAATCAACAAAATGCCTCCATCAAAACACCACCGAGGTACTTATACTACAACTCGGATTTAATCGACAAGATATCTTCAATAATACATTCAGATACATACACCAAACTACATATCTATGATCCACAAGAAACCTTCAATCATATCAGAACATGGATACATATACTACTTGCAAATGGACAGTCTACCACAGGACTCCTACAACACATAACAACCAAAATATGCATGCAACATAGACATGCAAAATCAGCATACCAGCTCAATCAAAGACCAACCTTATACTACCAACACTCATGGGTTACGGGTATATCTAAACCAAATTCATGCATATGTATCAAGCATGAATACATCAATCAAAAGCAACCCAAAATAGAGCAGCCTAATCCTCCAGTAACAACCCTGCTATAGGTTCAAAGGAACTAGTATCGGACAAGAAAGATATACACACCATGGTATAACATTGCAAGTCAATGTCATACACTACCAAGACTATATCCAATGGGGAAAATTTTATCATCATAAATCCAAATGTACTCTTCCAGTATACACTAGTAACAATTGTATCCCATAAGTGTTAAGCAATTAGCTCTACACTTCCTTACATCAGCGGGGTCACATATCCCAAACACCCTCTAAGTTAACCCACCAGGTATATACAATCCACGGTCAAAATCTTCATGGAATAGGATACATCGATCCTTTATAACCTATCCAAGCCGATAATGATATATGGCTAAATCATTCATTTTCACGTCAGTACAAAACATGTACTCAAATGTGCTCTAGATACATAACTAAGCACAAATAACCTAAAGGTTCGAACCTCTAAAAATAGAGTATGGCCATCCTCTACTGATCAACCAACAAAACTAAATCATTCATCTACTAACTAATCAAGAATACCTTAATCCTCCACAAGCAACTAAGGTATATCAAACCACAACTACCCAACTCGACAAACATAAATCAGTCTTCTACTGACCGATTTAACAAGAGTAAATCAATATTTACTGACGAAAATTAACTAAGATAAAATGGTATACAACGTTGTCAAATAACTAAATCAGTTCATGGGTCAATTCAACACTAATTACATCAACTCAAACTAGAAAATGTCAACCCACATAATATCATATGTATAAATGTGTATGACCCAAAAGACAAAAGTCAGAATTTAATAACATCAAGACACTCTCATTTTTTTTTTATCCTCAAAAATATCAACTCACATACTATCAGATGAATAAATCTCTACTCCCCATGAGAGCTAATTAGCATTCAAAACATCAAATCATTATTTATCCACATAGTCCAATATCAGAGGAAGCAAATATCAATTTTATCATCCTGTTAACTAACCACAACTAACCAGATTTATTAAAATCTCATAGGTACACTCAACCGTAAACTCTCTAGCACCCGATCTATATCTGATCACCAACTATAATCATCAAACCTGTGAATATCATAAATGACACTCACTATGTCACCATCAATGACAACCCAAATATAAATCATCAAATTAGTTATCCACTAATAGATCATCAAAACAAATATCTAATATTTGATCATCAGACAACCACATAACATTTACTCTCATAAACCATAAGAAATCAACATATCACAATATCTGATCTCACAAAATCCCTCAAACTCAAACCATTCTCAATAATGATCAAACATGGTAACTCCCAATGACCAATTCCCATCGTATCGGGTACCCAAATATCCAAAAGGTATGAGTATAAAAACTCTACTGGCTAAGTCAACAGGAGTCTATAGGTATCATCCACTACCCAGCTAACAATAGCAGAGGCTGGTATGTGCCTCCATCCCCTATGAGTAGTAACAGAAGCTAAAACTACTGATGGTATGATAAGAAAAATCACCAGAGACTATAATCCTTGATCTCTATTAAGGTCAACCATGCTCAATGGCTAACTCATCACATGTAATATGTGCTACTACAACTAAACAGGTACTACATAAAGAATGCTAATACCTATCATAAACTATTGAATTAAACATCATACCTATATGCCGTCTGGAGATGTTCCATCGCTGTCCAGTCCCCAACTTCAGACCTCAAAATTTCGAACACGAAAATCATCGATAATCCATATAATCCGAAACAGAACTCCAACACATATACATAATGGAAAAATCTGTGTAATCCAAAATAACAACCCAGTTTGACTCGCAAACTTGGGTTAACCCAAAAATCCAGAATACCAAAAGCAGGTATCATAACCCGCTCTGATACCAATAAATTGGTATCAGCCAAATCTCAAAAATCTGCATCACACAAATAAAAACAAGTATCGCCCAAACCTTGGCGCTTTGATACCAATAATAAATTGGTATCAGATTTTCCCAAAAAATCCAAAAGACGTAAACAAAGAATCGCAAAACATGCGCTCTGATACCAAATAAATTGGTATCAGATAAATCTCAAAAATCCAAAACGTATAGCAAATATCGTATACCTGCTCTGATACCACTAAATTGTCACGCCCCCAGAGGAGTCCCTGTCCGAGAAAATTTCGGCAGCACCTCCCCTGTACGGCGGACAATCAAAAAAATTCTACAAGCACTAAATACTCAGCCACAGGCGGCTGGAATCATAACTGTAAATAAAAACATACACACGCAGTTTATATGTAAAATCAGCCTCTGGCTGTCACAACCACGCAGTTGATAATAGCAACATAAAATAAATATACTCTGACTCGAAATCCACCCTACTCCACTACACTCGTAAAGCTCAAAACCGACGTACTCACCTCTTCTGCCGTCCAGGCAGGTACGTAGTAGAATAGAATCCAAAAATCACATCAAGAGTTCATCAAACAAAAAGAATCCATACACATTCCATAAATAAAGATCCAAAACCAGAATAAGACAACGTTCTATATGGAAAAAGCCAAAATATCAATAAGACTCAAACCAGCAGAGAACTGGCTCTACATGCTGATGGGGGGCCAGCGACTGGAACTGCTCCGGACAGCCTCAACCTGCATAATAAAACAAATAACATACAACACTAATCATGCGTACAGTCTCCTGAATATAAGGAGGATAAATGCAACTGAAATGAAATCAGAAGATAACTGTACTAACCTGGATCAAGTATAAAAATAACTGGTCGTCAGACCGAGTGAGTCATAGTCCTGTATGCATGTCAGTCAAATGCATCCATACAAATGCAGCAAGTAAATGCAGCAATCACAAACAATAAATGCAATAAGTGCATATGATCACCATGCACCCTGACATCACTGCTCCTGCAGCATGATCGAGTGAATGAAATGCTGTCGGAGTACTCCTGTCCTCTGACCCCAAATCATAAATGGGGGAGCTCAATGCTCTCATCTCCCGGTGCACAATGACGGGGAGGAAATCTCTGCCGGCTACTACGTTGTCTCCTGACTAACGGAGCCAAACAGAGTCCACCATCTGTCGGCTACCACGCTGCTATCCTAAATGCCAACGGAGCCAAACAGAGCGGAACTGACTGCCGGCTACCACGCTGAGTCACTTGACCAACGGAGCCAAACAGCAGAACCGCCACACTCCAGCCAGATATACAACTAATCCATGGGTGGTGTGTGCAGTACAATGTAACTGACGATGGGCTCAACCATAGTAGAGCCGACAATCGTACAGCATGCAATCATGATGCATGACACTAAAACATGGCATGGTCCATATAAATAAATACAAGTGTGTACCACTGAAAGATGTGTCAAATAAATGGTACACAACCAAATAGGGCATCAAACAAACCCTAAGTCTAGAACATAGCATATCATGTGGTTGGGTCACTACTCAAACATATATGATCATATAGATAATATGCAGAGCAGAATAAATAAACAAACAACATGCTATAATCATGTAGTGACCAACCGAAACAAAGAGTAACACAATTATTGTTATTTGTTAAACAATTTATCATGCATATCAAAGACATAAGTCAAAGTACCCGCCTCCGAAAATAGAAAGATCAGATCTGACTCCGAGATACTCGTGATATACAATTTAGCTAATTTTATGAACAACAACTAGCTAAATCCAACCCAACTTAATTAGGAAAACCTAATCGATCCATCATTAATTAATCCTAATTAATGATTAACTTGAATTAATCTCCTTAATCAAAAATCCTCAATCAACACAATCATTTCCTTTCGCTAATCAACTTACGATTAGCAATATGATCATATCTAATGAATCCAAGGATTAAATCTAATCCAACATAAATCAGCAGTACTTAATTCATCCAACTACAATAGATTAAACCTTCCATAATCACCTTAGGTTAAGTTAAACATGAATCCATCATAACTTACCTAAATCCACAACTAACCAAGCAACTGCAGATTACAACATCTCCAACATAATCCAATACAAATGCATATCCTCCAAATACTCATAGAAATACAACCAAAACTCCAAACATAGCTTACCTTAATCAACGGCTGTGATTGTTGATCTATAGCAGGGAGTGTTGATACTGACAACAAAATGCCTACAAATGGAATAGCTGCCGAAACCAAGACCCTCCACCGAACCCAACCTCCTTGCTGGATACTTCACTGTTCGGATCAGATGAAATAGATTGACACCCAATCAAGCAATAATCCTAATCAGCAAACGAAGCTTACCTCAATCCACAACTGCTGTGGCTACTGGAACAACAAAACAGAACCACAGTAAAGAGCAAAACTAGGGCACAGTGGCTGGAGGCTCCAGAGGTGATGAACTAGGGCACAAATGTTTGGCCGGCTAGGAAAAATTCCAATGGTTGGCAACCGAAGATCGGCAGGGCTCATTTAGGGCTTGCTTCTGCCGTGAATAGGGCGTCTCCGAGAAAAAGGAGGCAAGGCCGGCGGTGAGCTCAAACCTATGGCACGGCAGAGGAGGAGGTTCGGTGGTGGCGAGAGGTGGCTGTCGGAGAGGGCGTCGGTGCTTAGGCTCGGCGACGCGGCTAGAGCCCGGTGGACCTGGTGGCCGGCGCTCGAAGAAAAGGAGAAGGAAAGGCCGGCGAGGTCACGATTGGGGACCGAGAGCCGGCGGCCAGTGATCGAAATCTCACGGCAGAAAGAGCATCGGCTGTCGGCGCTGCTCCGTGCATCGCCGGCGGCTAGGGCACAGGGGAAGGAGGTCGACGTCGGTAGAGGAGAAGAAATGAAGAGAGGGAGAAGGAACTGCTCGGCACCGGTTAGGGCTCGGGAGAATTCGGCGAAGGAGAAGAGAAGAAAACAAATAAAGGAATAAAGCAAAAAGAAATATAAAAGGAAAAGGAAATATAAACATTTCCTCACTTAAATAGGGTAGCCTAAACAGGCTTTTTCCCGGGCCCCGTTTTCATCCCCGTTAACTCGTTCGTACGAGCTCCGAAAAATTCCTGAAAAATTTCCAAAAATTCCTTTATTAATATTCGCCTTTTTTCCGGTATTTTACACTGCAAGCCAACTTCACGCGCGCATCCAAGACCTACTGAACGGTATTCACGCAATCGACCAGAGAATAGAAAACCGTGACATGATAAGGTACGTGCTTAACTCTTTTCCGAGGAACACTTTGTGGGCATCCATGGTTGATGCTTACAAAATTTTCAAGGATTTATCTTTAATTAAACTAGATGAACTTTTTTTCGAATTTGAATTGCATGAATAGACTAATGCATATCTAGCCGAGAAGGGTATTTCCTTGACTGCAGGTACAAGCAAAACTCGGGAAGCTAAAACAAAGAGCAAAACCAAACTCGAGTCCAAAGACGGATTGAACTCAGAAGACGATGACGAGATTATTCCCAAACTAGTAAGGCTCGTACGAAAGATATGCAAAAACAAAAAGGCGACTCAAACGAACACAAAGGACAAGACTGAAGTCACATGTTACGGCTGCAACCAGAAGGGGCACTACAAGCCGGATTATCCAAATCAAAAGCAACGAAGAAAGAAAGTATCGAAGGCAACTTGGTCTGAGTCATCAGATGAATCTGAGATCGACGAAGAAGAACTGAAAAGCTTCCTCGCATTACCAGTGCAACCATATGTTGCTAAAACCGAGTCTGATTCAGAATCCGAGAGTGAGTCAGAAACCGAGTCCGAGTGAAGCCACGGATCTGTATCCATTTTCGAAGGACCTAACCCGACTATAAGATCTCTACTCGTCGAGACTCAATTAGAAGATTTACAGAAATTAATTCCTTATTTGTTAAAGAAGTTGGCTAAATCCAACGTCCGGGTCAAGTCACTCTAAAAGGAGGTAACAACCCTTAAGGGAACGACTGACTCGAGTTCTTTGACGGAGCCAGTTCAAATTGGAAGTTCAACTCAAGTCCAACAACTTGAGGAAGAAAATTCTAATTTGAAAACTCAAATTAAATAACTTAAGGACATGTTGGAACGGTTCACCCTGGGTTCCAAGAATCTTGATCTGATTCTTGGAAAACAGCGAGTCGTTTACAACAAATCCGGACTTGGATTTAAAACTAAAAGAAAATACAAATCATATTTATCCCTAGTTAATAAAAAAAATAGAAACATAGTCCAAGCATGGGTCCCCAAGTCGAATTTGGTTAATCAAGTTAGACTTGGACTATATTGGATCCCCAAGGATCAAATTCATTACCTTGATAGACCATATCAAGGCTATGATCTAGGGAGAGCCAATAGAAAAACTATCTTAATAAATAGATAACTTGCTATTTTTTCTTAGTAATATACATGTTTAGATTAGGCTAGTTTAAGGACCAAGGCGTAATTTACACTTGTTCAGTTAAAGTTAAAGGTTTCAAAAAGAAAATTAAATATATAATTTCTTTGAAAGACTCTGTCTAGAAAGTGGTGGATGATCTCATACCCAAGAAGACCTAGTGCTTCGCCACTACTTGGAAGCCAATCTTTGAAATGTGTATTTAATTAACTAATTGGAAAACCTAAACTTAAAGGTTTCAAAAAGAAAATTAAATATATAATTTCTTTGAAAGACTCTGTCTAGAAAGTGGTGGATGATCTCATACCCAAGAAGACCTAGTGCCTCGCCACTACTTGGAAGCCAATCTTTGAAATGTGTATTTAATTAACTAATTGGAAAACCTAAGTTTAACTCAAATGTAAATTAATCCTTAAGAATAATCTAAACTAAAGATAACCATCTCACAAAACTACTTAAGATTCTCTGATTGATAACTTAGAATCGGGTGAGATGGATCTAGACTAAACTTAGTCAATTTTAACAAATTCAACTTAATTAACTAAATAAATCAACCTAATAATTGACTTAATAATTAAATTAACTAATTAAATCATTTGAGAAATCATTTGAAAAATTATTTCAAAAATCATTTGAAAAATCATTTGAAAAATTATTTCAAAAATCATTTGAAAAATCATTGAAAAATCATTTGAAAAATTATTTTTAAAATCATTGAAAAATCATTTGAAAAATTATTTTAAAATCATTTTAAAAATCATTTGAAAAATTATTTTAAAATCATTTTAAAAATCATTTGAAAAATTATTTAAAACTCATTTGAAAAATTATTTAAAAAATCATTTTAAAAATCATTTGAAAAAATATTTAAAAAATCATTTTAAAAATCATTTGAAGAATCATTTGAAGAATCATTTGAAAAATTATTTAAAAAATCATTTGAAAAATTATTTAAAAATCATTTGAAAAAATTATTTGAAAATTTATTTAAAAAATCATTTTAAAAAAAACATTTGAAAAATCATTTGAAAAAGTATTTAAAAAATAATTTTAAAAATCATTTGAAAAATCATTTAAAAAATTATTTTAAAAATTATTTTAAAAATCAATTGAAAAATCATTTAAAAAATTATTTGAAAAATCATTTGAAAAATCTTTTTGAAAAATCATTTGAAAAATCATTTAAAAAATCATTTTAAAAATTATTTGAAAAATTATTTGAAAAATCATTTTGAAAATTTATTTAAAAATCATTTGAAAAATTATTTTAAAAATCATTTGAAAATTTATTTTTAAAAATCATTTGAAAAATTATTTAAAAAATCATTTTGAAAAATTATTTAAAAAATCATTTTGAAAATTATTTAAAAATCATTTGTTAAATTATTTAAAAAAATATTTAAAAATCAAAGAGTTGTAGACATAATCAGTGGCTTTCGTATCTACACACCAGGTGCTGGTAGATAACACCGCTAAACATGTTTCAACTACTAGAGAATGAGATATACCTTTATTGTTCTCTTTCCTACGAGGACAGTCTGTATTCCAATTAGAGGTGAGTATTCGGTTAATTCGGTCCATAAATTAACCGAATTAACCGAAAACCGATTTAGTGTTGGCTAACCAAATCAAATCAAAGTTTTACTAAAACTGAATTAACCGAATTAGCTATTTCAGTTAACACCGAATTAATTAAATTTGTTTAAAATAACAATAAAAAGAATTTATACAAAATTAATATCAAATTAACCGAATTAACCGAATGCTCACCCCTAATTCCAATGTCCTGACTGCTTGCAGATGAAGCACTTGCCCTTCGACTTCTTCATTCCAGCCTTTTGTCCTGTACCTTGAGGTTTATTTACCTTCTTTGCTGAAACAACATATTTCTTCTTCTTCTTGCTTTTCGACTTAGAAGTAGAACTATTTTCAGCATAGTGAATCTAAGAATTATGACGAAATAGCCCTTTTGTTGCCTGAAGTTCTGTCAGCAGTTCCGCCAATGAATACATCCTTTTATTCATATTATAGTTCAGGCGGAAATGCTCAAAACTTCTGGGTAGTGTTTGGAGAATGATATCGATCTGGGTTTCCCCATCGATTTCTCCTCCAAGGATTTGTATTTCGTTCAAATAAGCCATCATCTTTAGGATATGATCCCTTACGGGAGTCCCCTATGTCATGGTGGTTGTCATTAATTTTCTCATAGCTTCTTGCCTAGCGGCCCGATCCTGGTGACCAAAGAGATCCTTGAGATTGTTCATAATATCATAAACTGTTGGTAAATCCTGATGCTGATGTTGCAACACATTTGACATTGAAACCAAAATGTAACATCGCGCCATCTCATCTGTCTTTACTCATTTCCTATGATTCTCAATCTCCTCTTGGGTAGATTCACCATTAGGCACATTAGGACACTCCTCTGGCAGTACAAACTTATAACCCTCAGCAGTTAGGATAATGTCCAAGTTTCTTTTCCAATCTATATAATTGGGACCAGTAAGTTTGTTCTCTTTCAGTATGATGGCCAGTGGGTTGAAAGTCATCCTAAGAATCACAAAATAAACTTTGGTCAAGACTCTAAATTTAAAATAATATTGATTCCTTAAACAATACTATTTAAATTAACCAACACCTCAAATCACCATGAATTTTGTATGCCGCGATAGTGTGGACGTATACAAAATCAAACATTTGTAAGAGGAGATTTTACCCATTAATTTTATTTTTGTCAACCTAACTTTATAACAAATATAATTAATAGTTGGTTTTCCTTCGATCACACAAATAATAGCAGTGACTCCGATGGAGAGGATACTATTAGATGTACGTAAGTGTATACCATTACTTGACACTTAGTCCATTAAATAAGATTGTGCCCCTTCCGATGGGGAAGATCACACGCTCCTAATTAATTTTCTATAGTCATCCAAAATGGAAGTTTGATCTAGTGATCCATAAACAAACTCATCCAATATGGAGGAAGGCACTCAGAGCCAACGCGCAAGTTTGTTTGCATCACTTACAAACTAGTAATGGAGACCGTGAAATTTATTTAAAAATCCCTCTCCCACTTAGTTATTTAAGGTGAGGAATTTTAACCTAGCAAGCACACATCACACACATCACAGTAAATAAAAGTAATAAATATGGAAATTAATTTTCCAACTATTATGGTCTTTTCCATCACTGTCCTTCACGTGTTGCCAGCTCTAGTGTCCATACCATCGGGTCCATCGAGCTTCCTTTTCCGCTGCGCTTCTAGTCCTCTAATAGTACTACGCCTTGCAAGGATGCGATCCATGACAAAAATAGAATTTTACACATATCGATCCTATATTCCACAAAGGAATGTACATGTAATCTAGATCAAAAAATATATATATAATCCTAATAACTAATACAACTCCTGCTGTATTTAATATTACAATCATGCACACATAATAAAATGCCCTTGACATGTCCAAGGGTCCAATCACATACAATATCTGTAAGTCATAATAGTTGGAGTCTGCAACTACAGAGTTAGCACATCCTACTATTATCCTGCCTAAATTATGTATGTCATGTGCATAATTAAACTGAAAACCAAACACACAGAGGCAAACCCTAGCTCTGATACCAATTGTTGATTGGTCCTAGGAAGATCATACCGGTTCCACTGTACAAAAATTTTGTACAAGTGTCGAACCTTTCCTAAACAACCTATTGTGTTCTTTAGAAATTAAATTAGGAATCACAAACGGAACTTAACATTATTGATTCCAAATTTAACTTATCTGTTCTTAGTGGTTTAAATTTAGATCGCAAACGATGCTTAACATTATTGATCCAAATCCACCAATGTTATAAATTCAATTAAATATTAATTTCCAAAATTGGCTTCCAGGACTGCATGGCGAGGCACTAGTCCTTCTTGGGTATGGGATCATCCACCACCGCCTAGACAAAGCCTTTTAAAGAAATCTAATATTTAATTTCCTTATATAACTCTAGGTTTAACCAAAAAGAACAATCGAATCACAAATTCGAAAAAAAAACACAAACTCGAATCACAAATTCGAAACTTTAGAATCATATGCCTCTTGTGTTTGGAATTCATACAAAGAAAAACTAGCATGATGCGGAAAATAATTACTAGTTATACCTTTCTTTGTATGCAACAACCTCTTGATCTTCTGTCGTATTCCTTGCCTCCTCTTGGATGTCATGTGGGCGACAAACCTCCAAGATGAACACTGTTAGGACCAAAATGTAGCTAGAAGGGGGGGGGGGGGTGAATAGCGTCTCACCCAAATCGATCGCTTCCTACGTATTCGTTAATGCACATTGGAAAACAAAGAATACAACCACGAATACAAATATGAAAGCTAAATACAAAGGAAGAGATGCAAACCTCTAACACGTTCGTTTACGTGGTTCGGAGATAACTTGCTCCTACTCCACGGCGTGTCTGTAAGGTGGACGATCCCTCAATCCATCGGTGGATTAGTCTCCGGAAAACCTCCGGCTAGCCCAAGCTCCTTGTCGGTGGAGAAACCTCGCCACAAACACTTGAATACAAGCACACTAATCACACGAAGGCTTGGGAGACTCTAATAGGCTTTAACCAAGTCTATTTCATCAACCATGCCCAAGCACCCCCGAGCTCTATTAAATAGAGCTCGAGAGGAAAACACTAAGTTGTTTTCCCGCTACCAGTCGACTGGTGTATTCACCAGTCGACTAGTCCTTTAAGTGAAGTTGACCGTTACCCAACGGTCGACTACCAATCGACTGCTACAGTGTACCAGTCGACTGCTACAGTAACCAGTCGACTGCTACAGTGTCACATCAATGTTTCTGCAGTGTCGCTACAGTACTGCTACAGTGATACCTAAACCCATAAGATCTTTCCCTGAGTACAATCACTCAGCACTCGTCCTCGCCCGACCAACCTAGACCTAGCCTTCTAGCCTCCTCCATCAGCCTCACGTCCCTCGGATGTCTCCCCATCTTTCACGTCTTGCCTTCTGGAGCTTCCTTCGACCTTGTCTTTATTGTCGGGTCTTCCTTTGCCAAGAGGCTCCTCACCTCGGGGACTTCATCCATTACCAAGTCACACTTAGACTTACGTTGCCAAGACTACATACTTGGACTTACAGCGCCAAGACTCATCCTTGGACTTTCCTCCTTTGCCAAGATCATACTTGGACTTTCCTTGTTGTACCTGTATCCTATATACTCACAATGCTTATCAAATACAACAATAAACCTAACTTAAATCTTTGTCCAAACATCAAAACCTAGGGCACCTAGATTGCTCCAACAATCTCCCCCTTTTTTATGTTTGGCAACCTATTTAAGTTAGGGAAACATAAATGCGATAATAATGTGAATAAACATAAAATCTACACATGCATATGTCATGGAACCTAACCCTAGGCTCCCCCTTCACCTAAGCTCCACCTTGAGGTAGGATTTCTCATAAAGGTAAACTTCTCCCCCTTTGCCTGAACAATCGCTCCCCCTTCACCTAAGCTCCCCTTAGCTAGGATTTCTTGCAAAGGTGTGTAGGCTTCCCACTTAAACCTAAATTTCTCCCCCTTTGTCATATATCAAAAAGAGCTCCAACAATATCCCAATTGTTGAAAACTTGTCATCCAAATTGACCCTAAACTCATGTATTTATCTCCCATAGATCTCATACATTTAAACGAGTTGACACGGTCAAGAACAATGTTGAAAAACACTTTTAGGCTGGTATCAGTCGACTGAACTAGGTACCAGTCGACTGCCCCCTTCGATTTCCACTTACAGAACCTTCTGTGTTCGAAATAGACTGTTACCAGTCGACAAGTATCGGAACCAGTCGACTGCCCTCATCAAAATGAGCTTACAGAGATATTCTGTGCTAAAAAACACTGTTTCCAGTCAATTGGTAACTGTACCGGTCGGCTGGTACTCTTTTTGGACAAAAATCAACCTTTTTTACTTACTTTTAGAACTGCGCCAAAAATTCCACAGACCTCTAAAATATCCCAAATTTTATGGAGAGATCTATTTTATCCATGTCTACTTGAGAAAAATATATATAAAAATAATTTTTATCACAAATCCCAATATTGACATAAAATTCAAAACTAGCTAAATAGTTCAATTGAGCATTGACCTAAAGTCCTAGTTTTGGCTTCCTCTTGATGTATCTACCCATACTAAACCATAATGCATCCCTAGCATTAGTTTATATGGCATATATACATCAAAAACTAATTTTCATGCAATATGAATCTAATTCATATTTCCATGCACAAAACACATCCCAATTGTGTCAACCCACTAGGTTAGAGACTTAAGTCCGTCTCCTAACCACTTGGCACATTTGATAACCCATCTATCATGGGTCCCAAAGGCTCTTCCTAACCTTAGGAATCTTAACCTTAGTCACCTCCCTTGGTGACTCATCCACTATGACTAGGCCACTTCGGTGCACCTCGGGTGACATTTGGCCTACAAAACTCACCTTTTTAACCTTAGACACATTGTCTTTGGTTAATTTCTTCTTGTCCTTAACCTTGGACACCTCATCATTGCCATAATTATATGTCACCCTAACATATTCCTTCTTATTGGCCTTGGATGATTTTCCCTTATCCTTGTTCACTCCTCCCTTACCAATGTTATGTGTCACCTTAGAACTTGACCTCCTTTTGGTCTTGGAGGGACCCAATTTAATATTTTTGGATCTTTGACCACCCAAATACATGTCAAGTCCTTTAGGTTCAATAATTAACCTCTCTAGGATTTTCTCCATTTCCTCAAGCTTTGCCTTCAAGGCTTGATTTTCCAATTCTAGGATTCTAACCCTAGAATCAACATGTTCATCATGGACATTCTTAGACCTACCCTTCCTAGGCATGTGTCTCTCCCTAAAAACATGGTCAAACTTCTATCATTGCACCAACAATGACTTGGGGTTCCTAAATAATTAGGAAAACCAAAACTCAAAGTTTTGAGGTTCAAAATTCAATAATGAAACTAAACCTCAACCGAAACTTCACTTTGGTTTTTCTTAACCAATCCATACTTATTTTCATCATGAAAACTCATGTAGACATTATTTAGGGTATACTTTATCAGGAAAAAATAATTTTCTATGAAAATACTTCTTATTTTCAAAAATTGACACAAATTTGAAAACTCTTGAAAACTTCAAGTTTGTGTCTAACTTTCCAATGATGATTACTATCAAAGGATAGTCTTCACCAAGGTTTTTCAAAAGCATTTTGAAATCATTTTCAAAACTAATATCCAACCACGTTCTTTAGACTCAATGCACATGACTTGTATATTAGCTTTCCCAATGATTGGAAGACACATAACTATGTGTTTTAATGAACCTAAAACTTAACAAGATGCACTAGATCAACATCTTGAGTTTTGTTCACCATCTTAACATCTCACTTGTATCTAACGTGTATTAAAATACATACAAGTCACCTTATAGTTCTTTGTGAGATGTATATTTGGTCTTGCCCTAAACTAAGGGATCATGCATCTCTATCTAGGCATTGTAAAAATCATCATCATCCATTTAGGATGTTACTTGATATGATCCCTCTTGTTGGGACACTTCCATACATAATAAATGTTTTTTTGTCCTTAATTACAAGGAAATTGACATATTGCATGATGATTAATGACATACATCAAAATAAGCAATTTTCAAAAGCAAAACATGTTATAGCTATATGATGTATGTATGACATGACATGACATGATATAATGTGAATGCTAAATATGATGTCATGATATATGATGGACAAACAATCGTGGCAAGTTAACATAAATAAAATTTACCTAGATTACCTATCTAAGTATTCTTAACCCTAGCTAACTCAAAATTTAAGCCTAAATTGCCCAATTTCATCAAGAAAATGTCAAACCCCAACTTGACATTTCTTTAATCTCTTGATTTATTTATGTCAATTAAAATTAAGCACATTCCTCAAATTTTGGCATATTTATCCTTCCAAAGAGGTAATCACCTTATATTTTGAGCCCCAGATTTGCCCTTGGCTCCCTAGGAACATACCAAAATCCCAACTTGGTAGTTCATATGATTCTCCAAATTGTGCCAATTTAATTCACACATAATTCCTTAAGATTTGACACATGTTACTTTTTGCAAGAGTGACAATTTGGATTAAAGTTTACATCTCCCTTAATTCTATAAGAAAATGCCGAATTTTAAATTTGGCATTACTTTTGCTTCTCTCAAGTGTGTCAATTTAAATTAAATTCAACTCCTCAAATTTTGACACGTATTACCCCTCTTAATGATTAAACGTTTAGATTGAGACTTAAGTTTGCTCTTAATTCCTCAAGATCATATTAATATCTCAACTCGACATTTCTTATCTTTTTTCTAAGTATACCAACTTACATTAAATATGATTCCTCAAAACTTGGCACCTTTTTGCTCTTCAAGGCTTAATCACATTTAATTAAAGTATGAGTTTTCTCTTAATTCCTTAAGAAAGTATCAAAGTTCTAACTTGATTTTTCTTATACTTTTCTTAAGTGTGCCAATTTAGATTAAGTTCAACTCTTCAAATTTTGGCACATATATTACTCTTTCAAAGGGTAACCCCATAATCCTTTTCTTTTTCAAAGGTTAACAATAACTTTGAAAATGCTCTCAAGTGTCAACTTTAACAAGGTTGGGTTAACTACCCTTCCAATTTGAATTGACACTCTCTAAACCTATCTAGGGTGTAGAGAATATGCTCCTAGAAACCCAACACCTATTGGTGCTTCTTGGATGCTCTAGGTACTCACTAGGGATGACTTCCCTAGATCCCTCAAACACCACCCAAAAGCTCCTCCTCCTTCTCTAAGTTTCGGCCACAACCACCACCAAGGAATAAAAGAGAGCAAGGGGAAAAAGAAAGGGGAGAGGGCCGGGCACAAGAGAGAGCACAAGCAAGAGAATAAGAATTGATACATCATAAGGTCTCTCCTCCCCTTTTTTATAATACTTGCCCAAGGCAAATAAGGAAAGATTTTTACAAAAAATTAAAATATTCCTCTTGTTTTCCTTTCCTCCTTTGTAATTCCTTTTTCTCCTCTTCATTGATTGAATGGTCGGCCTCTTGCTTGGGCACAAAGAAAGGGTGGTCGACCCTTAAAAGAAGAAAAATATATCTTGTAAAAATTTTATAAGCAAGGAAGTAAATCTCTTATAAAATTTTACAAGTTCTCTTTTAATTTCCTAATGTGGATGTTTTTAAAAAAGGAAAATTTTAAAACAAGTTTTAAGATTTAAAACTTCTCATTTAAAATTTCCTTTTTTAACATGGCTACAAAAAGGAAAGTTTTAAATTTAAAACTCTCTTTTTTAAAAACCATGTGGATGGTTAAAAAAGGAAAGTTTTAAAACTTTCTTTTAAACCATGTGGCCTAATTCAAATAAGAAAAGTTTTATAATTTTAAAATCTCTCTTTTTAAAACTTGTAGATATCTACAAAGAGAAGATTTTAAAAATTTAAAACACCCCTCATACTTTGAATTATGTGGCCGACCCCCTTCTTGCTTGGGCACCAAGCAAGAGGCCGGCCCCTTTGAGAAGAAAGTGGTCGGCCCCATGGCTTGGTCACCAAGATGGGTTTTTCATGAGTGGATATGAGGCATTAATGAGGCTACGACAGAGACCTAGAGGAGAAATTGGTTTTAGCCTCCCGACGAGCTCGAGTATCCCGTGTTCGCCCCGAACACACAACTCAAGTTCATCAATAATAGATCATTCCACTAGAGAGTTATTATTGCATTACCGCACCAATCCTAAATTATATTATGGGCTCCTTCTTATCATGAGTGTGTTAATCTCTCTGTGTTTAAGATATCGGATGTCCACTAATTAATTGAGTTATTGACAACTTATTTTAATTAATGTCTTAGTCCAAGAGTAGTACCACTCAACCTTATCGTCATGTCGGACTAAGTCCACCTGCAGGGTTTAACATGACAATCCTTATGA
Source organism: Zingiber officinale (assembly GCF_018446385.1). Taxonomy (NCBI): domain Eukaryota; kingdom Viridiplantae; phylum Streptophyta; class Magnoliopsida; order Zingiberales; family Zingiberaceae; genus Zingiber; species Zingiber officinale. Next base: position 95,743,553 of record NC_055992.1, on the reverse strand, counting down.
GCTCCTCTTAGAGATATTATCAACCTAGATTACTAGGACACAATTTCCTTCTATAATCAACAACACACACTACAAGTAATATCATTTTCCAACTTATCACGTTTTTTGATTTATCGAACTAAATCTCACCCATTGATAAATTAAAGAAATAAATATTAAATATATGTGCTTGTCATTATATTAGGATTAAGAGCACACACTTCCATAATAACTGAGGTCTTGTTCTTTTATTTAGTTAGCATAAAAAGAAATTGCCTCAATGGTCCTACTCAATACACTCTAAGTGTACTAGTGTAATTATATAGTCAAGATAAACTAATACCTAATTACACTATGACTGTTCTGATGGTTTGTTCCTTTCCATCTCGGTTGTGAGCTACTGTTTATAATTTATAAGGAACTGATAACATGATCTTCTGTGTATGACACCACACACCATGTTATCTACAATATAAATTAATTGAACAACTATACTTAGCATATAAATGTAGACATTCTTGACCAATGTGATTCTTTATTTTAAAATAAATGTTTACAAAAGCTAGACTTTTAGTATACACTCTAATAGATATTGGATATCGAACTCGCTGAGCTCCGTTGTACATTTGATCAACCGACCGGAGGCTTCTAGGTTAAGCAAGACTCTTCCTAGAGGGTTGTTGGTCATCACAATGATGGTGTGAGCGAGGAAGTAAGGGCGGAGCCTCCGAGCGGCGAGTATCAATGCGAATGCAAGCTTTTTAAGACGGGTGTAGCGAGATTCAGCATCTTTTAATATATGACTTAAGAAGTACACCGGTTGTTCTTCGTCGTTCAGTCGAACCAGTGCCGAGCTGACAACATGCTCGGTCGAGGACAAGTAGATTCGGAGTGGTTCACCGGTAGTAGGCTTAGCTAGTATGGGTAGCGAGTTTAGATATGCCTTGAGTTCCTCGAAGGCCTGGTCACACTCTTTTTCCCACTGAAACTTGGTAGCTCGGCATAGAATTTTGAAGAAAGGAAGGCTCCAGTCGGATGACTTGGAGATGAACCGTGATAAGGCTGTTATCCGACCGGTGAGGCGCTAAACTTCCTTCAAGCTTCTTGGAGGTGGCATATCTTAGAGTGTTTTTACCTTGCTGGGATTTGCCTCAATGCCCCGCTCGGTGACGATATATCCCAGGAAGTGCCCACTTTTTACACCGAACAGACATTTCTGGGGGTTTAACTTGATTCCGTACGCTCGGAGGATCTGGCAGGTCTCCTGGATATCTGTACAGAGATCGGCAGCTCGGAGAGATTTAATTAATATGTCGTTGACATACACTTCCATGTTGCGACCCATTTGCCACCGGAATACTTTGTTCATCAGCCTCTGGTAGGTGGCTCCTGCATTCTTCAGGCTGAACGGTATTACATTGTAGCAATACGTACCGTCGGCAGTGATGAAACTAACTTTCTCTTGGTCTTCTCCGACGAGCGGTACTTGATGATACCCTTGATATGCGTCCAATATGCATATCAGCTCGCACCCGGCAGTGGAGTCTACCATCTGATCTATCTTGGGCAAGGGATAGAAGTCCTTTAGGCATGCTTTGTTAAGATCTCGGAAGTCGATGCAAACCCTTCATTTATTGCCCGGCTTGGAGAACAACACCACATTGGCGAGCCAGCTCGGAAATTGAACCTCGCATATGTGGCCGACCTCCAGTAACTTCTTAATCTCTGCCCGGATAATCAGATTTTGCTCAGCGCTGAAGTCTCTCTTCCTCTGTTTCATCGGCCAAGCGTTTGGTCGGACGTGAAGCTCATGCTACGCGACGCTCGGGGAAATGTCGGGCAACTCATGCGTAGACTATACAAAGACATCATGATTCTGCTGAAGACATCTGATTAGCTCAACCTTCTGCTCGCCCTCCAAGTCAGACGCTATGAAGGTCGTCGCCTCTGCTCGGCTTGGATGTATCTGTACTTTTTCTTTCTCTTCATAAACCAAAGTAGGGGGCTTCTCGGTTATGGTGCTTACCTCCATCCGAGGTGTTTTCTGAGTGAACTTTGCCTCAGTCTTGACCATCTCGACGTAGCATCTCTGAGCGGCCAGCTGATCCTCCTTTACTTCTCCCACTCGATCTTCTACTGGAGACTTAATCTTCTGGCAGAAGGTTGAGACGACCGCTCGGAACTCATTGAGGGCCGGTCAACCCAAAATAACATTGTAGGCTGAGGGGGGGGCATCTACTATGATGAAGTTAGTGGCCCTTGTCCTCTGAAGTGGTTCCTCCCCTAGCGAGATAGCCATCTTAATCTGGTCGATTGACAAGACTTCATTGTCGGTGAACCCGTATACAGGAGTAGTCATTGGCAACAGCTCACCTCCGTCAATTTGGAGCTGGTCGAATGCCTTCTTGAAAATGATGTTGACCGAGCTACCTGTGTCAACGAATATACGGTGAATAGTATAATTGGCGATTACCGCTCGAATAATGAGTGCGTCGTCGTGCGACACTTCAACTCCTTCGAGGTCACGAGGACCGAAGCTGATCTCGGGTCCACTGGTCTGCTCCCGACTGCAGCCCACCGCATGAATTTCTAACCGCCAAGCGTGTGACTTCCTAGCTCAATTGGAATCTCCGTCGGTCGGCCAGCCAGCTATAATGTTGATCTCCCCTCGAGCAGCATTGCTCATGTTCTCCTCCTCCCAAGCGGACGACCTGTTTCGCTCTCACCCGGCTCTTGCTGGCTCTGCGCTCTTCCGATGAGGCTGTCTTAGGGATCACCTTGCTTCCTCTCGCCGATCGGAACAATGATACTCGTGTCGCCAGTCAGGAGAGGGGGATCGACGACAGTAACTCCAAGGCGTCGGTTGGGCGACCGGGTTGAATCCGCGACAGTCACGGGTATTGTGAGTTGCAGACTAATGGAACAAGCAGAACCAAGGGGTCCATACCTTCCCTTTGGGTCTCAGTCGCTCGGCGACCACATGCTGGACGGCGTGTGGCCTTGTTTCCTAATGTGGACGCGCTCCTTCGGCTCGTGGTCCCCTTAGCGGCTGATGGCTGGACGGCGGCCGTCGTTCGGTCAGCGCCGATGGTTCGGATGGAGCCTCCTTCCTTCTGGCCGCCTGGGCTTCCTCCATGTTTATGTACCCATTGGCCTTCTTCAGCATGTGATCGTAGTCACGAGGCGGCTTCCTGACAAGTGATCGGAAGAAGTCCCCATCCACGAGCCCTTGCGTGAACACGTTCATCATGGTCTCTGACGAGACCGAGGGGATATCCATTGCCACCTGGTTGAAGCGTTGGATGTAGGCTCGGAGAGTCTCCCTCTGGCCCTGCTTTATGGAGAACAGGCTGACGCTTGTTTTCTGATAACGTATGTTGCTCGCGAAGTGGTGAAGGAAAGCCGTTCAGAAATCTTTAAAGCTTCTGATTGATCCGTCCAGCAGCCTCTAAAACCACCACTGTGCCGAGACAGAGAGCGTAGTAAGGAAGACTCGGCACTTGACTCTATCTGTGTACTGATGCAGAGTGGCGGCGTTATCAAACTTATTGAGATGGTCGTCGGGGTCGGTCGACCCGTTATACTCGTTGATCGCTAAGGGAGCGTAGTGCCTCGGCAACGGATCCTGTAGAATGGCCTCGGAGAATTGTCGGTTGACCTGCTCGGGCGACGAATCAGCTCGGGCGCTTTGTCTTTTCTTACGTCCCGCACGGGAGCCTCATCCGAGGAAGAACCCTGGTCCTGGTTGGCCTGAGCGATTTCTGAGGGTGTCTGAAATAACACCCGGTGAAATGAAATGGGTGTTGGTGGAACTTCTCCTGGAGTGTCGGTCGGCATCTTATTTTGTCCCCAGATGGAAAGTTGCTCCGGCTGATCCTCGTGCGCCGCCTGGCCCCCTGAGGCCGACGTCGCTTGCTGCGCCAGACGATCGGCTAATGCCTTTTGCTATTGCTGTTCGGCTATCTTTCCCGCCCGCGCTTGAATGAGCTCATCGAGCTCCTCTGGAATGAACGTCACGGTGTGGAGACGTCCAACTTCTTCCATCTCCTCAGCTCAGATTCAGGTGCATTCCCACAGACAGCGCCAAATTTGATCATATCCGAGAGTGAGTCGACAGACGCTGGGACGGTGGCTGACTGGATGTTGAATGAAGACGACGTGGACCTACAATGAGCTGAGCCTGCAACCACAAGTCGTTAGTGTCGAGCCAGGGAGGGGTTCCCCAGCGATGGGCCTTTGACGCTCAAGTCAATCACTGGCGACAAGCGAATGAAGAATGAAGTAAAGAGAAAGGAGCAACGTAATTATAGCTACAGTAGTGAACCACATACCTCCGTCGAAGCTTGGGGGTCCTTATATAGAGCTACTGGGGGGTGCATACACGCTTCTCGAGGTATGTGCGCTTCTCAAAGCATATTTGGAAAAGACGTGCCAGAAAAGCATGTCTGACACCATACCCGAACATCCCCAGCATATCCCTGACATGACAGTGGAAGCTTCCACCGTACAATTCTCTGCCCGACCATGCCGCCGACCATACAGTCCGTCGATGACATTGGTCCCTAGGATAGACCCGACCCCGGGCCGGGTCTGGCCCGGGCTCGTAACCAAGTCAACGGACCGGTTGCCCGTTGACCCGGTTCGCCGAGTCGAACCGAAAACGGCCCGGCAAGTTGTCGGGCCGATTCTGGTTCATTGGATGTAAAAATCGGCGGGTTGAACCGGCGGTTCAGCCGCATATATATATATTTTTTTTTAAACGGCTTGAACCGCCGGTTAACCGGCGGTTCATAGCCGTTGGAACCGCCGGTTCATAGCCGTTAGAAGGGTTTTTTGGGTATTTTTTTTTCAACGGTTAGGATCATTTGACCGTTTTTTGATTAATGACTATGATTTAGTGTCCGTTACTATCAAAACTCTATAAATAGAGAGCTCATTTTATCATTTTTCACACACATCTTCTCTACTCTTAATCTCATTTTCATATTCTCTAATCTCTACACGCTTTCGTTTCCAATTTTCAATTACAATGGAAGGAGGCCGCGGAGGTGCATCATCTCAAGCTCGGAAGGGAAAGCAAATAATGAATCTACGGGAGGAGGACCCCAACATTCAATCCACCGATGATGAGATCGAGCATCTTCCGAATCCGACACCCGAAACATAAGGAAGTACCGATGCAATTTCTTCTAAGGTTCGGGAACTTCCTCCTCTAAAATCTTCTATTTTTACTAAACATTTTGAGAAGGTCACTCTTCCGTCGGGAGAAATGCATGCAAAATGTAAGCACTGCAATGCTTCCTACAAATTCTAAGCCGGCGGCGGCTATGGGTCGTTGAAACGACATGTAGAAACGAAGCACCCGACGGAATATGGACTCGACCGTTCTCAAACATAATTATCAAGATTTTTTTCAACTAGCGGTAGTACCGATTCCGGTTTATTTTTATATTCGGATAATAAATTAAGAGAATCATTAGCTAAATTTGTTTCCGTAGAACATCTTTCTTTTAGTTTTGGATCTAAATGCACATTTAAAGATTTTTGTAAAGAATCTCTTAATCAATGTGCTAAACGTGTTCCTAGGACTACACTTACTCGTACAATTAAAAAATTAGTAAAACAAGGAAAAAAGAATTTAATTGATGAATTTAGTAAATTAGATAATAAAGTTTCTTTATGTTCCGATATTTGGAGTGATCATTAGCAAACGCATTTGTATATGGGTGTGACTTGCCATTGGATCGATAACTGTAACGCCCGAAAATTCTCAAAATAATTATTAGAAATATCCTAGTATTTTTCTGGAATTTTAGGATATTTTTACAGAATTTTTAGAATAGCGGAAGTAGCAAAAATAAATAGAAAACGAAAACAGCCTACGCGGGAATTGAACCCGAGACCTAGCGAACTCTATGACTTATAGATAGCTTTAGTAAACCAAGTGAACCCAGCAGGGCCGTGCTGAAAGGAAAGGGAAACAATTGTATTTATATTTGAGTTGGGTGAATTAACCACTTAATATAAATAGGGAATTAATAAGTGAAGAGTTATTTTTTTTACGTAACTCTCCTCTCCCTCAAACCCTCACCGCCGCCCACTTCCCCTCCTCCTTCTCTCGGCGCACCAAGCAAAGGCTAGGGTTCCGCCCCTAGGCTACCCGGAGCACCTTCCGGCGACGACTCCGACACGAGGACGCTCCCCTCTGCGAGAGGAACGCATAGACGCAAGAAGATCGTCGAAGAGATCTCTCCTCCGGAAAACCTAGCGATTATATTTGTAAGAAAATCTGAACAGGAGGTAAGAAACCCCTCACCTGCAGTATAAGTAGTTTTTGTATGAATTACATGCTTCAGTTTAGTAGTATGTAGGTTTTCGGCACAAAGGATGCGAATTAGCGCATACCAAGTGTTCGATTGAATTATTAGCACAGTTAAAATGCAACTTAGGCATTTTACTGGTTTAGATAAATGCAATAGAAGCATTTTACAGTTTATTAGTCTTGCTACAGCTATTATGGGACTAGACGTCCAATGGGTGGGCTCCCACAGTCACCTCTAGGTTCAGACAACCTAGTTCTAGGTTTAGATAACCTAGTAAAAGCAAGACAAGAAATATTAGCTATGTTCAATATTTTATTTTTAGCAGTGGCACTGTACTGGATTAGATATCCTCTGGGTTGGGCTCCCACAGTCGTCCCTAGGTTCAGATAACCTAGTAACCCTACTAAATTCGGGACTTGCAAACCCGGGTCTAGTTAGGGATGCGCGCATAGCAAGTACAGTTGCCGGGCCCAAACAGCAGCATGATTATTATTTTCATCTATTATATATATATATAGTTTTCAAGCTTTCACAAAAATAGTTATGTGAATTCAGGACAGCTTTAGCATCAGAATAGTAATAGCCTAACTAAGCTTTTGTATCAGTTTAGTTTTTTGTTGATACAACATGATAGTTTATGATTAGCTCTTATTGCCATGATCAGTTTCTTAATCCTATGTGTTGTATGTCATGTCATGCTTAGCATTTTCAGTATGTATTTCAAATAGCATGTTTTAAAAACATAAATTGCATCGTATGCATGTTTTAGTGAGGTAGATGGTTTCTTACTAAGCTCTCAAGCTTACAGATACTATTTTCCTTATACTGCAGATAAAGGTAAAGGAAAAATTGACTAGCGGAGGCTGGAGGTCAATGCAACCAAGATGTGTGTGGATGGAACCTGGAATAAAGACCTTGGAGAAACTAGAAATAAATCTGAAACCTTAGCATTTTATTAAGTTGTTACTTTCCTCATTTCAATTATTTTAATGCTACGAATCATGAAAGACCTGTTTAGATTGTTAGTGCTCCTGCTTAGAATGTCAGTTAGTGTTATTGGGATGTTTATAGTCATGTTAGAACTTGTGTGTGTGAATTTGGCACAAAACAATGCTGAAATCAGACTTATGATACGAAATCAGAAACCCCAATCGATCGGCCGATCGATTGGAGGCTTCTCAGTCGATCAGCCGATCGATTGAGAAGTTCGTACCGCGAACAGTAAGCTCCTGGATCGATCAGCCGATCGATCCGGATGCCTTCTGTCGCGAACAGAAAGCCCTGGGATCGATCACTGGATCGATTGGCCAGTCTGGATCGATCAGCCGATCGATCCAGAATATTGCCCCGAGCACAGTAGCGTGCTGGATCGATCACTGGATCAATCCAACCTAAGTTCCGCATACAGTAGCATGCTGGATCGATCACTGGATCGATTAGACCATTCCAATCGATCCATGGATCGATTGAGAGGCCTGACAACAGCCGGAAGACCCTTAGTTCAGTTCCTTGACCATGGGGGATGTAAAATATGTCATGAATAGTTTAGATTACACCCCTTAGCACATATAGAATAAAGAAATGATAAGAGCTTAGCAAAGTTTTAATTAGTACAGCTTCCGCATCTAGATTTAGTGATGGTCATGGATATAGTTTAGCACAGCATAATGTGACGGTCCGGCCTTACAGCTTAGTTAGTAGAAGGCGGGTCGTTACAATAACTCTTGGAACCTCCAAAAAAGATTATTAGCTTATAGAGCTTTTGATGAATCACATAATGCTCATCATATCGCACAATTATTATGTTTAATTTTAGAAGAATATAGTTTAAATCATAAAATATTTTCAATATCATTAGATAATGCTAGTTCCAATACCGCTTGTATAGATGATCTAAAATTTGTTTGTCAACCTATTATTGGAGGTTTATTTTTTCATATTCGTTGTGTATGCCATGTTTTAAATTTATATGTTCAAGATGGTTTTAAAATTTTAGAAAGTTATATTAAACCAATTAGAATTGTAATTTCTTATTTATGGTCTCATCCATTATAATGAAACAATGGGGTAGGTTTTGTAAAATTAATGAATGAGACCTAAAAAATTTCCACGTGATGTACCAACACGTTGGAATTTAACATACCAATTATTACAAGATTCATTTCAATATAAAGAATTATTATGTTCATTTTTTGCACAAAATACTAATACTAATATATATTTATTTTCACAACAATGGAATATTTGTAGTAGTATTTGTGAAATTTTAAAAGTATTTAATGATGCAACCGAACAACTTTCCGGTGTTTATTATCCCACTGCTCAATTAGTTTTAGAAAATTTTTCTAATATAGTATTAGTTTTAAATGAACATATTAATAATGAATCTTTATCTCCTTGCATCTTAGATATGAAAACTAAATGGGAAAAATATTTTTATTTAATTCCTGAAATTTATTTAATTGCATTTGCTTTAGATCCTAGATTTAAATTAGAAGTTTTACAAGAAATGTTAACTTTATATTATGACGCTTTAATTCCAATTAAAGATTTTTCTTCCCCTGATCCAGTTAATATTATATATAATGTTAGAATTTATTTATATGATATTTATAATCAATATTATGCAAAATATGGAACACAAATTAATATTTCTGAAATACAACAAACTACTAGTAGAAATTTAAAACTTACAAAAGCACAACTCTTATTAAAAGAACGGACAAAACGTCCACGAGGATCCTCAAGTTCCACACAGGAACTTGAGAATTATTTTACGACTTCTTTTGATTTTAATGAAGTAGATAGCGAAAACTTCGATATCTTAAAGTGGTGGTCACAGAAGGTTCAAAGCTTTCCCGTTCTCTCCGTGATCGCAAAAGAAATTTTAGCTTGTCCAGTGTCAACTGTTGCTGTGGAGCAGACGTTCAGTGTCGACGACAACATATTAGATGAACGACGATCAACTTTGTCTCCCGACTCATTGGAAGCCCAAGCATTACTGGACGATTGTGTTAGGATCTTCGGATGGCTAGAGAGGGGGGTGTGAATAGCCTCCTCTAAATGCTTAAAGAATTTCTTCCTACAAATCGTTAGCGCAGCGGAAATATGCAAACAAAAAGATAATACAAGAAAAGAAGACAAACACCACTAACACCAGTATGTACGAGGTTCGGGGATAACTTGCCCCTACTCCTCGGCGTGTCCGTAAGGTGGACGATCCCTTGATCTTTCGGTATATCACACCCCGGATAGATTCCGGCTAAAGATTTCCTCCTTCTCGGTGGAGTAACCTCTCCACAAAGTCTCAGAAGATACGTAAATAAAGCACAAGACTTACAATGATCAGTGGCTAAAGAGAATGAAGAATATGCTCACAGCCACGCGAAGACGACAGTGAAAGCAGAGCGCAAGAAGGAAGCAGCTTCTCAGCCAAGAGCTCAAAGCTTAGCACACTCGCTTGATCGACAGAGAGTTTTTCTTTCTTCATTCCTCCACCGAAAAATCTCTTCATCCTTCTTCTTATGCCTCTGCTTTTCCACTGCGTTCAGCCTGTATCGAATCGCTATCAACCTGCACCGAATCGCTGCTGCAAGCTAAGGCATCGCCAATCACTCTTCCTCCTCATCTAGTTCTCTGAACTCACACCAATAGAACCCATGGTCTTCACAGGTGTCTCTAAGCTCGAACCAATAAACAGGAGTTAAGCTAATTGTCAGCTGATCGCAGCCAGATCGCAGCCAGATCGCAGCCAGTAAACGTTGATGCTCCAATTGCACCATTTGCAGCGAAACACAGTAGAAAGAACACTTTGTCTTATTCTTCTGATGGAGCTTGATTTGAATTTAAGCATTGGCATGATACCTGCAACCTGCAGATTTAAAAAGCTCACAGCAGATAGTTAAATCAGACGAATCAGAAGTTGAAGAGAAACAGCAGAAACTACAGACCATTATTGTGGATCGGTCAGCAGATCGATCCACAGCCTCTTTGACCGATCAGGCTACAGCCTGATCGGTCCAGGAGGGCTCTGATCGGTCTGTGGACCGATCAGGCTATAGGTGGATCGGTCCACAAACCGATCCCCCTATCCTTTCTCCCGAATTCTGTTGCCTCCTAATCGATTTACAGACCGATCAGTAATTCTCGGCGAGTTCACAGAGAGTTATTGATTGGTTACTGATCGGTCTGGTGACCGATCAGATAACCATAGTATCACTGGATCGGTCAACAGACCGATCCAATGCCTATGTAGGTTTAGAGCTTCCCAGCCCTAAACCCTAAAGCCTTCCTGGTCTAGAGAACGAGCTACCGAGCCCTCTCTGACCTAGTCCGGAGAACGAGCTACCGAGCCCTCTCTGACCTAGTCTGGAGAACGAGCTACCGAGCCCTCTCTGACCTAGTCCGGAGAACGAGCCACCGAGCCCTCTCCGACTTCGTCCGGTCTAGAGAACGAGCTACCGAGCCCTCTCTGACCTAGTCCGGAGAACGAGCTACCGAGCCCTCTCCGACTTCGTCTGGTCCGGAGAACGAGCTACCGAGCCCTCTCTGACCTAGTCTGGAGAACGAGCTACCGAGCCCTCTCTGACCTAGTCCGGAGAACGAGCTACCGAGCCCTCTCCGACTTCATCCGGTCTAGAGAACGAGCTACCGAGCCCTCTCTGACCTAGTCCGGAGAACGAGCTACCGAGCCCTCTCCGACTTCGTCTGGTCCAAAGAACGAGCTACCGAGCCCTCTTCGACTTCGCGTGCCAAGTTTCCATACTTGGACTTTTCCCTTCCACCTGATCAACCTTGATCAGTAATCAATCTGAGTTTAATTAATATATGATACAAACTTAAATCAGTGTCAACATCAAAACAACAGCCAGGTCAGACTATATCAACAATCTCCCCCTTTTTGTTGTTTGACAACACGATTTAAGTTTAGATCAGAAATGCTCATATTTCCATAATTTTAGGAGAATCAAGATCCTCCCCCTAAGACGGATACAACACTATGTAAGGAAGTCAATAATCCTCAAGGTTATCCTCTCCTCTAAAATCAAAACTTCATTCATCTCTAAACTTAGTCATCTTCTCCCCCTTTGTCAAACACCGAAAAGGTGTGAATTAGGTAATAAGACTTAAAGGACTCCCCCTTAACCCATACTGTCTCTTTCTTAATCCACATAGAATTCCCTCTAAGTGTATTATCGGACAGTAAATAAGAGACAATCAAGATATGGCATATGAAAAACATATAAATAGTCAATAAGAACTGAAACATAAAGAGAAGCAAGTAATAGAAAAACGAGTAGCATAAATATATGAAAACAGCTAATATCTAGGTCAGACACATGTATCTATCAAACAGTATCCGAAACATAGGCAATCAAAATGACCAACATAAAACAAGGTGTATCAATCAACATCCTCAATATGAGGAGCATCATCATCATCAGCTGGAGGAATGAGTCCCTGAGGCGGCATGCTGCTGCTCGAGGGTGGATAGCACGAGTAATACTACGGAGGTGGGTAGCTGGCCATCCATCCCAGAAGCACCTACTGCGTCGCCAAATGCTGACTGCGTAGATCATCGTAACGCTGGTCAATCCGAACGCGCAGCTCATGGAGCTCAGCAGCCAGCAACTCATCATGCTCATCGATGCGGCTCTCCAGCTCAGCGATCTGCCTCTCCATACTCATCAGCAGCAGGAGGAGGAGCAGCATCAACCTGTCGTGGAGGTGCCCGTGGTAATTCACCCAGTGCTCTCCCATCCTTCAAACGAACCACCCCATACTCTCCTATGATGCCAGACTTGGAAAATGCACGTTTTCCAAGTTTGTAGTCCTGCCTCACCATTTTGACTATCCTTCCCTTGGAGACATCAATCTGTAGGGTCTCGAGCCAATCCGTAATTATATGCCCATAAGGCATATAAACGGTGAAGCTGTTAGGCTCAATATAGGAGATGATAGACGAATAAATGCTCGACATAATGTCAAAATCAAGACGCCGACGCAATCCATAAAGCATCAGGCAGTGATATGGTCGGATCTCTGACAAGGGTTTAGATGTGATTGGTAGAAGACAATTTGTGACAATCTTAAAGAGAATGTAATCTGGGGCAGATAGTCTCAGAGCTACAAAGGTAGGAAAATCAACATCTAACTCATCTTGTCCACCTGGTCTAGGATGTCCGAAGAAATACTCATAAATGGAGTCAGATGAGACATCAAAGGGAGAAGGTAAGGGGTCTGGTAAATCAGGATATATGGAAAAGACATTTCCTGAACACCTCCGGCAATCTAGATAATCAAAGAAGGCTGAGAAAGAGAAATCAATAGTTTGCTTAGCAACTCTAGTTCTATAATTAACATCATTAGTTTGATGAAGATTATTATAAAACTCAGATACTAAGTCGTAATTGATGTCCCGTTCTAAATAGACTAGAGAATCAAGTTTGTAATAGGCAAGTATTTCCGACACAGATGGACAAAATACATCCATGAATTTTTGATCCACAGACCTACAAGGAAGCAGTTTAAAGGTTCTTTGTTGAAAAGCTTGTTCAAAGTGATGGTTTGGAAATCTTCCAGAAACGGATGGTTGAGATCGGGAGGGAGCCTTAGATTTAGATTTCTCAGTTGACAACTTAGAGGTTCCCTCACTAACTTGTTTCTTCCTAAAGGTTAAAAATGTGACACGAACGGGGCAAATAGGTGAGCACGGAAGCCACCAACAACCGAGAACCAAGCCAAATTACAAAGATACGGTGAGAAATGAAAATGAAGTGCCAAAATGAGTAGAGCTCGGGGAGAATGGAGTTACCTTGGTGCCATTTATGTGTCTTTCGGATAAAAGAGAGAAGAGTTGAGGCGTAGGAGGGTGTCGGCTTGGTCTTCGGCGTGCAATGGGAAGAGAAAGGACCGAGAAAGTTAAGGCATAGGAGGGTGTCGGCTAGGGCTTCGGCGTGCAATGGGAAGAGAAAGGACCGAGAAGAGTTAAGGCATAGGAGGGTGTCGGCTAGGGCTTCGGCGTGCAATGGGAAGAGAAAGGACCGAGAAGAGTTAAGAGGGATGGGTGATCGATCCAGGTGTTGATATGATCGGACGGTTGCCCGATCAAGAGAGATCCTGACCGATCAAGGAACCTCCTGATCGGTCAGGGAATACCCTGATCGGTCGGTGGACCGATCAGGGAACCTCCTGATCGGTCCCTGGACCGATCAGTAAACAAACAGAGAGTTCTGGATCGGTCGACAGACCAATCCATCCTCTCCTGATCGGGCTATAGACCGATCAGTGTCTGACAAATTGAAGATTCTCCATTCAATAACTGAAATTCGTAGAAGTTTTCTATCGAAAATTCTGAAGATTCAGAACTCAAGAAGTTCATAAACTTCCAAATTCAGAACCTAGAACCTGAAGAATCTACAAACATAAATAATTCTGAAAGATGAGCTCTTACGGTCTGAAATTGTTCAGAACCGGAAGGTTCCAAACAAAAAAAACTCAGACCAACTCCAAACGCATAGAGTTCAGACGTTTTGAACTTTAAGGTTTCAAAACCAGAAAAACTTCTGAAACTATGATCTATAGTGAACCAAGGTATTAATCAAGACTCAGGCTATTTATTACCTGGTTCAAAACACATCCTTGCTATGATCTGTTTCGAGTTTGTTAAAATATATCCAAATTGCTATCATTTCTTCAACAACTTGTCCTATTTTCAATCAAAATCATGAAATGTATCAATCAACACATCAACCAAAGTTAGATAATTTCTAGGTAAAGGTCCAACCAAGTTTCCTTGGTTGGAATATATGAGTAAAATCTAGGAACCAAATACACATGAATTATGTAATGGTCTTCCCCATACTCGATTTATGTCTCTTCAACCTAATTATTCAAATGATGCATGATACATTTTGAATAATTTGGCTGATCCTAGCATCTCACCCCATTTCTAGCAAACAAAAATAATTTGTTAAACCTTATAGTTTGTGTGAGATGCCCCTAAGTTGCCCAAATTACTTTCCCAATTTCTCCTGTCGTTTTAATTGTCCTTATTGATCATGATGAAGTCCTAATGACCTATTGAGCCAAACACATTCTCAATTCTCTCCTTAAATGACTAAATTCATTTTCCGGAAGGGATTTGGTGAAAATATCGGCTAGGTTTGATTTTGATCAACATATGTGAGCGCAATGTCTCCCCTAGCTACGTGATCTCTAATGAAGTGATGACACACTTCAATGTGTTTGGTCCTTGAATGATGGACTGGATTTTTCGTTAGGTTTATTGTACTAATGTTGTCACACAACACTTGCACTCCATTATACGAAAGCCCATAATCTTCTAGGGTGTGGATCATCCACAACAATTGTGATACACTCTCTCCCATGACAATGTATTCAGCCTTGGTCGTGGAGAGAGCAACGCAATGTTGCTTCCGACTTGACCAACTAACCAATGATGAACCTAAAAATTGGCAACCCCCACTAGTGCTTTTTCGATCTAATTTGCACCCAGCATAATCGGAGTCGGTATAACCTATCAAATCAAAAGACTCAGTACGAGGATACCAGAGACCTACTCTAATTGTGCCCTTAAGGTATCTCAGGATTCTCTTAACTACAATTAAATGAGATTCCTTGGCACATACTTGATATCTAGCGCACATGCCCACAGTGAAAAGTATGTCCGGTCGACTAGCCGTGAGTTATAGAAGACTACCGATCATGCTTCTATATTGAGTTAGATCAACTGGTTTTCCATTCTCATCATTGTCAAGGCGAGTGTTTGTTGTCATTGGAGTGGATACTTCCTTAGAGTCACTCATTTTGAATTTCTTGAGCATCTCTTGAGTGTATTTTGTCTGATGGACATAAATGTCATCTCGAGTTTGTTTGATTTCAAGTCCAAGGAAGAATGTCAATTCTCCCACCAGACTCATCTCAAACTCACTTTCTATGTAGTGATAAATTCATTCAAATAGCTTTTGTTATTTGAGCCACAAATTATGTCATCGACATACACCTGGGCTACAAATATGTTTTCACCATCTCTATGCAGAAATAATGTTGGATCTATTTGACCTCTTACAAAACCCTTTTCTAGTAAGTAAGTTGACAACCTTTCGTACCAAGCTCGAGGTGCTTGTTTAAGCCCATAAAGAGCTTTCTTGAGCTTGTACACATGGTTTGGAGCTTCGGTATTCACAAACCCCGGTGGTTGTTCAACAAATGCCTCTTCTTTAATGAAACCATTTAAGAAGGCCGATTTAACGTCCATTTGATAGAGCATGAAGCCTCTATGTGTAGCAAAAGCTAGCATTAAACGAATGGACTCTAATTGGGCCACGGGAGCATAAGTCTCATCATAATCGAGGCCTTCGACTTGACTATAGCCCTTGGCTACAAGTCTTGCCTTGTTTCTTACGACTTATCCCTTTTGATTTAACTTATTTTTGAAGACCCATTTGGTTCCAATAATGGTAGTCTTCTTAGGTCTAGGAACTAAGTCCCACACTTGGCTCCTTTCAAATTGACCTAACTCATCTTGCATAGCTATGATCCAGTCAAGATCGTGCAATGCCTCACTAACTAATTTTGGTTCGATTTCTGAGATCAAGACGACCTCATTAGACTCATTTCTAAAGAATGATCTAGTCCTAACCCCTTGTTGGATGTCTCCAACAATCTGGTCTTGGGGATGACTAAAGGCTATCCTAGATTACCTTGGTGTTGGCGGTGTCTCATAAGTGGTCTCACTAGGCACAGGCAAGGACTCAGTATCAGGCAAAGGATCAGCCTGAGCCCTTTGTTGCCTTTGCTCATCATCATCGGAGTCAACTTCGACTCTTTCTATGTTTTGATCATTCAAACTTAGACTTCTAAGTTCAAATTGAATTTCTCCTACATCCCTCGATTGATCATTTGATTTAGGGATTTCTATAAATACTACATCCGAGGACTCTTCAATCAATTTAGTCCTATTGTTGTAGACTCGATAGGCTTTGCTGATGAGAGAGTACCCGACCAGTATCCCTTTATCAGCCTTAGCCGTGAACTTTCCAAGATGATCCTTGGTGTTCAAGATAAACACCTTACAACCAAACACCCTAAGATGTTTAATTGTAGGGGGTTTCCCAAACCAAAGTTCATGGGGAGTCTTTCCGAAAAACATATGTATCAAGACTCGGTTTTGCACATAGCAGGCTGTATTTACAGCTTCAGCCCATAGGTAGCTCGGTAGTGAGTACTCATTGAGCATGCTTCGTGCAGCCTCTTGCAAGACTCGGTTCTTTCTCTCCACAACCTCATTTTGCTGTGGGGTCCTTGGAGTAGAGAACTCATGCCTATATTCTTTTTCTTGACAAAATTCTAAAAATCTATGGTTTTGAAACTCTCCACCATGATCACTTCTAATTGTTTTAATTGTTGTTGATTTTTCATTTTCAGTTCTTCTACAAAAAGAAACAAAAATATCTATGGTTTGATCCTTATTTTTCAAAAAGAAAGTCCATGTATATATAGTAAAATCATCAATGATCACTAAGCAGTATCTACTTCCATTCAATGAAATGACATTACTGCAATCAAATAAATCCATATGCAATAAATTTAAAGCATTAGATGTACTTACAGCGCTTTTACCTTTATGAGTCGCTTTTGTTTGCTTACCCTTTTGACATGCATCACATAATTTTGTCTTTTGGTACTTGATGCTTGGTAGGCCTCGCACTAATCCTTTGTTGGCCAGCTTTCGAATATTCTTCATGTTCACATGGGCCAACCTCCTATGTCAAAGCCATGATTCTTCTTCTTTTGACATGAAACACTTAGCAGAGGCATTAGTAGCACTTTTAAAAGATACTTGATAAATGTTATCTACCCTTGTGCCTACTAGTACCGTGTCAAGTGTGTCAATGTGTTTGACCAGATATTGACTTGAATGAAACTCAATTGTGTAACCCGTATCACACAATTGGCTGACACTTAGGAGATTAAAGGTCATCCCCTTGACTAGAAGGGCATTCTTGATTTGGAGACATTCGGATATATGAATGTCTCCAACTCCTATAACCTTAAGGCTACCATTATTACCAAACGACACATTACCTCTATTTTTGTTTTGAAGGGTAGTAAAGAGTGACTTGTCCCTGGTCATGTGCTTGGAGCATCCACTATCAACAAACCAAGTTGATAGATGCTCCCCCTTGACCAATGCCTACAAGACACGAAAGATAGACGTTTTAGGTACCCAAATCTTGGGACCTAATGCATCTACAATGAACGACCTAGGAACCCATGCCTTAGTCACAACCTTCCTAGTCTCATGAACCCTAGAAGTATGTGATCTATGAAATTGGGTTCTAGACATTAGCGAAATGAAACTAGACTCCTTAGGTTGATATCCTAACCCAGCCTTGTTGTAGACCGCCCTTTGGCCATTTAGAATCATATCTAAGGTCTTAGAGCTAGTTGAGAATTTTTCAAGCATTTTCTTGAGTTTCTCAACTTCACCCTTTAAGGCTTTGTTTTCATCCTCAAGGGCCTCTTGATGTAGGTCATCAACCTCATCTTCCCTAAGGGCCCTCAAGTGCTCTACTTCATCTTTTAATGATTTAATTTGAGTTTTTGATTTCTTAAGTAAAGTAGATAAATGTGCAATGGTTTTATAACATTTTTCTAAATGAGGAGAAGTTACCTCTTCATCATCCGAAGATGATGAAGTCGCGGCTGAGGTATCACTCGTGTCACCATCACTCCCGGAATATGATTCCTCCCTTTCCATGAACGCTAATTGACGTGTGCTTTTCTCCTTCTTCTCTTCCTCCGATGAGTTTGAGGAGGATTCATCCCAAGTAGCTTTGAGAACTTTCTTCTTCTTGACCCTTTCCTCCTTCTTCTTGAGTTTTGGACACTCGCTCCGATAGTGTCCTTTCTTGCTACACTCAAAACAAGTGACATTAGTTTTATCAACATTTTGATCGATAGATTTACCTTTCCCTTTGTATCTCCGGCTCCTTCTCATGATTCTCCTTACAAAGTTGGCCATCTCGCTTGATGATGATCCACCTTCATCATCGGACTCGGAGGAGAATGAGGATGAAGGAATCTCTTTTTCCTTCTTCTTTTCTTTCTTCCTTCTTCCATCTTTGCTCTTTTCTCCTGCAACTAAGGCAATACCTTTCTCTTTTTGACCCTTGTTAGCAAATTCATGGAGTTCCATTTCACAAAAAAAATCATCTAATTTAACAATTGAAAGGTCCTTGGAGACCTTGTAGGCATCTACCATAGATGACCATAAGGCATTCCTCGGAAAGGTTTTGAGAGCATACCTTATAAGATCGCGATTCTCTATGCGTTCATCTACGGAATGAAGACCATTGATAATTTCTTTGAACCTTCCGTGTAGTTCACTTACCGTCTCGTTCTCCTTCATGGTGAGGTTTTGTAATTGATTTAAGAATAAATCTCTCTTAGCGATCCGAGAGTCTCGAGTTCCTTCTTGGAGCTCGATGAGCTTGTTCCACAAATCTTTTGCGCTCATGAATGGACCTACCTTGACGAGTTGATCCTTGGCTATCCCACATTGTAGAGTGACCACTGTCTTGGCATCGGCTTGTCCTTTGCGAGTTTGCTCGGCGGACCACCTTGATGAATCTAGTTCCTTACTTTCTTCGTCCTTCGGAGGTGTAAACCCTTCCTTGACGGAGAACCATATTGAGATGTCGGTCTTGAGATAATATTCCATGCGGCTCTTCCAATATTGAAAGTCCGCTCCGTCGAAGTAGGGTGGACGATTGGTGCTAAACCCTTCCTTCATAACCATCTTCTTGCTCTTTAGGGTGTTAATCCGGATGAAGAGAACCTCGCTCTGATACCACTTGTTAGGATCTTCGGATGGCTAGAGAGGGGGGTGTGAATAGCCTCCTCTAAAAGCTTAAAGAATTTCTTCCTACAAATCGTTAGCGCAGCGAAAATATGCAAACAAAAAGATAATACAAGAAAAGGAGACAAACACCACTAACACCACTATGTACGAGGTTCGGGGATAACTTGCCCCTACTCCTCGGCGTGTCCGTAAGGTGGACGATCCCTTGATCTTTCGATAGATCACACCCCGGATAGATTCCGGCTAAAGATTTCCTCCTTCTCGGTGGAGTAACCTCTCCACAAAGTCTCAGAAGATATGTAAATAAAGCACAAGACTTACAATGATCAGTGGCTAAAGAGAATGAAGAATATGCTCACAGCCACGCAAAGACGACAGTGAAAGCAGAGCGCAAGAAGGAAGCAGCTTCTCAGCCAAGAGCTCAAAGCTTAGCACACTCGCTTGATCGACAGAGAGTTTTTCTTTCTTCGTTCCTCCACCGAAAAATCTCTTCATCCTTCTTCTTATGCCTCTGCTTTTCCACTGCGTTCAGCCTGTATCGAATCGCTGTCAACCTGCACCGAATCGCTGCTGCAAGCTAAGGCATCGCCAATCACTCTTCCTCCTCATCTAGTTCTCTGAACTCACACCAATAGAACCCATGGTCTTCACAGGTGTCTCTGAGCTCGAACCAATAAACAGGAGTCAAGCTGATTGCCAGCTGATCGCAGCCAGTAAACGTTGATGCTCCAATTGCACCATTTGCAGCGAAACACAGTAGAAAGAACACTTTGTCTTATTCTTCTGATGGAGCTTGATTTGAATTTAAGCATTGGCATGATACCTGCAACCTGCAGATTTAAAAAGCTCACAGCAGATGGTTAAATCAGACGAATCAGAAGTTGCAGAGAAACAGCAGAAACTACAGACCATTATTGTGGATCGGTCAGCAGACCGATCCACAGCCTCTTTGACCGATCAGGCTACAACCTGATCGGTCCAGGAGGGCTCTGATCGGTCTGTGGACCGATCAGGCTATAGGTGGATCGGTCCACAGACCGATCCCCCTATCCTTTCTCCCGAACTCTGTTGCCTCCTGATCGATCTACAGACCGATCAGTAATTCTCGGTGAGTTACTGATTGGTTACTGATCGGTCTGGTGACCGATCAGATAACCATAGTATCACTGGATCGGTCAACAGACCGATCCAATGCCTATGTAGGTTTAGAGCTTCCCAGCCCTAAACCCTAAAGCCTTCCTAGTCTAGAGAACGAGCTACCGAGCCCTCTCTGACCTAGTCCGGAGAACGAGCTACCGAGCCCTCTCCGACTTCGTCCGGTCCAGAGAACGAGCTACCGAGCCCTCTCTGACCTAGTCCGGAGAACGAGCTACCGAGCCCTCTCCGACTTCGTCCGGTCCAGAGAACGAGCTACCGAGCCCTCTCCGACTTCGCGTGCCAAGTTTCCATACTTGGACTTTTCCCTTCCACCTGATCAACCTTGATCAGTAATCAATCTGAGTTTAATTAATATCTGATACAAACTTAAATCAGTGTCAACATTAAAACAACAGCCAGGTCAGACTATATCAACAGATTGGACCAGAGCGGAGAAAAAAATCCAAGGAATACAACTTTCAGATGACGAAGTTGAAGATTTTGATACTGAAGGAACAAATACGGCAGGAATAGGAAATGGAAGTGAATGAAAATGTAAAAGAACTACGTAGGCAACTTAAATAAGTGCAAGCCCTTTTTTCAATAAATTTTAATTTCTAACTTTTAATGTTTAATGTTTAATTTTTAATTTTTTTTAACATATTAATCTTGAACCGTGGCGAACCGTGATGAACCGTGAATCGAACCGTGAACCGGCGGTTCTGAACCGTGAACCGTAACCGTCTTGGGCAGTTAAGGTTAAGGGTCGACCTGCCTGGAACCGTCGAACCGGCGGTTCCGAACCGTTGAACCGTCACCGAACCGTGGTCAGGTCTACCCTAGGAAGATATCGCCGCCTGCTCCTCTTGTCTATTACTGGATCGAGCGACAGAGCCGCTCGGCCAGCTTGTCGTCTGGGTGATACGATGGTCGGGCCGAGTATCCTCTCGGCCGATGACCTGCTACTCGGTTCCGCCCTGCCTGCCGGGTCGGGGTTGCGTCTACTGCTTAGCCGAGCGGATTGGCCGCTCGGCCTTCGCCCCTCCTTCGAGCTTTATAAGCGTCGGAAGCCCGGTGTTCGACCGAGCTGTCGAAGTGTCGAACCAGCTACTACTCCTGCCGATCGGGAAGGTAGTTCGCTCGCTCGGATGCTTGCCAAGGATGTTGACCACTTTGACCTCTTATCGGACGGGCCCCACCTTACCACCGGACCAATATTCATACTATCATATATAAATTTGACCCATATATTTAAAACAATGATTTTTTAAATATAAATTAAATTTTTTAAATATATTCATATTCAAAAAATTATTATTTTCAATACAATATGTCAAATTGCAATATGTCAAATTTATATTTAAGATAATTGATATAGTTAATATGTCAAAGTGTAATATGTCAAATTGATGTTTAAGATAATTAATATAGTCAAGAGAATTAGAAAAATATATAAATATTTTTTTTTTTTTTTTGGACTCTATGAATTTATAAGTCAATTTTCAATTTGACACGTTATATCATAAATAATGATTTTTTTAATATACATAAAATTTTAGAATTTAGGATTATTATAATAAACAATGATTGTGGTCCACTCAAAGGTCCGGTCCTTTGTTGTCCGTCTCAAAATTATATATATATATATATATATATATGTAAGGGGATGATTTAAGGTCTATGATCCTAAAATCAAATTTCCTCGATTCTTAGATTTTTCAATCGATTATTATAGAGGAAATAATAAGAGAGATTGAAATTCAAGGGGTATGCGTATATGATTTAGTAATTCTAAATCTGAGATACGGTGATTTAGCCGTTTAGGTATTTCGAAACGTTAGGTGATTCGGTAATTTGTGGAATAAAAAATGGAAATGGATCGCTGGCGTCGTGCTGCTGCTGCTTCAACTTTCCCAAGAGAGACAGAGAGAAACACCCGATGGGGTACCTCTCTTGCCGCGCCGACTCCTCGATCGGCACCTGCCGGTCTTTCTCCGCCATCTCCACCGTCATTCCTTCTCAGAAGTCCCAAATTAGGAAAGCTCCGCCGGCACAGCAGATCCCCGATCTCGATTCCGGCGGCAGCTTGACACACGCCCGGGAATTCAACTACCAAGAACTTGAATCTGCCACTGGAAACTTCTCCGACGAAGCTCTCCTAGGGCGTGGAAGCCACGGCGCGGTTTATAAGGCAGTACTCCGAGGTGGTCGTCTCGTCGCGGTCAAGCGCCCCTCCCGCCGCCATTTCCACCTCTCCTCTCCGTCGCCCCCTTCCACCGCCGCTGCTCCCACTCGCGACGAGGTCGAGAACGAGATTGAGATAATGTCCGGAATCCGAAGCCCCCGTATTGTCAACTTAATCGGCTTCACCCCTTCCACCCCGGACCGCAAGGAACGGCTCCTGGTGGTGGAATTCATGCCTAATGGTACGCTCTACGACCTTCTTCACTCTAATCTCCAACCGCCTGGATGGACTCGTCGCCTCCGACTCGCGCTTCAGACGGCCAAAGCCCTTCGTACTCTCCATTCTGTGCAACCTCCGGTCATCCACCGCGACGTCAAGTCGGCGAATGTAATGATCGATCAGAACTTCAATGCTCGGCTCGGGGATTTCGGTCTCGCCCTCCGCGACGAAGATAACGCCGAATTTCCCTTCGCCCGCTCGACCCCTCCCGCAGGCACGCTCGGCTATCTCGACCCTTCATACGTCACTCCGGAGAACGTAAGCACCAAAACAGACGTCTTTAGCTTCGGGATTTTACTTCTGGAGATACTGAGCGGCCGGAAGGCTATTGATGTCGCCTACTCCCCGCCTTCCGTGATGGAGTGGGCCGTCCCTTTGTTGAGAAAAGGGAAGGTGGTGACGCTTTTTGATCCGAGGATCGCACCGCCCAAAGATCCGGTGGCGGGGA
The DNA here is from genome assembly GCF_018446385.1 of Zingiber officinale. Classification (NCBI taxonomy): domain Eukaryota; kingdom Viridiplantae; phylum Streptophyta; class Magnoliopsida; order Zingiberales; family Zingiberaceae; genus Zingiber; species Zingiber officinale. The sequence continues at coordinate 95,720,313 of NC_055992.1, read as the reverse complement.
AGCAGCTGGCTTCACTTGCCGCCAGCTGCGTAAAGTCCTACAAGGAGATGCGGCCTTCTATGCAGGAGGTGGTGGAGCAGCTCAAGGTGTTGAGCAAGACAGTTTCTTCTAGAGCATGGAATTCTCTCTCGGTTGCCAACTCGTGCTCGGTCGTCGATGTGGAGAAGACCCTTACCAAACGGAATGCTAGTAGTGTGGATAGGGCTGAAACTTTGGGTTCAGGTTCAAGTATTCTTGCAGATAAGGAGTCAATTGCTAAGGCTGAAGATCTTCCTGTTGTTGTAAAGAAACCTCCTGTGATTGTGAATCAATCTCGCTCTTTGCCAACGAGGAACATGCTCTCACAGAAAACGAAGGGAAGTACAAATCTTTTAGAACTCATGGCTCAACCTGATGCAGCACTGGTTAAGCCATTGACACCTTCTGTTAGCCGTAACAATAGTTCGACTATCAGCAGGGCTAGCACCTTGCAAGCAGTTCATGCTTTCCATTTCCATGAGAGTGCTGCAAGTTTTCAGTTGAGGAACCGAACTGTGACAAGTAACAAATTGAAATCATTCTTCTCATGCAATCTATCTATCAATGATATGGATAGGTTGGATGAGAAAGCTCATGATCAAATTACAGATCGCCTTTAACCTCATTAGGTTTGTTACAAACATCATTGTTTGTTGTAGTCTATTTGTATTACTGTTGGATTATCATTTTTTTCTCTAGAGGAAAAAATATTCTTATTTTCCTATGTAACTTGCAATTAGAAATGTCACAGTTGTAGGGATTATTCTTTTGTATCTACATTCTACTTGTCAAACTTTCATTCTTACATATATCTATTTTATTATTTGTTCTACAATTTGTTGATAAATAGCCCTAATTGACCCTCTTCTTAGTTACCTTGATTCAATAGCTATCATTCTGGTGATCTCCCTCTAGTTATTCTATGGCTAGTTTTTGCTATTGTATGCATGGTTTAAAAATCTTCAGTCCTGCTTAGTTACTTCTAATATCACTTCAAGTTTATTACCTTCTGATTCTTTACATATTATCTTCTCATTTATCCTTGAGAAAATAAATAACCATTTTATAGTTTCCATGATAGAAGTATGCTCCTCTATTATGGATTTCCCTAATTCTAGGGGGAGAAAGACCTTTCCAACAAAAGCAATGAAAGTGATTGGTTTAGTGCGCAGATTGAAAGAGTAAGAATCAGATATGTTACCAGGTAATTCTCATGCCATGCTTAAATCAGTGTGCTATAATTATTTTGTCAATTCAGGAGTTGTAACTTCACTGCTTCATTGAAAGGCCCCTACTCAAACCTGAACTTATAGCCTACTTCATTCTGTTTATAAATTAGAACTGAATTGCCTAATAGTCTTTTATATATATATATATATTTTTTAATTTATTGTTATTAGTATCATTTATGTTATATCATTTTATATTTGGAGCACCCCCAAGCATGCAACCTTACCCATTGGTATATCTAGGCATGATTTGTAACTTCTTTTTTGTATGTTTTTATAAATCTGAGAATAGTTTCCTAATGTCCTTATTCAACTTATAATTTTCTATGACTTGATGGCCAACTACTAGAAATCTGGCCAATTGTTCTCTGTTGATTCTCAAGCATAGAGATCCCCAACCCGAGAAAGTTTCCTCAATCTCCTACTCAAGCTGCTTCTGGCAATTAGACAACTTCAAGAACCAAGCAAGAGCTAATATAAATTGGTCAGTCAAAGCTTTTCAAATTTACTTTGATCTCTTATGTGTACTTCTAGAGCCTGGGTCTGTCCTAACCTTTCACGTATGGTGAATCTGGCACATCATATTGGTGATATGTTTGTTCATGAATCCTAGTTTTTGACACTGGTTTAATATTTTTCCTACACTAATCGTCAATTTCAGTTTGCTAGCTCCATTGGAAGATCTCAGACGAGTGTTACTTCTTGAACCGTGTTTAGGATTTTCCTTGTTTATCTTGTGATAAAGTTATGTCACCTTGAGTTTAAGTTGCGGAAACAATCTCGGGGTAAAATTGCATATAATACATCCAATGTGATCCGATATTTTCTCTAGATTCCGTATTGATAGGAGCTGTGAATCATACTGTCCTTTATCTTGATTTCATTCACATCTTTTTCTAAACTACAATGCTTAGGAATTTTGCTCAAGGCATTTTTTTTTGAAGTTTAGAAAGAGGAAAAATAAGTTTGGTGATCAAAATGATTATCTAGTAAGGTGTAATAGTTAAGCGGCAATTTCTTAGACACTCAAGGATCGAGTTATAGATTCGATAAATTAATAAATAAATTTTTTTTAACGAACAATTAACATAAAGATATTGAGCTGATGAACTGTCCACTAGGAATGCTTTCCAATTTATATGGTTAGTAAAAAATTTCTATGGAGCCGACTAGGTTGGATATATAATGCCAGCTTAAAAAATAACTAATGATATAATTTTTTTTGTTTTACCTTCTTAAGGTTAATTATTAAGTCCTTATGATTTTCTTAAAGTGAAAAATCTATTCACTGTTTTATTTCTATCAACTGTTGTTAAATACTGATATTGTTGAAAATTTTTAAAATTCAGAATAAAAATTATTTACTGTTTTTAATTGCCGGCTCATTTTATTTTATTCTATTACTTAATTAAAATATTAAATAAAATACAAAACATTTACTCAAAGGAATTTCATCTTGAAAGCAAATGCAAAATATTGTGAATAACATTACAATATATTATTGCATAAATAGCTTACAATCTAAAAAACATTAAATAGAGTAGAATTTGATCATCAAAAATGCAAAAAAAAAAAAAAATGCCAAAAATAAAACCAGCAAAAGCTGATGAATTGAATCTCACCTCAAGCCTCAACAAGCCCTTGTCGCAAAATCTTCTTATTTTTACCTTCTTTTGAACTACCCTTTTTATCTCCGTCCTGGTTATTTTCCATCTTTGCAAATACTGGCTTTGCTTCTGCCATTACTCGGCCTGCCCTGAGCTCGCCCCATCGAGTATCATCCTGCATCGAATATAATAAAAATAAATAAATCAATCAAAATAAGCATAAACTGAAGAGTGAAAAAAGAAAAGATACCAAGAGCTCAATCCTTACCCAAGTTACAGCTTCAAATTGTTCTTTCGAAAATCCAAGCTGACTGTATATTCTAAAACACAGGCTTGGAGTGACCGGAGATAAAGCAGCCGCGATTATTCTCATTGCCTCCAGTATAATGACAAGGTCCTGTGTCGACGCCCCCACAGAAGAAACACTAATGACTTTATGATCACAACAGTAGATGAGTAATGAATAAGTCTGTCTTAGAAATAGATACCTTTGCGGCCATTTCAGAACTAGCACCTCCTTGCTTAAAACGAGACCACGGAGCATTTTTATCCATGTAAAGATTACCAACATTACCGATTTCTAAGATAGATTCACAAGCTGATGACAATGAAAGGTTTTCATAATGGTACTTTGCCTTCTCCACCTGCACAAGCAAAACTCTTTGTAATTCGACTAAACAATGAATCTCAAATCTTCCATCACTGACAGTTCAGTTGTGTTAAAAATTGTTTCTACACTTTTGGGCGAATGATATTTACCAATTGGCTCACAGAATCCTTAAATGAATTCCCTTCTACAGCAAAAATAGAATCATAAGGCAAAGTTGACTGGCAATTTTTCTTCAATAGTCCAAGAGTACGGTTGAGAAGGTTTCCTGTAAGCATCAATGGAAGTAAACAAACCAAAATCAGAGAAAATAAGATGCCAAAATGGGCATACCGATTGTATTTGCAAGATGTGCATTTACAATGTTGACGAACCGCTCCTCTGAATAATCTCCATCATTACCAAATTCCACTTCCCGCAGGAAGAAGTATCGAACAGCATCTGCTCCAAATTTTTGCACTAGATCCATCGGTTCCAATGTATTTCCTAATGATTTCCCCATCTTCATACCATCCTAAAATTTCAAAATAAAAAGCATTGCCACATGAAATGTAAATGTGTACATGAGATGAATACTCTATTTTTAAGAATTTGGTTCTAAGAGTAAAAGTTGAACAAAATCAGTCTGAGGTAGAGCTGACAAACTATTCAAGTAGATATGCTCATGGCTATGAAATGCGATAAAGACAAATACATAAGCAACATAAAAAATTAATCCATATTCAATGTGCAAGGCCAATGATTTACAAAAGAAGATCAAAAAATAAATGATAGTTACAGTAAATGCAGTGTGCCAAAACAAAATAAAGATACATATAAAGCATATTAGTGGCTAGCTCATCGTTTTATAATGGCAAATGCATCTGCTTGTTGCCCAAACATGTTAAAATAAACATCACAGCAAATATCCAAAAGGTACACAAATTAAACCTTACTACAGAAGATATATATATATATAGTGAGAACTTTATTTGATTTTGTCTTGAATTCAAAGAGAAGGTAGATTATTTTCATATACTGTCATAGATGAAGCTTATCATGCTACAGAAATTAAATGCATCCTTAAGTGTAAGAGAGTGTATTATACAGCTGTAGAGAATAAATAATATCATGAAAATAATTTTTTGACGAATAAAAGCACAAACACAAGTTGAGAACAAAGTATATTATCTAAAATTGACACATCCTTTAGAATCAATGCTCAAAGTCAAATCTTACTTCTCTTATATCCAAAGAACTTTTGATTCATTCATATAACTCTTAAACTTGTGATGATTTTAATTTCAAAAACTATCAAGAGTTTTCGTTGACTGGAGTTTTATATTTAAAACTGTCCTGAGAGTAGGTGGATGGACTACACGAGCACAAGTCCAACACATGTACTTCATGATAAAATATAAACAAGAATCTCATCTGGAAAAAATAGAATAACTAATGTACATATGTAAATGGTTCCCAGTAAAGTTCCCTACAAATACCTTTGTTAAGAATCCATGACCAAATACCATGTTTGGAATACTTAATCCTGCTGATAGTAGCATAGCTGGCCAGTAGACCGCATGGAACCGCAATATATCCTTCAGATGTGCAGCACAAATTAGTTAGATTTTCTTTTGATATACTAAAATCCATCAAATTTAAGAAAATGATAATTCAGCTAAGTCCTAGAAAATGAACTGAAGTTTATAAAAAATGCTTGTTAAATCCCGAATCAATGAAAGAGCAACCCGGTGCACGAAGCTCCCGTCATGTGGGATCACGGGAAGGATCCATTGTACGCAACCTTACCTACTTTTTGCAAAAGGTTGTTTCCAGGATTTGAACCCGTGACCTTTTGGCCACAAAGCAACAACTTTACCGTTGCGCAAGGCTTCCCTTCCAAATCCCGAATCAATGAATATAATAAATTGTTTGTGTTTAAATGAAAAAGTATAGTGGATCGTTGACAAAAATACTAAAACACAAGTTGAATCTTTGATGCAACAGAATTATCCTACAAGAGAATCTGAATCAAACAATTGTACCTTTCCTATCAAGTGCAGCGAAGCAGGCCAACCAGAATTAACAGCTTGTTGTAAGTTTGACTGCTCACTGTCCTCTGATAATGCAGAAATATACCTACATAGCAAATTCAGTGTTGAAGAACTATTTCACTTGACAATGTATGTGATATTGGCCTTTCTACAGAGACGAAATCACACAAGCCATTATAATTATATAAAAATCCAAACAAATCTAAATTACAGCAAGAGGATAAAATCACAAGAACCCCATTGAAATTGTTGCCAATTATCAAGAAGCAAGTACTAGCCATTAGCTGGCATTGATTCATAACCATGACAGCACAATATAAACTGAGGGATAACCTTACCCCAACAGAGCATCAAACCAGACATAAATAGTTTGTGTCTTGTCATTTGGCACAGGTATACCCCACTCTACAGATGAACGGGATATAGAGAAATCTTTTAGTCCATTTGTAATCCAACCTTGCACCTACAAGAGTGCTTTCTTGTGTAAATACCATTACAATCTGTAAGAAATTTGTTGAAGTGAACAATCTACTGAGTGTTAAAGGAGAAAGGGAATACTCTATTGCATTAGTGAATTATTATTACATGTATATATATATATATATAGAACTATAGACATAACCCTAAAACTAAAATGTTAATGTGGAGTAAAGCCACTATATAATTCCCTATTAACCTAATATTTTAACAATAAGATCACAATATAAAGAATGGTTAAGAAGGAATTTCATTAATGAGATCAATATACAATGCTTAGGGTAACCATTCCATGAAACCATCAACACCATCACAGACAACTTTTCTTAAAAATTTGCCAAGTATTCATTGATGGTGGCAATCTTGGTTGTTAAACTCCAACACAATGACTGTACTGCTAAAAGACATGTCTATGAAGCATACTTTCTTGATAACTTATATAAGGCATATTTACCCAATATAAATTGGGTAGAGAGCTTTTCGACAAGGGAATCAACAAGCATAACAAGCCAAAAATAAGTTCTTGCCTTGTGGATTTTAAAACATGATAAAACGGCACCATATCTTTAGATGTCATGGCTGTGAGATGATGGTATTTAGAGCACTAGTGAGTGTGCATCGCATGAATACACTCATTCTTTTCCTGTATAAATAATGAGAACATTGAACAAGCTTGAAGCCTAACCTCATTCAAACGGAAAGAAGGCTTCAGAAAATCAGGGTTAGATGATATATAGTCTTCCAGTGCCTTCTGATATTTTGATAATGCAAAGAAGTAGTTATCTTCCTTCCTCGGAACACAAGGCTTTAGGTGCATTGGGCAACAATTATTCTCAAGCAATTCTTTCTCATCCTGCAAATAACGCCAAACATTAGCAGAAAGAATGGAACAATACGATATAAAAGAATGAAATTAAGGGAAACTAATGGACAGAATGCTAAGGTAGACAATTTTTGTAAAAAATAGCATTGAACAGTGTTTAAACTTATAATGATAGTAAAATCAGTTTTGTTCTCCTTACTGCAAGAAGCCTTAAGGTATACACTTTACTATAAGCATAAAAACACTATAACATGTCAATACGTATGTCATTCACCAACTAAGAGAGTAATAACACTTTTGCAGCTAAGCAGTGAAATTGAACCTTGTACTCTTCGCAGTTCACACAGTAAAGCCCTTCATAATCAGCTCTATATATGTCACCATTGTTAAGCACTCTGGAATAAAACTCTTTGACTATTGCTTCATGCTTCTGATCAGTAGTACGTATGAATTTGTCATATGAAATATCAAGCTGCAAAAGATCAAGCAAGATGGAGGATAGAATCTTATTTATTGCCAATATTGAAAAACTATTAAACTCATCATTGAGGGATGCAAATTGACTTAAATAAGCATTACATATCGGGTTGATAATTACCTCTTTCCATAGAATCTTGTAAGACTGTGAAATAGTATCACAGTGTTCACTAGGGCTACTTCCACTAGCTTCTGCAGCAGCAGCAATTTTCTCTCCATGCTCATCTGTCCCTGTGATGAATACAACTCTCTTACCTAGCAGCCTCTGAGAATAAGAAAGAAGTAATAGAACCTTCATAAATCTGAAATGAATAATAGTTCACAAGAAATAACTTCCAAGAGGTGTGATCAACTGATCATGTTGATTGTTTGATACATAGGGCAACAACAATAATCATCAAGGACTCCAATGCTTCCCCCATCTTTTTAAGAAACGCCACAAGATGTTTGAACCCGCACATGTTATCACCTCATGTATTAACTATGTTCATATGTTTTGTCTTTGTTCTCTGTTTTTTCTTAGAAGGGAGGAATTAGAAGAGAAAAGAAAATAAAATTCATGAGAGACCAAAATGAAAAGAAATTAGATTATATATATTCTGCCTATTCCCACCCATTTTGTTCACTTGGACAAGCTTAAATAATGCCACTTAGAGTCATAATTTTTTCCTCAATTCCAATCAGATTCGTGCTTAATTATAAAAATGAGAGAATTTGGATGTAATTAAATTCCTCCCTCCTCTTGTTTTCCTTTCCCTTCCAAGCAATTAAAAGAATTTGACATCTTTATTTTTTCATACATTTCCTTTCCCTCCTACTTCTGGCACAGTAATCACATCATTAAGTGGATACCAACTGCAGATTACTAGTATTGTATTAAATTAAATAATAATAACCCATTTTTCAATTGAGCATCTTGATGCCATTAAGTAATGGGGTATTCTATGGGGCACACAATATCAGACTAAGAAAACGATTGAGAGCGAAAATGTGAAAGACATATTTAAGAAACCTGAAATCTAGCAATGGCATCAGCAGCTATGGTAGTATAGGCGCTTCCCATATGAGGCGGCGCGTTGACGTAGTAAAGAGGAGTGGTGAGAACAAAAGTTTCCTCCTTTCCGCTAGTCTTGACTTCTCCAGACACAACCTCGCTCTGCGGACGACTGTAGCAGCGAACGGAAGTCGATACGAGGGACGAGGGGCACCGGCAGACGAGGAAAGGGAATGAAGAAGCGAGTCTCTTGGCCCGGAATCTCATAGAGGATGAAATCGGCGCAACGGCAGCGATTCCAGTTTGGGACCAGAGGAGAGCACGGCCGGCGGCCATGGCGAGAGAGGGGACGAGTTCAGTGTCGACCTCGCCGAAGGCCCGCAGCTCTAATTAATAAATTGCAGAAAAAAAAAAGATAAGGTAAGCCCTCGGGTTACGGGTTCGGATTTAGGTTGCCTTAGATTTACGTGATAGGATCCGATCCGTCTTATCCCTCCGTCATTGCCACTGGATGGAAAAGACTGTTCCCTGTTTGACGCAACACAGAGATCACTCTCCGACCGCTTGTTCTGCATCGAACGCAATGCAAAGGATTAATCGAAACCCCATATGATCGGCCTAGACTTTTGTACACAGAATTTCTGTGCATTTGACCATTGTTGGATGTAGGTGTTGGAATTGGTCTTATTGATTTGAAAAATTAGAGCAAATCGTAACTTCTATATCCGTCAAATCCACTATATCCGTGCCTATTATTGATCTTTGTCGTTGTCCTCCATAGGCAATGCCTACAGTGAAACCTTCGCTTGCACATTGACAATCGAACAATCAACTCCTCGCCTTCTCTGCCTCTCTGGAGTTCTCTGACTGTGGGTTACCATTGGCTTAGAAGGCACAGGACTCCTCTACATGCCATCAAGCCATCGACCAACATCTAGATTCAGCCTCGGCATCTATTTTTATGCCTAAAGGTCTGATGACTTGGATTTGACAGTTGTGTCTTCATCCACATCACATCAAACATTGAGAGACCAAACAATTGGAAGTATTTACTCCACACACAAATCTATTTCTGTAATTTATCAAAAATATATATATATTTAGATTTTTAAATTTAACAAAAGCGTACGCTATTTTATTATTTTATCAAAGAGTACAATTTTTTTTTTTATAGTACTTTTTTCCATTCTACCTTTATGATAAATTTGATTATTTTTTTTTATTTTTTCTATCATTTCTTTCTTCTTTTTTTTCTCTTTCTTCCTATGCATGTAATATTTATTTTCTTTTTTCTTGTCTTTTTTCTTTCTTCTCTTTTGCATGCTGATTCTTTTAAAAATATTTTAACACCCTCGAGGAGGTCAAAATCCAGTCCTAGAGAACTTCTATTGCATCAATTTCAATTTCTGTGGATTTTTGAAGTTGCAAAGAGTTCAAATATATTATCCATTGTTTATTTCGACTTTGTAGAGGAGTTGAAATATAATAAGAAAGAATCATCAAAATTTTCCACAATGGGCCTGATATGGAATCATATCAGGCCCAACGTGGAGAATTATGACGATTCTTTCTTATTATATTTTAACACACTCGAGAAGTCGAAATAAACAATGGATAGCATATTTGAATTTCTTGTAATCTCAGAAATCCACAAGAACTGAAATAGATGCAATCGGAGATCTCTAAGTCCATCAGTGGGTTCCGATCAAAACACCTAGAAATCTCAGACTGCATCCATTTTAGTTCCTGTGGATTTCTGAGTTGTAAGGAGTTCAAATATGTTATCCATTGTTTATTTTGACTTCTCGGCACTGTTAAAATATAGTATGGAAGAATCATCAAAAATCTCGACGTTGGGCCTGATTTGTATCATATCAGAACCAACGTGAGCTTGATATGATTTTATATCAGGCCCAACGTAAATAATTTTGACGATTCTTCACATTTTAACTCCTCTGATAAGCCAAAATAAATAATGGATAATATTTTTAAACTTTTTACAACCCAAAAAATCCACAGGAATTGAAATGAATGTACTTGGAGCTCTCAATCTACTAATAGACCTAGAGAGTTCCGATTGCACTCATTTCAATTCCTGTGGACTGGGTTGTTAAAGGCGCGCCTGAGGCGCCAAGCGCAAAAGGCACTAGGGAAACCGCCTTCTCCCACGTGAGGCGGGCGTCGTTCATCAAGCGCCGCCTGGGCGCGCCTAAGGCGCCTTCTCACCTCAACTGAGGCGCGATCGTGAACGTGAACTATTTCTGGATTTTTAACCCCAAAAAATCATTTCAAATCAATTTGGTTGGGAATTAGGGCATGAAGAAGAAAAGGATAAAAGGGAAGAAGAAAAGAATGCAGCAAGAAGAAGAAGAAACCTGAATTTGAAGAAGAGTCACACCATCATCGTCTCCCAGGTATTTCGTTTCGTCGCCGTCGCCTAGGTATTTCGTTTCGTCGCCACCGCCGTCGTTGAGTCGCGCATCACCCAAGTATGAGTTTTTTCTTTTGTTTTTTTTTGTTTTTCTATTCTTCACAAGAAATCTTCTTCTCTTCTTCTGTTATTGCTTTTCTTTTTCTTTTTTTCTCTTCTTTGTTTTCACTGTTCAATTTTTCTTTGTTTCTTCATTTTCTTTTCTTCTCTGTATTCTGGTATATTCTTTTCTTCATCTTTTTCTTTGTTTTTTCTTCTTTATTGAGTTGTTGGTTTGTGTTCGTGCTACTGTCCGGTTTTGTTTGTTTGTTTTTTTTCATTTTTGCAGATTGTGTTGCTGCTGGTTTGCTGGTTGTTGTTCGGTTTTACTGACTATTGTCCGGTTTTTCTTTTTCTTTGTCGTGTTTTTTCATATTTTTTCTATTTTTCTTTGTCCGATTTTTGCATATTGTGTTGTTGCCAGTTTCTTTTCTACTGCTGAATGCTGGTACCAATATTCGATTCTGCCAAATTTTGTCCGATGTTTAGTGTTTTGACACCTATATCTCATTAGCCTTATATTCCTACTTCATCATATGATTTGATGTATTTGATAGATAGATCCATAGTTGTACCTTTAACCTTATTCCTCACTTTGTAATATGATATTGATAACTAGATCTATATCCCCTTTGTCATCAAGTCTCACTTCGGAATACAATGCACTTGATAGCGAGATTAATATCTGATAGTTGAACTTGAACATGGGTGACATAGATAATAGATTGCATTATTCCATTATGCACACAAAATTCAAGGTCAATCATGTTAGTTGCCCTTTTGATTAGCCTTAATCAATATGTTTAATATTTGACAGTGCATTTAGGCTAAAAGGTTTCGGACTAATGGTTTGCTTTTATATTTGTAAGCGCCTGGTACAGTGCTTTTCTTTTGCTGGTACAATACTTTTCCATTAAAGTGCTTTTTTATTTTGTTTTTTATTTTTCAGACTATTTTCTTGTTCAATTATCATGGAAGGTAGTAGTGATACTCCAACATATATATCAAAAGATCTGGGATGGAATTGTTTTCAAAGAGTTAATCCGGATAACAAAAATGATTTGATTTGTAATTTTTGTCAAAAAGTTACAAAAGGGGGTATCTATCGTGCAAAACAACATCTTGTTGGGGGGTTTCGAAATACTACGACTTGCAAAAAATGTCTGCTTCATGTACGTGAAGAAATTAAAATTTTCATAGAGAAAAAGACGGAGAAAAGTAATCTTTCTATACTTGCGACATTGAACTTTGAGGATGTAGACCCTCTTGGTGATGATATTGATATGGATGATATTGGAGCTAAAGTTGTGCCCTCTTGGTGATGATATTGATATGAATGATAATTGGAGCTAAAGTCGTGCCGCTTATAAGTACAAGTATAAGTTCTAGATCAGTGAATATACAAAAAAAAAGGCCAAGAAAAATAGGTCCAATGGATACGTATTTTGCTCCTAATGTGCAAAAAAATGTTGAAAATAGAAAGGGTAAAAAAAGACAAACTACGATAAATGAGGTATATAAGAAAGAATTGAGCGAGAAGGCTTGTATGGTCATAACTGAGTGGATGTATATGTGGCAATTCCTTTAATGACGTTAACTATTCAAGCTTCAAAAGAATGTTGGACTTGGTTGGCCAATATGGTATAAGTCTAAAAGGACCTAGTTATCATGAGGTGCGGGTTCCTTTTCTAAAAAAGGTTGTTGATAGTGTGATAAATGATTACATTAAGTCGTGTGAAACAGAATGGGCCAAGCATGGTTGTAGTTTGATGGTAGATGGGTGGACAGACAAAAAGCAGAGGACATTGATTAATTTTTTAATGAATTCTCCTAAAGGTTCAGTTTTCATCGAATCGGTTGATGCTTCTAATTATGCAAAAACTGAAGAGAAAATATTTCGGTTGCTTGATCGATTTGTGGAGCGTGTAGGAGAAGTAAATGTTGTTCAAGTTGTTACGGATAGTGCATGTAACAATGTGCTTGCTAGTAAGAATCTATTTAATTCTTTCTTATCAATATGTTTTTTCTTATATATGTTAAACTTATCTACTTTTCTAACTTTTTTTTGTAGGAAAATTATTATAAGCAAAAAGGTCACACTTATATTGGATTCCTTGTGTTGGTCACTGCGTCAACTTGATCTTAGAAGATATTGGGGAATTGCCTAATTTTAAAGCAACATTGAAGAAGACAATGAGTGTGAATGCTTACATTTATGTTCACCCCGACATGATAAATATGTTGAGGCAATTCATAAGATAAAAAGAGCTTTGTCGGGCGGGTGTCACAAGATTTGCTACCGCTTTTCTCACTCTTAAAAGGATGTACCTACAAAAGTAAAATTTAATAAAAATGTTCATTTCAAAGGATTGGGCAGAGAGTAAATGGGAAAAAGAAGCGGCGGGGAAGAAGGTAGCTAAAATCATCGTGACACTTATATTTTGGAGTAGTATTGTGCATATTTTAAAGATATATGATGACCCTTTAGTCCATGTTCTGAGACAAGTTGATGGCGAAAGAAAATCTGCAATGAGCTATATTTATGAGGCTATGGATAGGGCAAAATAAACAATTATGAAGGCCTTTAAGGAGAAAGAAGAGAAATACAGAGAAGTGTTTGAGATCATTGATACGAGATGGGAATGTCAACTTCATTGGCCTCTACATACTGCAGGACATTATTTGAATCCAGAATATTTTTATTCATACATAGATTCAAATATCTGTGGAGAAGTGATGAATGATTTGTATGAAACTATGAAGAGATTGGTTTCAAGTACCACCGAGTAAGATAAAATCACTACCCAACTCTCTATATATCGAAAGGCAGAAGGGCTATTTAGGAGGAATGTGTCACTTAGACATAGAAGAGCATTGTCTCCAACAGAATGGTAGGAATGTTACGGAGCAAATACCCCAGAATTGCAAAAGTTTGTTATTAAAGTTCTTAGCCTCACTTATAGTACTTCTGGCTGTGGGCGCAATTGGAGTGTATTTGAACAGGTATGTAATAAATATAAATGTATAATACTATTAGTATGTTACTTTTATAAGTAAAAAAATATTCTTTGCTATTTTATTATACTTATTGTGATTTTTGACATTTTATAGATTCACAATAAAAAAAAGGAATAGGCTAGCTTAGTAGCGTTTAAATGATTTGGTATTTGTGAAATACAATCGTACCTTAAAATTTCAGTATGATGCACGTGATAAGATTGCCCTCATCTCTTTGACAGATATTGATGATAGTAATGAATGGTTGATGGGTAGAATGAATGGAGAAAGTGATAATGAAGGAGATGAGATGATTTTTGAAGGTGATAACTTGATATGGGATGTCGTTGCTAGGGCCAGTGGAGTTGAAGAGCCTAAATATTGTACTAGAGGAAAAACATTGCATCTATGACCTCTAGTTCACATGCTAGGCCTAAACAAGTCTAGAAGACAAATATATCTTCCTCTATGAGACACTCATCTCTAAGACTTAGAGACGAAGAAGAAGAAAAAATTGAATTTGAAGAAGATGAAGATAAAGAAGAAGAAGAAGAATACAATAAGGATGATCTTGAGCTTGATTAATTTGACTTATTATACTTGTTTTGATGAATTTTGTTAGTTTAAATTAGAAAGTTGAAACTTGAAAGTTTGAAACTTTTATTAATTTTATCATAGTGTTGTTTTGCATGTCATATTTGATATTTGTGTGCGTGGAATATTAATAATTATCATATTTAACATATTATGTCAGTGTGTTAGTAGTAATCAACCTCATGTTCAAGAGGCGCAACGCGCCTCGGGCTCTAGGAGCCCTTTGCATCTCGGTGCGCCTCACGCCTCTAACAACACAACCTGTGAATTTCTGGGGTTGCAAGGTATTCGAATATAATATTCATTGTTTATTTCGACTTTGCAGAGGTGTTAAAATGAAATGAGAAAGAATCGTCAAGATTCTTCACATTGAGCCTGATAGCATTCCATATTAGGCCCAACGTGGAGAATTTTGACGATTTTTTTTTTATTATATTTTAACATCCTCAAAAAGTTGAAATAAACAATGAATGGTCAAAATACACTAATGGATTTAAAGGGTTTCCGATTACATTTATTTCAATTCCTTTGGATTTCTGGAGTTGCAAGGAGTTTAAATATATTATCCATTATTTATTTTGACTTCTTGGGATGCTAAAATGTTTTTAAAAGAATCGGCGTGTAAAAGAAAGAAACGACAAAAGAGGAGAGGAAAGAGAATAGATGTTGCATGCATAGGAAGAAAGAAAAGAGAGAGAGAAATGATAGAGAATAAAAAGAAAATAGTCAAATTTATTAAAGGGTAGAATGGAAAAAGTAATATAAAAAGATACATCTTTTAGTAAATAACAAAATAAGCAGAAAAATGATTTCATGTGATTTATTGATGTGAACAGTGAAAATGTACTATTCGTCTCTGATTAAGTATGTTGCAACTGGCAATTATCTAATTATTTATGCTTTTATCTAATTAGATATGATTGCTGCACCAGATTCTAGAAATTTCAACTTCGGAGACCGAAAAGCATGGTCATGCTAAATGTCACTCTATGGCTACTGGAGCATCCACGATGGGATATTTGGAGGGTATTTTTTTTCAAATATCTCCAAATCTCGACTACTAGATAGACCCGACCCCGGGCCGGGTCTAGCCCGGACCCGGGCCGGGTCTAGCCCGGACCCGGCACGGGCCCGTAACCAAGTCAACGGGCCGGTTGCCCGTTGACCCGGTTCACCGGGTCGAACCGGAACCGGCCTGGCAAGTTGCCGGGCCGGTTCCGGTTCATTGGGTGTAAAAACCGGTGGGTTGAACCGGCGGTTCAGCCGTAATTTTTTTTTTTTTTTTTAAACGGCTTGAACCGCCGGTTAACCGGCGGTTCATAGCCGTTGGAACCGCCGGTTAACCGGCGGTTTGTAGCCGTTGGGAGGGTTTTTTAAGTATTTTTTTCAACGGTTAGGATCATTTGACCATTTTTTGATCAATGGCTATGATTTAGTGTTCGTTACTATCAAAACTCTATAAATAGAGAGCTCATTTCATCATTTTTCACACACATCTTCTCTACTCTTAATCTCATTTTTGTATTCTCTAATCTCTACACGCTTTCGTTTTCAATTTTCAATTACAATGGAAGGAGGCCGCGGAGGTGCATCATCTCGAGCTCGGAAGGGAAAGTAAATAATGAATCCGCGGGAGGAGGACCCCAACCCCAACATTCAATCCACCGATGATGAGATCGAGCATCTTCCTAATCCGACACCCGAAACATAAGGAAGTACCGATGCAATTACTTCTAAGGTTCGGGAACTTCCTCCTCTAAAGTCTTCTATTTTTACTAAACATTTTGAGAAGGTCACTCTTCCATCGGGAGAAATGCGTGCAAAATGTAAGCACTGCAATGCTTCCTACAAATTCCAAGCCGGCGACGGCTATGGGTCGTTGAAACGACATGTAGAAACGAAGCACTCGACGGAATAAGCACTCGACGGAATATGGACTCGACCGTTCTCAAACACAATTATCAAGATTTTCTTCAACTAGCGGTAATACCGATTCCGGTTTATTTTCATATTCGGATAATGAATTAAGAGAATCATTAGCTAAATTTGTTTCCGTAGAACATCTTTCTTTTAGTTTTGGATCTAAATGCACATTTGAAGATTTTTGTAAAGAATCTCTTAATCCATGTGCTAAACGTGTTCCTAGGACTACACTTACTCCTACAATTAAAAAATTAGTAAAACAAGGAAAAAAGAATTTAGTAAATTAGATAATAAAGTTTCTTTATGTTCCGATATTTGGAGTGATCATTGGCAAACACATTCATATATGGGTGTGATTTGCCATTGGATCGATAACTCTTGGAACCTCCAAAAAAGATTATTAGCTTATAGAGTTTTTGATGAATCACATAATGCTCATAATATCGCACAATTATTATGTTTAATTTTAGAAGAATATGGTTTAACTCATAAAATATTTTCAATATCATTAGATAATGCTAGTTCTAATACCGCTTGTATAGATGATTTAAAATTTGTTTGTCAACCTATTATTGGAGGTTTATTTTTTCATATTCGTTGTGTATACCATGTTTTAAATTTATGTGTTCAAGATGGTTTAAAAATTTTAGAAAGTTATATTAAACCAATTAGAATTGCAATTTCTTATTTATGGTCTCATCCATCTATAATGAAACAATTGGGTAGGTTTTGTAAAATTAATGAAATGAGACCTAAAAAATTTCCACGTGATGTACCAACACGTTGGAATTCAACATACCAATTATTACAAGATTCATTTCAATATAAAGAATTATTATGTTCATTTTTTTGCACAAAACACTAATACTAATATATATTTATTTTCACAATAATGGAATATTTGTAGTAGTATTTGTGAAATTTTAAAAGTATTTAATGATGCAACCGAACAATTTTCCGGTGTTTATTATCCCACTGCTCAATTAGTTTCAGAAAATTTTTCTAATATAGTATTAGTTTTAAATAAACATATTAATAATGAATCTTTATCTCCTTGCATCTTAGCTATGAAAACTAAATGGGAAAAATATTTTTATTTAATTCCTGAAATTTATTTAATTGCATTTGTTTTAGATCCTAGATTTAAATTAGAAGTTTTACAAGAAATGTTAACTTTATATTATGATGCTTTAATTCCAATTAAAAATTCTTCTTCCCCTGATCCCGCTAATATTATATATAATGTTAGAATTTATTTATATGATATTTATAATCAATATTATGCAAAATATGGAACACAAATTAATATTTCTGAAATTCAACAAACTACTAGTAGTAATTTAAAACTTACAAAAACACAACTCTTATTAAAAGAACGGACAAAACGTCCACGGGGATCCTCAAGTTCCACACAGGAACTTGAAAATTATTTTGATTTTAATGAAGCAGATAGCAAAACTTCGATATCTTAAAGTGGTGGTCACAGAAGGCTCAAAGCTTTCCTTCCTCTCCGTGATCGCAAAGAAATTTTAGCTTGACGTTCAGTGCCGGCGGTAACATATTAGATGAACGACGATCAACTTTGTCTCCCGACTCATTGGAAGCCCAAGCATTACTGGACGATTGGACCAGAGCGGAGAAAAGAATCCAAGGAATGCAACTTTCAGATGACGAAGTTGAAGATTTTGATACTGAAGGAACAAATACGACAGGAACAGAAAATGGAAGTGAATGAAAATGTAAAAGGATAAAAATGTAAAAGAACTACGTGGGCTTTGATTCCCGTAAAGGGATACGTAGGCAACTTAAATAAGTGCAAGCCCTTTTTTTAATAAATTTTAATTTCTAATTTTTAATGTTTAATGTTTAATTTTAATTTTTAATTTTTCTTAACATATTAATCTTGAACCGTGACGAACCGTGAACCGGCGGTTCTGAACCGTGAACCGTAGCTGTCTTGGGCGGTTAAGGTTAATGGCCGACCTGCCTGGAATCGTCGAACCGGCGGTTCCGAACCGTCGAACCGGCGGTTCCGAACCGTCGAACCGACGATTCCGAACCGTCGAACCGTCGGTTCCGAACCGTGATCAGGTCTACTACTAGAAGGGGTGGAGATTGGGATAAATCACGTAAAAAGTTTGCTTGGTAATTTCTATTTTTTAAAATAAAATAAAATAAAATGGGTTGTGTAGCTCACGGCTATGGTATATAGTATGTGTGCATGGGTGGGCCGACAGCAACCAACCCTGTAGCTTTCTCTTGAATTTTCATTTTGTTTTTTTTTTAAATTCAATGTATTTATGTTGATTTTCAAGTAAACAACAATTAAACAATTGCCAAATGGAAAAGTTTGTGAACACTATCAACGTTTAATTTTTGAAACATTCGGCGGCGTTCATTTTTTTTCTACATATACAACATTTTTTTCATAATCAAAATTTCATCAATTTCAACTTATTTCAAAGGCGGCGAGTGCCCAACGACGGTGGTGAGAAGAGAAAAAAAAAATCAAAGTTACTGTCGAAAAAAAAGAAAAATGAAATAAAAAGAGGAGCTAGTCCGGGTATTTGCATCGACATCGATGTCAGCGTTGGTGCTCGTGGCCCACAGCCCGGATAGATTACTCGGGCTGGCTCTGCCATTGACTTATTTTATCCAATTTTTAAAAGAAAACATTACATACAAAAATTTGGAGAGATGGATAAAAATTTCAATCATTATTTTAGGAATTTATTGAATTCTCTAAATATTAACGCAAATTCAAGTGGAGAAAATTCTCTAGTTTATCCTAATCTCCAATATCCTCAATTTTCATTTCTCACACAACACTTACATAATTTTTAACTTTTTTCATATCCACCACAATATCAATTTGGGATTGTGAAGAACAAGATACTATCATGGGAATCAGGGCTCAACTATTGAATTTGTTTAATACATTCGAAGAAATTTTTGAGTTACGTGGTATTCATGTGCATCATCCATTTCGTTATGATTTGGTTGTACACATCGTCGTGATGAATGAATAGCTAATTTATCATCTATAAAATATTTAATTATTTTAATTTCAAATTTATGAAACATTTGTATTTGTATATTGTACTATTTCTTTTAAAATGTATACATCCTGTATTGTTTCTAATAAAATATCAAAATTAAATTAATTATATTAAATAATTATCAAAATATGTAGATAAATATTAAGTAAAAATATTTATGGATAAATTATAGACGAATTATATTAAATTAAAGAATTGAAATATATAGTTAATTTTATTTAAATGTAAAATTAGATGTAAATTAATAAAATAACAATGAGACTCATAAATATTTAGTTGTTGAAATATTTGATTATGATATTTGAAATATTTGGATGTGAGATATTTAATGAATGATAAATATTTAGTTTGTGGAATTTAGGATATTTGAGAAGTGGATGTTTGATTGATGTGATTTGCTTTTATAACACTAAATATTTATAGGTCGTATTGGCATTTTATTAATTTACATTTAATTTTACATTTAAATAAAATTAATTATATTTTTAACTCTTCAATGCTTTCGTCCCATAAATATTTCTTACATAATATTTATCTATATATTTTGATAATTATTCAATATAATTAATTTATTATTGATATTTTATTAGCAATAGTACAATATAGGATGTACAAATTTTAAAAGAAATAGTACTAACATAGGAATACAAATGTTTCACAAATTCAAAATTGAAAATAACTAAATATTTCATAGATAATAAATTAGTTAGTCACACGGTGACATGTCCTAGATGTGTTCAACCAAATCGTGACAAAGCTGATGATGCACATGAATATCGTGTAACTTGGAATTTTTCAAATGTATTAAGCAAATTCGGTGGTTGAGCCATGATTCGCTGTGATAGTATCTTATTCTTTACAATCCCAAATTGATATGGTGGTAAGTATGGACTAGTTCGCAATTCCAAATTGAAATCTCTGACCTTGTTATTGCCTAGTTGCTTAGCCCTGTTTGAACTTGACTTTTCCTCTTGCTTAACCTCAGATAGGGCTAGTTACCTGGTAGACTTCCACCCTATCTAACCTCTAGTTAAGACTTTCCCCAGTCAAGTCTCTGGTCCTCCCGTGATCTACTTAACTTCTCTCACATATTATCAAACATTGAAATTCAAGCTTGAATCAAATTGAGCTTAGACCCGAGGATGATTACACCAATAATTATGTAAGTGTTGGGTTGGAAATGGAAATTAATGGTATTGTAAATTAGAATGAACTCGAGAATTTTCTCCGTTTGAATGCTCATCGATATTTGGACATTTCAATCCTTAAAATAATGACTGAATTTTTATCCATTTCTCTTTAAGTTTTTGGTATGTAATGTTTTT
The DNA here is from genome assembly GCF_018446385.1 of Zingiber officinale. NCBI lineage: Eukaryota > Viridiplantae > Streptophyta > Magnoliopsida > Zingiberales > Zingiberaceae > Zingiber > Zingiber officinale. The sequence goes on along the minus strand of NC_055992.1, from coordinate 95,699,680 downwards.
TTTTTAAATGGATAAAATAAGTTGAAATTAATGAAATTTTGGCAATAAAAAAATGATTTATATATATATAAAATGAACATTATCTAATGTTTCAAAAATTGAATGGTAATATTCACAAACTTTTCCATTTCATAACATTGGTGAATTGAAAATCAATACAAATATTAATAAATATATTAAATTAAAAAAAAAGTAATGAGAATGCTACGCACGATGGGCCCAGGCAACATTTAGCAACATTAGCTAATTGAAAATCAATACAAATATTGATAAATATATTAAATTTAAATAAAAATAAAGAGAGAGTTGCAGCACGGGCGAGCCCCTGCCGTCGACCCACCCACGCGCACGTCTAGGAACGCATGTTCTACTGCAGTCGTGAGTTGCACAATCCATTTTAATTTTTAAAAAACACAAAAAAAAATATAAATCACGGAACAAAACTTTTTGCCGGATGATTTCTAATATCCTAATCTCCATCCCCACTTTTTATCCGGTGATCTCTAATATCCCAATCTCCACCCCCTTCCAGTAATAAGGATTTGGGTATATTTAAAGAAATACTCTCTTCAAATATCATAGATGTTCGTAATGCACGGCTCAGGAATTGAATTTGCACGCAATGCACCAGCAAGGGAGAAAATCTGCAAGGCACAGATCATGTTTTAACAGGAGATGAAATGGATAGAAGAATCAAGGCATCAAAATTGGTAAGAAATGAATGTAAGGGCTTATCCATTTTTCTCAATAAATAAATAAATAAATAAAGGGGAAAATGGTTCTTTCATCTTCTCATCCATCCTCCCAGTGTGTTACACAAAGCCTAATCATAAAGTAAATGATTCAATCGTCCTACTGTCCTTCCCTTTTTACTAGGCACCAAAGTTTCAATGAACGCCAGCAAAGTCAATGTCTCTCTTCTCAAAGTCTCAATTGCTCGCACATAATTTCTCAATTACATGCTCAGTCAACAGATTGATCTCCTTTCCTCGCTCATCCGATGGCCGCAGATGTCGCCGGACGAGGAGGGGTGGCCCCAACCGAAGTGACGGCTAAGCCACTGCACCGCTCCATCATTATGGCAAAAAGGTGAAACGCTCGCCCCAGCGTTCCCGTTGTACCCAACCCAAGATCATCATAAGGAAAGTAAATCACAACATCCGAACGAGCATGTGACATATAGGATAAATACAAGGATAAAAAATGTATTCCCTAACTGTCCCAAGGATCAACATTATGACAACACCCGCTACATACTCGGATGACCCGTGGGGTCCATTGCGCCGCTCCATCATGCTCCCCTCTTCAGAGGCCAGCCCCAGCCCCAGCCCCTTGGCTCTCGTCTGCAGTTTCTTCTCTGACGACCCTGAGTCAGAGAGCCGCTACTTCACTCAACTCCTAGTAGGAGCTATGAATTCCCCCACGGCCATGGTGAGGAGGCCGATGCTGGAGCGGGAGAAGACCATAGATAGGGGGGATTTAGATGGAGGTGGCGTGGATAGGGGAAGCATCGGCTGTGGGAGCGGACTTGTGCGGCTAGGGCAGGAACGGCTGGTGAGCCTGGCTGTGAGCCAGCAGCAGGCTGTCAGAATTCCCCCCGGACTAGGTCCCGCAAGCTTGCTTGATTCTTCTGGGTTCCTCCTGTCGAGAATATAGATTATTTAGGAAAGCTCTGAGGTGTAAATTATGCTAGCTAGCTGTCTTGATTATTTTTAGCAAGCTTTAATTAGCTTTAATTAGCATTAATTAGCATTAATTATTCTTAATTGCTGTAAATCATTGAACTGTAATTATGTTGTAAATTATTATAAATACAATCTCAATAGGAGAGATCATTATGCCCTCAAGTCATCTCTTTCAAGTTGGTATCAGAGTCATCCTTCCCTGTCCAGAAATTTCTTAAGCCAAAGCCATGTCTGAACACTCCAGCGAATCCACCACCATTCCTCAGTCCTCCTAACATCCCGCCCAGATAACCACCATCAAGCTGAACGGCGATAACTTCTTACGGTGGTCGCAATCAGTGAAGATGTATATTCGGGGCCGAGGAATGATGGACTATTTAACGGGTGAAAAGAAAACTCCATCGGAAAAAGACCCAATGTATGCTACATGGGATGCCGAAAATTCCATGGTAATGACATGGCTCGTAAATTCCATGGAAGAGGAGATTGGCGCAAATTATATGTTTTTCCCTACGGTATATGAATTATGGGAAAACATAAATCAGATGTACTCTGATTTGGAGAATCAGTCCCAAATCTTTGAGTTGACTCTCAAACTTGGTGAATTGCGGCAAGGAGAAGAACCGGTCACCAAGTATTTCAACTCCTTGAAGAGAATATGGCAGGACCTTGATCTTTTTGATGCATATGAGTGGAAGAATGTTGAAGATGGACAGTACCACAAGAAAACAGTGGAAGGCAGTCGTATCTTCAAATTTTTGGCTAGCCTCAATGTTGAGTTCGATGAGGTAAGAGGAAGAATCATTGGTAGGAGACCACTACCATCCCTCGGTGAAGTCTTCTCCGAAGTTAGAAGGGAGGAGAGCCGGAGGAATGTTATGCTTGGCAAAAAAGGACCTACGACTATCATTGAAGGTTCAACCCTTACCTCTACAGGCTCAAACATACGCAGAGGCACTGCCAATCTACGTAAACCAGAAGAAAAGTCAGTTCTGTGATGTGACTTTTGCAACAAGCCACGTCACACCCGAGAAACCTGCTGGAAAATTCATGGCAAACCTGCCAACTTTAAAAGCAAATCAGGTGAGAAAAATGGACGTATCTTTCCCACTGCGAATGAGGCAATGACTACTGCCAACACCATCACAAAAGAGCATCTGGAGCAACTTCTAGCACTGTTAACTTCAAACCCATCATCCAGTACTCCTAATGTTTCTGTGGCACATACAGGTAACGAAATAATTGCCTTTCCATGTGGTTTCGGAATTTCTGCCCCATGGATATTGATTCTGGAGCATCTGATCATATGGCCAATTCCTTGAAATTGTTAAAACTATACTCACCCTATCTTGAAAATAAAAAGGTTAAAATTGCAGATGGAAGTTTTTCACCTATTGCCGGAAAAGGTTTAGTCCAAATTTCTGAGAATATAGATCTTAAGTCTGTTCTCTATGTACCTAAACTTACATGCAATCTTCTTTCAGTCAGTAAATTATCCAAAGACTCTAACTGTCGTGTAGTTTTTTGTGACTCTCATTGTACCTTTCAGGACCGGAGCTCGGGGAAGACGATTGGCAATGCTAAAATGGTGAATGGTCTTTACTACTTTGAGGACATTTTACCTAGTAAGGAAATTGTGCAAGGACTTAGTAGTATTAGTTCTCTTTCTGTTTATGATCAAATAATGGTTTGACATTGCCGTTTAGGTCACCCTAGTTTTTCATATATGAAACATTTATTCCCTGATTTGTTTAAAAATATGAACCCCTTAGATTTTCAATGCGAAAGTTGTACTCTTGCAAAAAGTCCTCGTAAAACATATGTCTCTAGACGTTACCTTGAATCAAAGCCTTTTTACTTATTCCACAGTGATGTGTGGGGACCCTCAAAGGTAACTACATCATCAGGACAAAAATGGTTTGTAAGCTTTACCGATGACCATACTCGACTCTGTTGGGTTTTTTTGATGAGAAACAAGAATGAGGTTGAGAAAATTTTTAAAGAATTCTACAATTTGATTGAAAACCAATTTCAAACAAAAATAAGTATTTTGAGAACAGATAATGGTACAGAATATTTCAATCAATCTGTAGAAATATTTTTGAGGGAAAAAAGCATCTTACATCAATCAACATGTCCTGATACTCCAGAACAAAATGGAGTCTCTGAAAGAAAAAATAGGCACTTACTTGAAGTTGCTAGGGCCATAATGTTTTACATGAATATTCCAAAGTACTTGTGGGGAGATGCAATTCTAACAGCAACTTATTTAATTAATAGGATGCCTACTAGAGTTTTAAACTACATCACGCCGTTGCAATGTCTAAAAAAATACTTCCCTGAATCTCGCATCAATTCTGATTTACCCCTTAAAGTATTTGGTTGCACCGCTTATATACACATACCTAAGAGATCACGGTCAAAATTAGATCCTAGGGCAGAAAAATGTGTTTTTATAGGCTATGCTGCAAATCGCAAAGGCTACAAATTTTTTTGTCCTCTAAAAAAACGGTTCTTTATAATAATGGATGCCACTTTCATGGAAACCAAACCATATTTTACGAAAAATTTGATTCAGGGGGAGAATCTAAGGGAACCAAATTTTTGGGAGATAACTAGAACTCTTCCAAATTTGGTTATTGACCAACCTCAAAAATCTCAAAATGAAAATAATGGGGAGTCCGAACCCATAATTGTCAACCATGAAATTGGTCTATCAGAAACGGAAATACTTCGAATGGAAAAAAACCTAAATATCCTTGAACCTTTGATTTATTCTAGGAGAAATGTCCTTGGAAGAAGTAGAGATGAATTAATCATTCTAGCACAAGCCTCATTGGAAGCCCCGGGCGAAGGAACACTGAATACTCCAGGTACCTCTTTTTCCCCTAACTCACATGAAAACTCCACTTTACCTATTATTCTTGAGTCTACTAGTCAAACCTCAATTGTTCCACAAGAAAATGACCCTGACAACCTTGACCTCCCCATTGCTTTTCGAAAAGGTACCCGAACCTGTACCAAACATCTCATTGCCAGATACATAACCCATGATCATTTATCCGAATCACATAAGACATTTACTATTAATATTTCAAAACTTGTTGTACCTAGAAATATTCAGGAAGCACTGGAGGACAAGGATTGGAGATTAGCAGTGTTTGAAGAAATGAATGCCTTACAGAAAAATGGTACTTGAGAAATTGTTGAAGCACCTAAGGATCAAAAGATAGTAGGGTGCAGATGGCTCTTCACTATAAAGAGTAAACCAGATGGGAGTGTAGAGAGATATAAGGCAAGGCTTGTAGCAAAAGGCTTTACACAGACATATGGAATAGATTACCAGGAAACATTTGCTCCTGTCGCAAAAATTAACTCAATTTGAGTTCTTCTGTCACTTGCGGTCAATCTCAAATGGCCCTTATATCAGCTGGATGTTAAAAATACCTTCCTAAATGGAGATCTAGATGAAGAAGTACTTATGAGCCTCCCTCCAGGTTTTGAAAGAAAGTTCGGAGTCGGAAAGGTGTGTAAACTGAAGAAGGCCTTGTATGGTCTAAAGCAATCCCCAAGGGCATGGTTTGAACGCTTTGGCAAAGCTGTGAAGCGACTTGGTTATGTTCAAAGTCAAGCTGATCACACCATGTTTTACAAACACTCAAAGGAAGATAAAACAACTGTGCTTATTGTATATGTTGATGATATTATCCTAACAGGGAGTGACTACAAGGAACTTGAAGAACTTAAAGGAAAGCTTGCAAAAGAATTTGAAATCAAGGACTTGGGAGTGTTAAAATACTTTCTTGGCATGGAGTTTGCAAGGTCCAAAGAAGGTATATTTGTCAACCAACGAAAATATGTCCTTGACTTGCTGACCGAAACTGGTATGCTGGGATGTAAGCCAGCTGAGACGCCTATGCAGCCTTACGTCAAACTACAACCAGCAACGACAGAATCAGTAAAGGAAAGGGAGCGCTATCAAAGACTTGTCGGGAGACTGATTTATCTATCACACACTCGGCCTGATATAGCATTTCCAGTAAGTGTAGTTAGCCAATTCATGCACTCGCCTGGGTCTGAACACTTCGATGCTGTGTATCGGATCCTAAGGTATCTAAAGAGAACACCCGGTAAAGGACTTCTGTTTAAAACCCGGGGACATCTACAAGTTGAAGCTTACACTGATGCTGACTTGGCAGGAAGTCTAACTGATAGAAGGTCTACTTCGGGATATTGCTCGTTTGTGGGTGGTAATTTGGTCACTTGGCGTAGCAAGAAACAAAATGTGGTAGCTCGAAGCAGCGCAGAGGCTGAGTTTAGAGCCTTAGCTCATGGAATATGTGAAGTTTTGTGGATCAAAAGACTATTATTGGAATTGAAGATATCAGAGTTGGCGCCAATAAAGATGCACTGTGACAACAGAGCAGTAATTTCAATTGCACACAATCCAGTACTTCATGATCGCACAAAGCATGTGGAAGTCGACAAGCACTTCATCAAAGAAAAAATAGACAATCATGTGATTAGTGTGGACTATATTCCCACCATTGAACAGGTTGCTGATCTACTTACAAAAGGGCTACACAAGAGACAGTTTGAATGTCTAGTAAGCAAGCTGGGTATGGAAGATATCTTTAAACCAGCTTGAGGGGGAGTGTCGAGAATATAGATTATTTAGGAAAGCTCTGAGGTGTAAATTATGCTAGCTAGCTGTCTTGATTATTTTTAGCAAGCTTTAATTAGTTTTAATTAGAATTAATTAGCATTAATTATTCTTAATTGCTGTAAATCATTGAGCTGTAATTATGTTGTAAATTATTATAAATACAATCTCAATAGGAGAGATCATTATGCCCTCAAGTCATCTCTTTCAAGTCCTTCTGGATAGGTACGCGGCGACTTCGACGGAAATTGATCTAGGTATTTGCCAATACAACTCGGATATCTTGAGCAACGTGTGATTGTTACATTAGTCTTTCGATCTTGGTTCATGCTCTTGTTGTTCCTTTGATGATAATGCCAACAATTGTGACTAGTAGAAGTTGCCTTGATTTTCCACAACTCAGAAACTCTTTGGCCTGAAGAGGGCAAAAAACTGTGATGATTTTTATGATAGAGGAACAATTCTTATCAAAGGAAGATTAAAGTAGTGCATAAGGTACGCAAAGATTGATGAGTAATCATGGTGATAGTATAATGGAGTAAATATGCACCATGTTAGAATTACTGAGGTAGACTATAACTACTCAAATTTCCTAGATCATGGTGGCTAATTATTAATTAGGGCAATGCATGCTGATCAGTATGGTGATATGGTTCGTTGCTTGGGATTTTACTTAGGCCGCTATTTGTTAACATAGTGATTAGAAGGTAAAGGTCCTTATATCTGCTATAAGTATTGGATGTTTGCCCAATATTCTTTCAAGATTCTAGATTAAAATTTATGCTGTCTAACAAGAGAAGAATTCTTCACTTTGTAATTGCACATAACTCTATTAATCTATTTGTTGCATCACTTCTTTGTCACATATAAAAGATATATTTACAAGGAATGGTTCGGAATGTCTCAACAAGAAGCTATGGCACATCTCATAGACATAGCTCTGGCTTCGCATTCTGAATTAAAGATGTTGCATTGTCTCAGAATATCCTTTCACATCATTAACGACTTCATTTGCCGAGAAACAAGGTGAGGAGATTGCTACTCTAAAATCACATAATGTCACAGCTGAGTCTGCTGAAGGTTCTCGTTCCGATCAATGGCCCCAGCCTAGTACTATTTTAGCTGATAACCCTGCTGATGATGGCTATAATTGGTGTAAATATGGCCAGAAGATTGTAAAAGTCAGTGAACATGAGTTACTATAAATGCAGCAATTTGAATTGTCCAGTCAAGAGCGTTCTGTAGATGGTCAAATTATCGAGATAGTTTATAGGGAACAGCATAATCATCAGCGTCCAATGCCAAATAAGTGTTCCAGTGGTGGTGGGAGTTTTCCCCCTGGATCAAATCAAATCACTGATAGTCTTAACAATCATGCCACACCTGAATTGAGTTTTCATGATCCTCAAGCAAACCTCGGAATATCAAACGAAATATCTGCTGCTACATCAGCTCCTAAAATGGACCGAGAATCCTAACTATGAGACACCTGATATGTCGACAATGAAGAAGTATCTGAAATTAATGGCAATGGAAGGGGCAACCAGAGTAGCAATGCTAAAAGACAGTAAGTAGCATCTACATACTAACCCTTCGTTTATATATACATATTATACTCTTCAATTTATTGATTATATTTCTGCTGGTTGATAGGAATGTATCTGATTCTAATCAAAAACCAACATCAGAATCTAGGATCATTGTGCAAACAACAAGTGAGGTTGATCTTTTGGATGATGGTTACAGATGGCGCAAGTATGGGCAAAAAGTTGTGAAAGGGAATCCCCATCCAAGGTAACACCACCTCATACATAATTCAGCCATGTGTCTAAGAAAACATCGTTCTTATGTGTCTAGATACTTGGAACTTGCAGAAGCTATTACAAGTGCACTTTTCTAGGATGCAGTGTTAGGAAGCATATCGAGCAAGCTGCAAAAGACCCCAAAGCTGTCATAACAACATACGAAGGTAAACATAACCATGATCTACCAGCTTCAAGGACTAGCAGCAATAGCATGGCCGATCCTGGTACTGCCTCTACAATTATTTAAAATTGCAGCTCTAGTTTGCAAGTTATCCATAGTTCCGCAAACTTCAGAGATAATGATCAACACTAATTTCAACTAGTTTACAGGTCAGAGATGAACATGAAGTCAAAAGATTCTATTCCAATTTACTCAAAGTTAGCATGCTGAATCAGAATAACAAGGAGGACGTCACTGGGTTGCTACTTTTCTTCTGTTCTCTTTTTATTGATGTTTAAAGTCTTAATTTATGTAGTTAGTTGTTTTGCTAAATCTTTCTCTGTTCACAAATAGACACTTTAAAATGGCTATAGAAATATCTGTATATTGTATTCTTACACCAAAAAATTGATTATGGTTTACTTGAATATATACTACCAGAGTTTATGTAGCAATTGGTGTATGCTTTGCAATACAAATGAATAAATGATGTTGATTTTTGGCCATTTTATCTGTTTCACCCTTGTTAAATTTTAAAGAATTAATAAAACCTTGGAGTTTTAGTGATGAAAATGATCTCACTGATATTTTCCATGGGCTACATAAAGTCATAAACCACATTCCATCACTCACTTCACTGATGACAAACCATTCTTTTACTTTTAGTTGCAGAAACTGGATAGGATCAAGCGTTCATGGGCACTTGGGTTTGTTCTGGTTGTTCTTGCTGTTCTTGTTGTTTTTGGCGACCTTGTCCCTGTAACAAGGGCACTCATCCTTGTTGCCGTAAGTCCCCGAGGGCACACACTTGCAGTCCTCGCAGCACATCCCGCAGTAGTTGAGGCACCGGTCCATCATCCCCGCCTTCGCACACCTCACTTTGCACTTACCCTCACAAAACGCTGAAACACAAATTCAAAAGAAAAATAAAAAATTTCAAAAAAAAAAAATACAGATGAAGAAGAAAGGAAAGTTGTAAGAACTGTTTGCCTGAGCCAGCCATGGCAGCTTGGAGGAAGGAAGAAGCGAGGAGCAGAAGCAGGAAAACAGTGGTCGCAGAGAAGAGCTTCATGGTGAAATGAAGCATGGCTCAGTTAGTGGAGCACTGATGAGCACTTATAGGAGACGTAAAATAGTAAAGAAAGTGAATTGTTGGGCTGGCAATGGCACGGTTGTCTCTGAGGTTTATGAGAGGAGGACAGAAGTAGGTGGTGCAGTAGTGAAGCGCGCAGAGAGAATCTGAATTAAGTTAAGAAAGTTGGTGACAACTCTTGCACACCTGGATTGTGCTTTCATTGAAGTAACATAGCTGGTCAATAACAATAGGGAATCACTGAACTGATGTCTGATATTAAGTAATGTTTAATCTGTTAAATTGCTGATAATTTTCACATGCCAGTTTTTTTACTAACAATTGATTAACTTTATTTTTTTAAAAAATTCGTTTTATAGTTTAGATGTTTTCAGGACTGACACTGTGACAGAAAGATTGCTTCATCTTTGTCTATCAGGCAATGCTGATGCTTGATGCCAACCAGATTTTAGCTGTGTATCTTATCCTGTGTAAGAAGCCTACCCATAGTAGGATGGTGATCTTATACAGGAACAATTTGGGGTCACAGGATGAGATCAGTAGGTTCGGATTGTAGAACCCTACCAAAAATATATGAACTTTTATCGTTGAATATTATTATAATTATACATGATTAGTAATTATAAAAAAAATGATTAAAACATCATTTGCATATAATTAGATTATAATTGATATTGGATAGATGACATTATTACTATATAAGTTTAAATTAGCGACTAATTTAACTAGCATTCTACTATAGTAATATTCAGTAATATTTGTATTTTTATATCATAAAATGAAAAATTATAAAATCTAACACTTAGGGTCTGTGACCTCTGGGTAAAAAAAAAAAGTCACAAGATGACCTAGTTTAAAGGCCAACAACCGATCCTAAGCAATCCCAATGATTCTTATTCGGCTCCACCTCAAAAGACAATTCCAAACGATCTAGAACGATTTGGTACTTTCAAATCTTAGGATCGTGTGATCCTACAATCTAGATTGTAATTTTACAAACCATGATCAACCCTCTAGTTCTAATTCGACTTTTAAAATATTCATCCGCTTTAAATTTTTTACTTAATCCTTAATTGTTCCTCCAAGTATTTTATCATTGCGTCTACTTGTGAGAGTAAATCTCTTCTATCTATTTAGGCGCTCACAAGGGTAGGGATGTGCAAGTGATGGCTTAAGATTAATAAAAGCACTTCCACTCAATGCATTGCTCTGCGACATTTAGCAGAAGCAAATACAGAACATTGCCAATGAATACACTTTCTATCACAAACCAAGAACGAGCTCAAATCATAGATACACTTCATATCTCACAACTTCTGATCAGGGGAGCTGTCGAACCAAATTATATGAAGCAACATTTCCTCCCCATTTTTTTTTTTTTTTTTGCCTTCAAGAACTATGCACAAATCCTTCTACAGCAAAATCATCCATGAAGCTTCCTTTGCATGCTTCTGAGCTTCTCTGCTGATCAAGGCCATCAGCAACGATTGTGGATGGGATCAGATCCCCTTCGAACTCTTCGCTCGCACGATGCGCTAGGATCAAACACTGATGGCCCTGCAGCTGAATTCTTCCTCGCATCGAGCTTCCCAGAGGAGATTCTCACATCAGCTCTCTTCTCAGGTTCTTCCTTCCATCTGATGCCACACACCTTCTCTGGCTTGCAGGTCAATAACAAGCCAAAGCAAAGAAACATAAGGAGCCTCATTGTTGCCAAAGAGACAAGAGACACTTCTTGGGCTTCATGTGCTGCATGCCTGTACATATAGTCATCTGGCTTCTGGTCTAAGAGAAAAAGAACAAGAAATAAAGAAGAATGACAAGGAAAAAAAAAACAGATTCACCTCAATCATTTGTCTGCAACTGAAGCTGGTTTAAGGCTGTTTTAGAAGGTTCTGTATCTTATGGCAACAAACTCCATGACAAGTGTTTTTCAGTTATAGTTCCTCCCTTGTTATTACTCTCTCACTAAGCAACCATTAAAGAAAGGCTGTCTCTTTATCTTTTCTGCATCGGTCTTGGTCCAAAGCGAGCAGGGAAGCCTAACTGAAACGATCAGGCATCAGGTATTTTTTTAGCTTTTTTTTCTTCTGCAAATAAATAAATAGACTTTGAAATAAAGCAAAAGAGCAAGAGCAGCAGGTGCTTTCACAGCCCACAACGCAGTTAAATATTTTGAACAGATGACTGCTCTAATGCAGGAACTCTTAAGATATGCATGTTCTTGTTGTGGAATAAAGACAACAGTTGAACAAAAAAGCTATTTAAACAAGCGTGCATGAAATAAAGTGTTTTGGAGAGCTAGTCCTTCTCCTTCCTGCTTTATGAGTGAAAATCATAACAATCCTGTTATGATTGCAAAGGGATAAAATACATGTAATTGCATTAATTATATAACCGAGATAGGTTAAACACATTTTGTAAGCTTGATAATGTAGGTGAATAAGAGCTTTGAGCATTGTCAAAGTTGCATTATCAAAGAATTTCTGAGTGGGAAGAGAAGTGACCATGTTGGGGATCTTGAGCTTTGGCACTGTATAGCAGTCGGCTTGCTATAGATTTTTTTTTAATAAAAATTAAAAAATTATTCTTAATTATTATTTTTTTAAAGGATGACTTTTATTTTTTAAAATTTAAATAATATTTTAATATATTTTTCATTCTTATATATTTATAGTAGTTATTAATATTGTAGTAGTTATTAAATAACTGTTATAATAGTTTTAAATGATTTTGATTATGTTGTAGTGTTTTGATTAAATTTAAATAATTTAATTAAATTATTTTAAAAAATTATATATAAAGTGTTATGTATATAATATGTTTATAAGCTAAATCGATTTATATCATACTAAAGAGTTCTTCTAGACAAGATTGTCCCTTCTATAGAATTAGGATGTATTTTAATTTGTCAAAATCTTGATTTCATATTAAATTTAGGATACTATTTGAGTTTTGTATTTTATTTAAGAGTTGGTCTTTATATGATATTTTATAATTGTCTTCTTGACAATTGTCATTAAATCATTTATAATTAAATATCATCTTAATTGTCTATGTTCTTGTTCAAATTCTTTATTGACTAAAAAAGTCACGCTCCAATGTCTAGAAGTAGATCTCTTGATTGCTCCAAGGCTTGTTAATTGTTTGATATGCATAACACATTCTTCACTCACAATTAGTATATCTTAAGTCTTTGTGCTTTTATTGTGAGGTCAGGGTTTATGGTTGGTAATATACAATATATCTTGTCCCTTTCCTAGTATTTTGTATGGTTGTTTCTTATAATTTCTAGTTTTTCTATCCCGGAAATTAATGAATTCAAATTTGGTTGTGTATTGATCAAATGAAGTAGATATGTTGAAGTGAGTAATTCACATGGAATCTCTAAGTCCTAAGTACTAAGTTCATCTTCATAAGATCCCTTTCTATACAAAGGTTCGTGCAGCCCAGTGTTTCTAGTTTTTCTGTAGTTGTGAAGTTGTTAATGAACAAAAACCTTTGCATGGATTTTTGTTATTGCTATTGCAATGACATACTTTATTCGTAAGAATGATGTTAGGAGTAACAAGAGTAAAAAGAAGACGTAGAGGGAGCATCAAGAGAGGGGCGTTTGTGCACAGAGGAAGGATGGTCATAGACAATGAGAGAGACAATAAAGTTTAATAGAAAAATCACATATTTGTTTGTAAGTAATAAAGCTATCAGGAGCAATAAGAAAGTTCAATCCTAAAATTAAGTGAATATTTGGATGTAATAGAAATTTAACCTATAATTTGGGAGGAGAAATAGGGTTATTGAAGGTGCTACAATTAGTATAAAATTTTAAATGAGTGTTGGTGACAAATTAGTGCACAATAGTTTATGGACATCAAATTTAGTACTGACCAAATGTTAGGTAGCCTTTTTAATTAGTTTTAGAGGTAAAATAGTGAGAATTAGTAGCTCCACTGTTAAAGAATGCATGAAGAGTAAATTCAAGGTCATGTATGTTGACTAAGCATCAGACTCGTATATCAACTGTGCATTCGATATTACAAATATTAAGAGTTTTTATAAAAAAAATCATATCAATGTCAGAGGTAGGTTCTTGTATAATAAATCCTTTGCTTCTGTTGTCAAGTATAGGTTTAGAGTCTTATTTAAGACTTGTGAGCTCAGCTTCTAATAAATCAAGTCTAGTTTTAAGTACAAAGTCTCTAGTCTCAAGTAGTCCATTTCTTGTACTACCTCAAATAGTATGAACAGTAGGACTTGTGACTTCAAAGATCTGCTCTAATCATATATTGCAATATTGCTTCTTGCAAAGTTTGAGAGTTCCTCCTTTTAGTATAGGGGAATCAAATCTATATATAAAATAAGGAATATTATCAGTTTCTTCTTTAAGTAATCATTCATGAGGACATGTTTGTTGATCAAATCTTAAATATGTTAAGTTTTAAGGTATATACTAGTGATACATTACGTCACAATCTTCTAGTGATGCTGAAGAAATAAGTTGACTAATGTATAGTTCGAACAAGAAGGGACTTCATATTTTCAACTAAAATGATAGAATAAATAGAAGATGTATGAAATGCATCTGATTATACTTCTACTAAGTCAAAATTTGTGTAACCTACCAATTGGCTTCTCTTGCTATACAAATTATTTCTCTTGGGACAACGAGAGGATAAGTGTTCAAGTTTATTACAAGCAAAGCATGTTATGATATTGCCATACGTTTTTTTTGGTTTGAATTTTCTAATATGTTTTTCTTTATTAAGATACAACTTTTTAGCCTTACTTTTCCTGAGATAGTAGGTTTTCTTTGGTTGATATTTTGGTATAGGAGTTATAGGTTTTCTCTTTGTATGTCGATCTTGATTTGTAGACACATATTGTTGGGGCGTATAAATCTAGCTAGATAAATCATATTGTTGATTTTTAAATTATTTTTTATTTGAATATAAGTACATTTTTCTTTTAAATTTGGCAAAGTATATATATATATATCCAAAGAAGTTGGTTACTTCGTCTCATTTATTCATTAAGTTGAAGTGATGCATCAGTGCTAGCTTGTTTAATTTTTTGCTTTTATTTTAGTCTTAGATGTTTTGTTTCAATTTTACTAAATACGCTGATAGGATCATGATCTTATCTAATCATGAGATTTAAGTTATCTACTAAACTTTCTTCATCTTGAGAGGTAGAAACTTGATATCTTGAGAATCTAACAGATATTTTATCATTTATATCCTTATATATTATAGAAGTTGTTGGTCTAAGTGTTATTTCAAGATTGTCGAAACTAATAATCCATACTAATCTTACTAAAGTTTCCGAGTTAAAATTGTTAGGATCCTTCGTACGGAGGCTAGAGAGGGGGGGGGGGTGTGAATAGCCGACCCCAAATTCGCTTTCTTTCTACAAATCGAGTTAGCAGCGGAAATAAAACAGTAGAAAGGAAACGGTGAGAAGATCAAACCTCAAACTCGATGGATGTAACGAGATTCGGAGATAAACTCCTACTCCTCGGCGTGTCCGTAAGGTGGACGAAGCCTACCAATCCGTCGGTGGATGAGTCCCCGGAGAACCGGCTAATAAATGCTCCTTGTGGGTGGAGAAACCTCGCCACAATACTTGTAACAACAAGAAAGGAGTACAAGGAAAGCAAGAAGCAAATACAAACAACAATATGAATGCAACACTCGCTTGCCTTCTCTGTCGATCGGAGGCGATGAAGCAGCAACTTCACAACCCAAACACAGCAGCTGATCGACGACTGGAAACTCACGCGAAGCTTCGGAAGCGAGCTCAACAAAGCTCAGAACCTCAGAGCACAGAAGCAGAAGCTTCAATCCAAGGCCGAACAAGAAGTAGAAGTAGTTCAAAAGTTGGAGGCTCGCAGCAGCAGCCCTCCTTTTATAACCTGCGAAGAAAACGAAGAAACACAGAAGAAATCTAGCCGTTGCGTCGCAACGGCTAGTACGCTGATCGGTCTGCAGGGTTCATATGGATCGGTCCACGGACCGATCCATTCCCTAGCCTTCGTTCTGTTCCGTCTCGATCGGTCCATGGAGATTCTCTGATCGGTCCACCGATCGATCAGGGAACCTCTGATCGGTCGTAGACCGATCAGCTTTCTCTCGAACTTCTGCGCCTCTTGATCGTTTGTCCGATCGGTCTCGGGCCGATCAGATAACCTGATACTCTGGATGGTTACCGATCGTGCGGTGGCCGATCGAGCTATCGATGTATCACCGGATCGGTCCCGCCGATCCAAACTCGACCCTAAACCTCGAGCTTACACCAACATCCGGTCAACCTTTGTGGTTCATCATTCCTAGCATCTGGTCACTCCCTTGACCTGCTAGAATTCTCCACCAAGCTTGGTTAATCCTTTGACCCACTTGGGCTTTCCTCTTCGTGCCAAGTATCCGATCACTCCCTTGATCTACTTGGACTTCCCAACACCAGATGTCCGATCACCCTTGATCCATCTGGATTTTCCCTTGCCCGGCTTCACTCACCAGGACTTTCACCTAGCTTCACTTACTAGGGTTTTTACCTGGCTTCACTCACCAGGATTTCCAATCTGCCTGGCTTCACTCACCAGGACTTCCAAACTGCCTGGCTTCACTCACCAGGACTTTCCCGAATGTCAGGCTTCACTCACCAGGACTTCCACTTTCACCTAGCTTCACTCGCTAGGATTTTCACCTAGCTTCACTCACCAGGACTTTCCACATCCGGTCCAGAGAATGAGCTACCGAGCCCTCTCTGACCACAGTCCGGAGAACGAGCTACCGAGCCCTCTCCGTCTTCCCATGTGCCAAGCTTCCATACTTGGACTTCTCCGTGCCAAGTCTCCATACTTGGACTTTCTCCCGTGCCAAGCTCCCTGCTTGGACTTTTCCGAGTCAGGTCAACTCACCTCGGGTCAACCAGGTCAACCTTGACCACGAGTTGCACCCACAATCTCCCAAGCTTGTATCCTTGTCAAACATCAAGATACAACTTTTCTGTTCACGTCAAACATCGTCATAACTCGTCAAACATCAAAACATAACTCGAGTCAAGTCAACTCGAGTCTGGTCAACCAAGTCAACCTTGACCTAAGGTTGCACCAACAATCTCCCCCTTTTTGATGTTTGACAAAACCCATAAACAAGTTAGGTTAACCCGATAACCTAACTTAGGTTTTCCAAAACATTCTCCCATTCTCCCCCTTGGGACATCTCTCCCCCTTTTTGACACACATCAAAAAGAGGGAATCAAGGTTAAGAGTTTCTTCCCAATGAAAGTCCCATACCTTTCATTGAAACCCTTAATTTCCCCCTTGATACTAAACTCAACACTCAATCTTAGTGACAATTCCTTATCACTAATCCTCAAAAGTCTTAAGAAGTAAAAACTCCCCCTAAAAGTCAACTCCCCCTTGACAATTAGGTAAGACTCCCCCTAAAGGTCAACTCCCCCTTGACCATTGCACCAACAATGTCTTGGAGAGTTTCAAACCTTTAGAAACCCGAAACTCAACTCCCAAAAACTGAAATTTCAGACACCAGTCGAAATTCAGCAAATTCAGCATGCCTGATCGGTCACCGGACCGATCAGGACCCCTCTGGATCGGTCCCCAGACCGATCCAGCCTTCCCTGGATCGGTGATCCAAGTTCAGATCAGGCGGTTTCTGATTTCTTCTCTCCCGAAATTCAGAAACTCACAACAAATTCCAGAAAATTCGAAAAATTATGAAATTTTGAGGATACATTCCTCATAACATATACTATCATGGAAAAATAGTTTTAGATGAAAATAACTTCCATTTTCAACTCTTGATACAAAGTTTGAAAGACTTTGAAATAGTTCAAGTTTAACTCAACTTTGTATCTACTTGCTCAATGATGAATGCTATCACTAGAAAAGCTTCATCAAGGTTTTTCAAATCAATTTTGAAATGATTTTAAACCATTTAATTTAGGACCACAATCTTTGGGCTAAATGTACATGACTTATACATAAGCTTTTCCTATAATCCCCAATTAGAATTAGGCTCATCTAGGTACAAGAACTATGCACCTTGATCCTAACTCATCATCCTAATATCTCACACACATCTAAGGTGTATCAAACACATTTAAGTCAATTTTGATGTGAGATATGGGTTTAGGTCAACTTAGGCTAAGTTCTCATGCATTTTCTAAACACCAATTTGATCTCGATATCAAAATGTGCTTTTATCCTTAAATCAATTTCATTGATTATTAATGCAAGAGATGATGACATGGCATGAAATAATATCATAAATGAAAACATGTGCCAATGTCATGATGTCATGGCATAAAGTATGAAACTTAACTAAAGCATGACATATAAAGAACCTAAGCTTTATCATGACATATCAAATGATAAAATTAAACATGATGTCATGACATGTGAGGGCAAATAATCATGGCAAGATTTAGCATGAATAAGACATACCTAGATTACCTATCTAAGTATCCTTAGCCTTAGCTAATACTTAAGCTTTAACCCTTGATTGCCCTAATATGCCAAAATCCTAATTTTGACACTTCTTGAACTCTAGATTCATCCATGCCACTTAAAGATCAAATTTATCCTCAAATCTTGGCATGTTTCATTTTTCCTCAAGAGTTCTCTAGATTTTCCCAAATTGTGCCAATTGAAATTAACATCATCATTTTCCATGATGGCACATTTTACTCTTCCAAGGAGTAAATATTCCATTTCATTTTCAAAGGTTCCCAAAAACCTTGAAAATGCTCCTTGAGCGTCAATTTCCTCAAAGTTGGGTTAACTACCCTTCTAATCGGAGTTGACACTCTCTAACCCATCTATGGGGTAGAGAAGATGCTCCTAGGGACCCAATACCTATTTGAGCTCATTGGGTTCACTAAATATTCACTAGGGATAACTTTCCTAGCAACCCTCCTAATGACCCTCTTAGAATTTAAAGCCTTGGTCATTTGGGACTCATCAAGATCAACTCTAGGGGTGACTCCCCTTGTGACCTTGGTGATGATCTTCCTAGCCCTAGATTTTGTTCCATAATCGAATGAAACATTATGATAAGTGGGCTTGACCACTTGGGACTTAGGTTTGTGACCCAAACCTTTCTTGTCCTTGGACATTGGTTTTTGACCCTTAAACCCTAGAGATGACTTCTCCAAGTTCTTAAGAGCCTTTTCCAAAGTATCAAGTCTTGACCTCAAGACTTGATTCTCCTTCTCTAATACCTCAAGTTTTAATTTGTCATTGTTCTTTGAGGCATTCCTAGGCATGTGTCTAGTTGATTTGGGATTCCTACCTAGGTTTTCCTTAGCCTTAGATGAGTTAATTCTAGGGTTGGCTTTCCTAGTGTTATCCTTATCTAGGCTCACATGTTTGGCACCTAAGCACATATATTGATTCCTAAGATTATCATGCTTATCATTCTTGACAATTGCAATAAAACTACTAGCATGAGTCTTATTATTATTGTAAGAATGTGCCTTAAATGTTACTTAGGGTTTGTCTTAGCTCCCCCTATCGACGTGCTCGGTCTCTTGTCCTTGTGAGATTGCCTCCCCCTCGGACATTGACTCCGATAATGTCCCCTTCGCTTGCATTGAAAGCACACCACGTGCTCTTTGCCTTTGCATATCGGGACTCCGGCTTTCTTGACCTTTGGCGCCGGTGGAGACTTCCTAACCCTCTTTGGACACTTACTCTTGTAGTGCCCAAATTCCCTACACTCAAAGCACATTATGTGTAATTTGCTAGAAATTAAAATGCTTGAGTTACCTAGGTTTGAGGATGGATGAACGCTCTCTCCTTCATCCTTTCCGGAGGTAGAAGCTTCTTCTTCTTGCTCCGAACTTTAAGAAGAACTCTCCTCTTCTTCTTTAGAGGTTGAGTGGCCCTCAACTTCTAAATCCATTCCTCCATGATGTGAACTCCTTGGCTCACTTGACTCCTCTTCATGACTTGAAGTAGAGTTCTCCTCATGGAACTTTGCCAAGTTATTCCACAACTCCTTGGCATCGTTATATCCACCTATCCTACACAAAACATCATTAGGTAAAGAGAATTCAATGATTTTCGTTACCTCATCATTGATGGTTGATTGGTGGATTTGCTCCTTGGTCCACTCCTTCTTCTCTAGGGTTTCTCCTTTCTTGTCCATCGGAGGCTTGAAACCTAATTGAACACAACTCCAATTTTCAAGGTTAGACATAAGAAAATACCTCATTCTTACCTTCCAATACGCGAAGTCGCAGCACTCGTAGAAGGGTGGAAACGTGATGTCTTCTCCGAGTTGATCCATTTTCTAGCTTGTGCTCCCCCGGGTGTTAATCCGACGAAGAGCAACCTTACTCTGATACCACTTGTTAGGATCCTTCGTACGGAGGCTAGAGAGGGGGGTGTGAATAGCCGACCCCAAATTCACTTTCTTTCTACAAATCGAGTTAGCAGCGGAAATAAAACAGTAGAAAGGAAACGGTGAGAAGATCAAACCTCAAACTCGATGGATGTAACGAGGTTCGGAGATGAACTCCTACTCCTCGGCATGTCCGTAAGGTGGACGAAGCCTACCAATCCGTCGGTGGATGAGTCCTCGGATAACCGGCTAATAAATGCTCCTTGTGGGTGGAGAAACCTCGCCACAATACTTGTAACAACAAGAAAGGAGTACAAGGAAAGCAAGAAGCAAATACAAACAACAATATGAATGCAACACTCGCTTGCCTTCTCTGTCGATCGGAGGCGATGAAGTAGCAACTTCACAACCCAAACACAGCAGCTGATCGACGACTGGAAACTCACGCGAAGCTTCGGAAGCGAGCTCAACAAAGCTCGAACCTCGAGCACGAGCGGTAAGCTTCAATCCAAGGCGAACAAGAAGTAGAAGTAGTTCAAAGTTGGGCTCGCGTGACCCTCCTTTTATAACTGCGAAGAAAGCGAAGAAACACGAAGAAATCTGGCCGTTGCGTCAGCAGCTTACTGATCGATGCGTGGACCGATCAGGCTCCATGTGAATCGGTCCCATGCCGATCCATTCCTAACCCGCTTCGTTTCCGTCTCGATCGGTCCATGGACCGTCGAAACCTCTGATCGTCCGTGAGACCGATCAGCTTCTTTCTCGAACTTCTGCGCCTCTTGATCGTTGTCGATCGGTCTCCGCACCGTCGATAACTCTGATGAGGCTCGATGGTTCGATCGGTGCGGTGACCGATCAGGCTATCCATGTATCACTGGATCGGTCCCCAGACCGATCCAAACTCCCACCCTAAACCTCAGGCTTCTACACCAACATCCGGTCAACCTTGACCTGTTGGTTCATCATTCCTAGCATCTGGTCACTCCCTTGACCTGCTAGAATTCTCCACCAAGTGTTCGGTCAATCCCTTTGACCCACTTGGGCTTTCCTCTTCGTGCCAAGTATCCGATCACTCCCTTGATCTACTTGGACTTCCCAACACCAGATGTCCGATCACCCTTGATTCATCTGGATTTTCCCTTGCCCGGCTTCACTCACCAGGACTTTCACCTAGCTTCACTTACTAGGGTTTTTACCTGGCTTCACTCACCAGAATTTCCAATCTGCCTGGCTTCACTCACCAGGACTTCCAAACTGCCTGGCTTCACTCACCAGGACTTTCCCGAATACCTAGCTTCACTCACCAGGACTTCCACTTTCACCTAGCTTCACTCGCTAGGATTTTCACCTGGCTTCACTCACCAGGACTTTCCACCTCCGGTCCAGAGAACGAGCTACCGAGCCCTCTCTGACCACCGTCCGGAGAACGAGCTACCGAGCCCTCTCCGTCTTCCCATGTGCCAAGCTTCCATACTTGGACTTCTCCGTGCCAAGTCTCCATACTTGGACTTTCTCCCGTGCCAAGCTCCCTGCTTGGACTTTTCCGAGTCAGGTCAACTCACCTCGGGTCAACCAGGTCAACCTTGACCACGAGTTGCACCCACAATCTCCCAAGCTTGTATCCTTGTCAAACATCAAGATACAACTTTTCTGTCCACGTCAAACATCGTCATAACTCGTCAAACATCAAAACATAACTCGAGTCAAGTCAACTCGAGTCTGGTCAACCAGGTCAACCTTGACCTAAGGTTGCACCAACAAAAATCTCTTGGTTTAAGGAAATATATACTTTGAGAGGTAAGTATTTCAATCATATTAGTAACTATGATTTTGAAGTGATTGTAAATATGGTTCATTCCTTTTTTTTTTCAAAAATATAATATCTAGTTGAATATTGCTATCTTGAAACTGACCATAGCCTTTAGCTTGGACATATATCTTGATGTGTTTTACAAAATCTCTTATAATCATATTAGAATTGGGCCATATATAAGTGATTCCTAAATTGTTATTCATATCAACTTCGATCAATCCTATAATTGATTTTTCTTTATCAGGGAGACGAGAGTCATAGAGGACCAATAAAACTTTTCCTCCTATTCTGGTTCTAGTGAGTCCTCTAATATCAAACACAATTAATCCTAAATGTATAGAATTATGTCTTCCGTCATAAAATTAAGTCATTCTTTCCCTCCATCAAGAAGGTGAAGAGGTTATGTTCTATGATGTCTAAAGATTGAAGTGGGAGAAGTTGAGCATTCCCTAGTTGTATAGTTGTCTGGGATTAAGTGTATTCAACTGTTCATTTGAAAAGATATTTAAATCTTGATTAATGTCTATTAATTCCTCTAATATATGATTAGAGATACTATTTCATCTGATTATGATATTATCAAGGTAGGAAGTAGTATTTGATTCTGTTTATCATCCTCTCACTATTTAGGAAGGACCCATAAACGATTCAATTAAAGTTTTTGTGAGATTCATTTGACTTTTCAAATTCATTTGACTATTCTGAATTATGTTAGATATCAGTACTTGGCAATTGTCTAAATATAGTTTTTCCAATAGAAAACTTACTTAAGTCTTTGTTGAGATTTTTTGAGGTTATTTTTCAATCAGTCGTTTGGGTGTTTCTTTGCATATATTTTTCTATGTTTAACAATTTATTTTCCAATAATTTTATTCTGTAGTGTAAAGAAGTTAATAAGGCTAGTATGGTATTATTTTGTGGGACCAAACCTTAATCTCCTTTCCCAGTTAATTCAATACTACAATATCCGTTTTCCTTAGTCTTAGAGAATTATTTGGAGTAATCTAAAGCTTCTTCTTAATAGGTGTTTTTGAAGTTCAGTTTGTTCATTTATACTTGATTTCCTTAAGTATAGTATGTCGAAGTTTAAGTTCTTCTACATGAGTTTTATATTTTGTAATTAATTCTTCAATTTTAAGTAAAAAAATTTTGGACTAAGGTTCAAAATATTTGGCTTATTTTCTTTAATAAATTTAGAAAAACTTAACATCTCTTTCTTAGTAGAGATACTAAGTAAATTAAGTTGATTAAATCTTCTGTTTAAAGAATCTTGTAATTATTTCATGAAGTCTGTGTTTCATCTTAAGTCGCTTATTATCTAAGTTTGTTGTAATAAGTTATTAGACACTCATTCTAATATGTGATTAGTCTGTCTTTGTTGGGATTTTAGGGAAGTTCATAAACTAATGAGTAGATGTGTAATGATATTTAAGTGTGGATTATTATTATGTAAACAATAATTATATGTCTTAGATCTAAGATAACAACTATACTTTTATTGATCTGGAGTAATAATTTTTTTAACTGGGTATTGTAAAGCTAAATCTAAAAACTATAGTTTATGAGAGTCTTGCAATTCTTTAGAACTAGAAGTCATAGCAACTAGTTCTTAGTATGAAGAAATAGGTTTACAATAAATTCGTATTTCTTAGAAGCCAAAACACTATTTAACCCTAATCGAACTCCAAGCCAACAAAGACAAAGTGAAAGTTGCTCCGGAATGAATTACTTCAAAATGAATTCTTGTGGGACTTCCTAATTCTCGTTAAAGAATTACATATGACAAATTTACATATGTCATATGATGTCAATGGACTCCACTTGAAGCTGGAAGATTATCCTTCAGATCCAGACTGAGAATGAGTCAACCTCTTGGAACCAATAGGTTAATTAAAATGCTAGTGCACTTCAGTACAAGGAAGTAACTGGTTGTATGACCGACATAATAACCCATCCAAATATCTTCTCGTTAAAGAAACTTATACAAAAAAGATCTACTAGCCTCGAGATATGAGAACTATATTCTTCCCATTCAAGTTTACGACGCAACATAATGATTTATGCCACCATTACAAAAAGAAGATTGAAAGATGGATTTCTAAAAAATTAGCTAAATCAACAAGAGCAGTCAATGCATACTTAGCCAGGATGATTGATGATATGGGATGTAATGAGCGGACCTTGAAGATGATGTGACGGTCAAAGTTAAGGTGAGATGACGATCAAAGTTGATGGAAGAGAATGTTCCCCACCTGGCTTTGATACTCGCCAGCATTAAGGCTCTCGAGACCAACCTAACTGGATTATAAGTTGTTCGGAATAGGGACGATCGACCCTTATGGTAACTGGTCCTTATGCCGACCGACCCTTATGTTGGTTGGATTTGGGAGTTTTTAATGCTTTACTCTTGAATTAGGAAGCCAGCATGTCCGGTCATTTAATAGCCGACCGAGTTTAAGGGATGTCCGACCCACCTTACAATCGATCGACCATAGGTCTGAGTGAGGGAAAGGTTAAACTCCTTATTCTATATAAGCCTCTCTATACACGCCCGGTCGATCCTATTACCGGTCATCCCTATGGGTTTCCACACGATGATATGCCTATGCAACCGGTCAATAATAGAACTAGATAGATTTATATGGTTCCATACCCATCCCTTATATGAACAAAGGTAAGATAGCATTCTTTACAGATCCGTCCAGAGTTCCAAGTGCACTTTACCTACAAGATATTAGACATCTGGCCGAACAAAAGGCCGATAGGGCCTAAGGCACTTCAGCTTAAAGTACTAATTGAACCTCTTAGAACACAGCTTCATTTCTTCGAGCCGCCCATTACACGCCTGACTAGACAAAAGGCCGACTGGGCCTAAGGCACTTAACTTCATATTGTTGCTCGGACGGATTTCCAGCATGCACAGGTTATGAGATGGATTTCCAGAATGCACAAGTTATCATATTGTTTCTCAAATAGACTTCCAACATGCCCAAGATATTATATTATTCTCCGAACAGATAGCTAACACCATACAACACATGACCAAGCAACTTAATGTGAGGACAAGCATAAAGACGATCGACCTATAAAGTCAGCCGAGATATACTCAACAGACAACATGAGTAGAGAATCCTAACAACTTGTTAGAATAACAATTATATGTAAGAGAATATTCTTCTGGAACATTTTTCAAGGATTATTATGTTTTTTATTAATCGACCACGTATGACAGCATATTTCTTTAATCGCATTGTCAATGACATAAACTATAAACAACAAGGAGGTACACATGTGGGTAAGGGAAGATTTCTCGGATAATTATTACATAGGTTGTACACTTTCCATTATCCAACAACCTCTGGCATTTTCACCACCTCATGATTACGGAGGTTATGAGAGGTGGTATATAAAGGGGATCCTCTCCATTGGCAATGTACTCTCTCTGAACATCTAAAACTTATTCTCGCGTGCACGTTCTTTACTGTTCTTCATTCATCCGTCCGAAATTGAACTGACTTGAGTGTCGGAGGGTCTTTGCCAGAGACTCCCCCTAGTTTTTGAGTACTGACATTTTGTTTGCTCGTCTGAATGTGTGTAGGATCAAAAGGAAGCCTCCCCATGGAGTAAAAAGTCTTCTCCCAATCAACAACCAAGTCACTGTGCCCAACGTACAGTCTCTTCAATTTTTAGACAGGATCAACTGATGCACCCAGAACCACTAGCTCCTAGGCCCCATCACTAGACTTGATTGGTGAACAGAATCTTGACAATATAATGGAGATGTAAGCATTGATGTCACCATAAACACAAGAGACGAAGAAAAGCACTCAACTTACTTTTCTCTACCTACTCTTCTCCACTCAACCTTCTTTTCTCCACATACTTCTCCACCTATTTCATCCTCCACTCACTTACTTCATCTGAAAGAAACTTCACAGCAAGAGTTATCAAGTTTCCTATATAAATATAACCCCAAATTAGCAAGAAGAGATATAGAAGAGAAGCAAGCTAAGAGAGCAAGTGACTAGTGTGTGCAAAGGTGCAAGATAGTGTGCAAGTTTTCTGTAAGTGTTCTAAGTATGACTTATTTCCATCTTTTCCTTATGTAATTCCCTTACAAAATTTCTTTCTGTACTATCATTTTATATGTGTACTTTCTTTTAAAAAGTTGAATTCATAATCTTTATATGGTAGTGTAAAACTTTTTCTAGGTTTGAGTAAGACTTTGTCTTCTTCTTGAATCTAGCATTATAAATCTTCTTCGTAACTAGACTTGACTGTTGGTGTAATCAACCTCTAGGTTTTCGATGTTTGATAATGTACCTAAGTCTGGTCAGTTTGACCAATGATTGATTCAAACATGACTTGATATTTAAAAGAGAGAAGTCTAGTCGGGATTAGATGACTAACAAGGGTAAGTTCCAACCGAAAGTTAGGTAGGTGAGAAGTCTACTGAGTGACTAGTCCTAACTAGAGGTTAGGCAAGGGGATGTCTTAGTAAGTGAAACTAGGCCCTAGTGAGTGAAGCTAGGTAGTGGAAGTCCTAGTCAGTGAAGTCAGGCTCTAGTGAGTGAAGTTAGGTAGTGGAAGTCCTGATAAGTGAAGTCGGACTCTAGTGAGTGAAGCTAAGTAGTGGAAGTCCTGGTGATTGAAGTCGGACCCTAGTGAGTGAAGCTAGGTTGTGGAAGTTTTGGTGAGTGAAGTCAGATAATGGATATCCTAGTGAGTGAAGTTGTGCAATCCTAGGGGCAGGTAACCCTAGGTAATATGTGATCATGAGGTCGACCGGACCAACAAATTATTAATAATGCTAAATACTATTTTTCTTTACCATTTTATATCTATTGTGCTAACTCAGTGTTACAGGCAAGTCTTAGTAGATCACCTTGGTCCAGAAGCTGAGTTGAAGCACGTCAACTAGACGAACACATATCAACAATCCAGGTGCCCGGAGGGGGTCCGGGACCCCGGAGGTGGATAAACTTCGCGGATGAAGTTTCGACAAGAGTTTGCCACGTCAGCATAGTCCAGGCTCTTGGGAGGGGATCCAAATACCCGGACAGGCCTAAAAAAGTAGCCTTCGACCAACAACTTCAGAATAACATCTACTACGACTTTCATATTCGCGCGCTGCTCCGAAAAGGCTCCGATGATATAGAAAGTCTGTTCCAAAGTTCAAAGAACGAAGACTTCTTCAATTTTCTTTCTGTTTAGCGATAACATTTACTTTTCATTTCTTGTGCTCAAATCTTTGTAACTCATTTTTGAACTGATAATGATTGTTCAACGAAAACACTCAATAAGTGTGGGCCTTAGAGTAGTAGTCGTCGAAGGCTCTGAACCAAGTAAAAATTACTTATGTTAGTGTTTGTATGTTCGTGTTTCTTTTCTGTTGCGTATTCTAGATTTTAAAAAAAAAAGTGATGAATGCTATCCCCCCTAGCGTCTTTACGATCTAATACTGACCACAATTCGGAACTGTCAGTTCGACGATTTCTGACAGGTCGACCCTTAACATTAACTGTTCAAGATAGTTATGGTTCATGGTTCACGGTTCACCACGGATCAAGATTATTATATTATAAAATTTTAAATTTTAAATTTATTTTAAAAAGGACTTGTACTTATTTAAGTTGTCTATGTATCCCCTTAGCACATAGAGGAATCAAAGCCCACATAGTTCATTTATATTTTTACCCAAAGTAACGTTGTTACTCACTTCTATTTCCCATTTATGTTGTATTCAGTATCAAAATCTTCGACTTCATCATCTAAAAGTTGTATTTCTTGGATTCTTTTATCATCTTTGGACCAATCATCGAATAATGCTTGAGCTTCCAATGAGTCAGGAGACAAAGTCAATCATCGTTCATCTAATATATTACCATCGACACTAAACGTCTGCTCCACAATAATAGTTGACACTGGATAAGCTAAAATTTCTTTAGCGATCATAGAGGGAAAGGAAAAGCTTTGAGCCTTCTATGACCACCACTTTAGGATATCAAAATGTTCACTATCTGTTCAGTAAAATCAAAAAAGTCATAAAATAATTCTCAAGTTCTTGTATGGAACTTGAGGATCATCATAGACATTTCGTTCGTTCTTTTAATAAAAGTTGTATTTTTATAAGTTTTAAATTACTACTAGTAATTTGTTGTGTTTCAGAAATATTAGTTTATATTCCATATTTTATATAATATTGATTATAAATATTATATAAATAAAGTCTAACATTATATATAACATTAATTGGAACAGGAGAAGAAGAATCTTTACATAGAATTAAAACATCAAAGTCAACATTTCTTATAAAGCATCTAATTTAAATCTAGGATTTAAAGTAAATGTAATTAAATAAATTTCATGAATAAAATAAAAAATTCTCATTTAGTTTTTATAGCTAATATATAAAAATTTAAAGATTCATTATTAATATGTTTATTTAAAACATAATGCTATATTAGAAAAATTCTCTAAAACTAAATGAGCAGTGAGATAATAAACATCGGAAAGTTGTTCGGTTAAATTGTTAAATACTTTTAAAATTTCATAAATACTAAATATTCCATTATTGTGAAAATAAATATATATTAGTATTGATATTTTGTACAAAAGATAAACATAATAATTCTTTATATTGAAATAAATCTTGTAATAATTGATATGTTGAATTTCAACATGTTGTTACATCATGCGGAAATTTTTTAGGTCTCATTCCATTAGTTTTACAAAAACTACTCCATTATTTCATTATAGATGGATGCAACCATAAATAAGAAATTGTAGTTCTAATTGATTTAATATAATTTTCTAAAATTTTTTATCTATCTTAAGCACATAAATTTAAAACATGGCATACACAATGAATATGAAAAAAATAAACCATCAATAACAGGTTGACAAACAAATTTTAGATCTCTTATAGAAGTGGTATTATAACTAGCATTATCTAATAATATTGAAAATATTTTATGAGTTAATCCATATTTGTATAAAATCAAATATAATAATTGTTATATATTATAAGCAGTATATAATTCATCAAAAATTCTAAAAGCTAACAATCTTTTTTTAAAGTTTCGAGAGTTATCAATCTAGAATATAAAAAAAACTTTATTATTTAATTTACTAAATTCATCAATTAATTTTTTCCCCTTATTTTACTATTTTTTTTAATTGTACGAGTAAGTGTAGTTCTAGAAACACGTTTAACACATGAATTAATAGATTCTTTACAGAAATCTTCAAATGTGCATTTAGATTCAAAACTAAAAGAAAGATGTTCCATGAAAATAAATTTAGTTAATGATTCTCTTAATTTCTTATCATAATATAAAAATAAATCGAAATCAGTACTACTGCTAGTTGAAGAAAATTTAGATAATTGTATTTGAGAATTGTCAAGTCTATATTCCATCGAGTGCTTCGTTTCTATGTGTCGTCTCAACGACTCATAGTCATCGTCGGCTTAGAATTTATAGGAAGCATTGCAGTACTCACATTTTACACACAATTCTCCTAACGAAAGAGTGATTTTCTCAAAATATTTAGTGAAAATAGAAGAATTTAAAGGAGAAAATTTCTAAACCTTAAAAGTAATTGCATTGGTACTTTCTTGTATTTCAGGTGTCAGAAGGTGCTCGGTCTTCTTATCGGTAGATTGAATGTTAGGGTCCTCATATAGATTCACTATTTTCTTTCACTTTCGAGATCAAGATGATGAAGCTCCATGGCCTCCTTTCATTACAGTTGAAAGTTGGAAATGAAAGTGTGTAGAAATAGAGACTTAGAGTTGAAAACATATAGAGAATGTAAAATTGAGAATGAGAATAGAAAAAATGTATGTGGAAATAATGAAATGAACTCTCTATTTATAGAATTTAGATAGTAACATATACTATTCATAGTCGTCAATAAAAAATAATCAAATGATCTTAACCGTTGAAAAAATATTCAAAAAATATCCCCACCCACCTAACGGCTAGGAATCGCCAGTTAATTGGTGCTTCCAATAGCTAAGAACAGCCGCCAACGGTTCCAATGGATATAAAAAAAAATAGCTTGAACCTATGAGCCAAATAAGCCAGCCGTTGATTTTGGGGGGCCTAGAATCGTAACTGGTTTGACATCCTGTCAAGCTGATTACAGTTTGGCCCAACACCCCCAAGCAATCGACTCATTGACCCGACCCGGGGTCAGGCCTACTCATAACAATGTTGCGAATGATAATTGTATAAGAAAAAATAGTATTCAGACCAAATAAGACCTGTGCTAAATAAGATCAACTAAACCCTAAATTATAAATATAAGCTCTAAAAAAATTGATTTTTTATTGAACCACGTAGCTAAGTTTCCAAAGTTACTAAATCACGTAGGATAGTTTCAAAATTACCAAACCAAGTACCCATTTATCATTTTACCCTTATCAATTGACTAATTTTTTGGATCAGTTGAATCGATTTCGCTCTGTGCTGAAACATCAAAATTTTGAGCAAATCAGTCGACTGATTTATTTTTTTTTTAAAGTAGATTTTAGGTAAAATTAGTTGATGCACCAAACGACCTCGGATTGACATGAACTAGTTCCTATTTGTTCGATTATCTCTCCGGATTATATCCATGCCCTTAAACGTCTAACGTTTGGTACATCAGCTAATTTTGCCCAAAACTGATTGATGGATCAAATGACCTCGGATTGACATGAAACTAGTTACTATGTATTTGTCTACCTCTCTTGATTATATTCATGCCCTCAAATATCAATTTGACTTAATATATTAAGATCAATAATTTTTTGAACATGAAAATATTTAAAAAAATTAATTAATATTCAAAAAAATCTGGCTGATGGACCAAATAATCTTGGATTAACATGAATAGATCCTATGTGTTTGGCTAGTTCTCCTAATTATATTCATACCCTCAAATATTAATTTGACTCAAAATATTGAGAGCAATGATTTTTTAAACATGAATTAATTTTTTCAAACATTTTCATTTTCAATAAATTGTTTCTCTTAATATATTGAGTCAAATTAACGTTTGAGGACATGGATATAATCAAGAGAGTTAGATGAATATATAAGAACTAGTTTCATGTTAATGTAAGATTGTTTGATCTATCAGCCAGATTTTTTAAATATGAATTAAAAATTTTCAAACAGTTTCATGTTTAAAAAATCATTATTCTCAATATATTGGGTTAAAATGATGTTTAAGAGCATGGATTACATATAACTAGTTTCATGTCAATCCGAAGTAATTTGGTCCATCAGCCAGATATTTTCATGTTTAAAAAAAATCATTGCTCTTAATATAGTAAGGTAAATTGACGTTTGAGGGCATGAGCCCAATGTTGGTGCAATATCCTTGGGTTAAGGTTGACTGAGCTTGAGTTGACTCAAGCTTGAGTCTTGATGTTTGGGTTTTGATGTTTGACAATATATGGAGATTGCAGGAGTAATTATCTAATTGAGGAGATTGTTGGAGCAATTCCCCTCTGGTCAAGGTTTGACCAGTCTGATGTGAAGAAGAGTCAAGTAGGTCAAAGGGTTGACTGAATACTTGACTGGGAAAGTCCTAACTGGAGGTTAAGCAATTGAAAATCCTAATGAGTGAAGCCAGGTGAAGACCTAGTGAGTGAAGTTAGGCAGGTGAAAGTCTTGGTGAGTAAAGCCGGACAGTGGGAAAATCCTAGTAAGTGAAGCTAGGTGAAAACACTGGTGAGTGAAGCTAGGCAAATGGAAAGTCCTGGTGAGTGAAGCCAAGCAGATGAAAAGTCCTAGTGAATGAAGCTAAGCAGATGGAAAGACCTGGTAAGTGAAGCTAGGCACGTTGAGATCCAGGTGGGTCAAGGTTGACCAGACACTTGGTGTTGGGAAGCCCAAGTAGATCAAAGAATTGACCGGATACTTGACACGAGGAAATTTAGATGGATCAAGGGTAACTGGACATCTGGTGGAAGTCCAAGTAGGTCATGGAGGACCAGACACTTGGCACGAGACGGTAAGTTCAAGTGGGTCAAGGTTGACCGAACACTTGGCATAAGGAGAAAAGTCCAAGTGGGTCAAAGGATTGACCAGACACTTGGTGAAGAAATCCCAACGGGCCAAGATTGACCGGATTCTAGGCATGAGGAATTCCAACAGGTCTCGATTGACCGAATGTTGGATTTGGGGACCCTTGAGTTTGAGTTAAGCAAGTCAAGGGTGGTCAATCGATCAATCGATCGATTGGGAGAATGTTGCGATAAACAGCAACCCAATCAATGGTCGATCGATTGGGGGTGTTTATCGCGCAAACAGAAGCCTCCCCAATTGATCATCCGATCAATTGGGCACCGCTGATCAATTGGGGGCTGGAAATCGCGTGTGACGCGAGAAAGTTAAATCGATCGGTCGATCGATTAAGTCTTTTCTAGCAAAGAGCACAGAGGCGCTCTGAATTGATCAGCCGATTGATTCAAGCCTCCTCAATCGATTGTGATACGACCGTTGCACAGGATGTAGATTTTGGATGGTCGAGATCGTTGGGATTTGACATGGCAATCGATTGGGAGGAGCCTCAATTGATTGAAAGCCCTAGAAGCACAGATATACAGGCAACGAAGCATTCAAGCATGACAATCCTTCTTCTCGATCTTCACGCAATCTTCTCTGACACTTCTCGCAAGTTCTTGGAAGCTCTTAGGGACAAGTGCTGGTGCACTTCCAAGGTTCAAGAGGCAACTACAAGCAACAAGTGAGCAAGAAGAGAATTTTTCATTTGTATTCATTGTATTTTTCTTCTTGTGTTGAGTTGTTGTATGTGTGAGTGTTGTATGAGGTTTCTCCACCTCCGGTAGTTACCAAGAAGGAGAGTTTTGTTAGTGGAGTGAGTGTCGTGTGTGGATCCTCGGATTAGTCACCTCTTCTTGAGGTGGATACCAAGTAAATCCTCTTGTTAGCATTATGGGTGTTTGCTTCGAGTTATTTCCCGCTGCACATCATCACGAAACATCAAGACAACGAACGCGATGAGCTATCCCCCCCTCCCCCCTCTAGCTACAAATCGACCCTAACAAGTGGTATCAGAGCTAGGTCGCTCTTCACCGGAATCATCATCGGAAAGGGCAACAAACTAGAGGGAGAAAAAGTTGAAGCAAGTTCATCAAAGTCAAAGACTTCAAAATGCTCAACTTTAAGATGAAATTCTGAGATGGACTTGGTTTCGACACAAGGGTGCCTCCACCATTCACATCAATGAGCTTCGATTCTTGGAAATCAAGGATCAAAAATTTTCTTATGATGGACATAGAGCAATGGTTTGCTCTAATGAAAGATTTCCAAGCTCCAACAAATAGCAAAGGCAAAATTCTCAAGAAAAGCAAGTGGAGCCAAGAGCAAATTCAAAGATGTGAGGCTAATGATAAAGTGACCAAGCTATTGGTTAATTTATTGCCAAGCAATATTTTGACTCAAATTGGAGAATACAAGGATGCCAAGGAGCTATGGAGCAGATTGGCTAAAGTTCATGAGGAATTCTCCACTGTACCAATTCAAGAAAAATCTAAAGAGGGCAACTCATTGGATCAAGAAGGAGAGGAGCCAGAAGTTGAGAGATGCTAAACAGTGGAGGAAGAAGAAGAGGCTTCATCCTTAATGAAATGCAATGAAAAGGGCAAAGAGGGAGCATACTTTTTGTTCCATGTACAAGATGAAGAAGTCTCCGCCTCTAGGATTGAGGGGGAGCGACATTCGATGATTCTGGACCAGGAAGAAGGAGAAGCTTCTACTTTCGGGTCAAGTGAAGAAGAAGAAGATGGGACATCCTCTAAAAATCAAGAGACATTAAATGGAGGATCAAGTGTCATCCCTACATGTGAAGGTATAAGTAGTTCAATTAATAATAAAAATCATATTATTTGCTTTGAGTGTAGGGAACATGGACACTACAAGAGTAAGTGCCCCAAATTGACCAAGGATAAGGGTGAAGTGGCACCCAAGGCTAAGGAGAAGCCTAAGAAGGTTGGCCCCGTGATAAGGAAGAGCAAGGAACACATTGTGTGTTTCTTGTGCAAGCAAAATGGACATTATCAAAGCCAATGTCCAAAGGGGAAGAAATCAACCAAGCTTGAAGAAGGAAGCAAGAGTCAAGGGGGAGCTTGTAAGAGCAAACCCAAGGTATCATTTGTTGAGCCAATTTCTTTAAGTCATGGTAAAAAGCATGTTAGTTCAACTTTATATTATTTTAATGCTATTTATCATAAAAATAGAAGGCATGATAGGATTAAAGAAAAATATGTAGCTCTTCACGCCAAGACTACCTCACCTAAGGTTAGGAAGGTAGATAAACTAGGCAAGAACACTAAGGACCTTAGTTATAAACCTAGAAATAGAAATACTCAAGGATTTAATGATAAATCAAAATCTAGGGATTTATGGAAAGAAAATCAAGTCTTGAGGTTAAGACTTGACAAAATTGAAAAGACCCTAAAAAGGATGGAAAATATCCTTAAGGGGGAAAAAGAGCATAATCTAGGTTTAGGAAACCAAAAGTCATCCAATGACCATAGAGGTTTGGAATACAAACCTAAGGCTAAGAAGGATGTAGCTTCATATCATAGGATTCCATATACCTATGGAGCCAATCCTAGGTCTAGGAGTCAAGTCAAGGATATAAGGGAAGTTATCCCTAGGAGTATCTTTGCAACAATAAATGTGATTAGCACTTCTAAGAAGTCAAAGAAAGTAACTAAGAAGGTCACAAGGGAAGCTATCCCTAGAGTTGACATAGAAAAAGTGACCAAGGCTCCTAAGAAGCCTAGAAAGGTCATTAGGAAGGTATCTAGGAAAGTTATCCCTAGTGAATACCTAGAACATCCAAGGAGCACCAATAGATTTTGGGTTCCGAGGAGCATATTCTCTACACCCTAGATGGGTTTAGAGAGTGTCAAATCTAAATTGGTTAGGGTAGTTAACCCAACCTTGATAAAGTTGACACTTGAGACATTTTTAAGGTTTTTGTTAACCTTTGAAAATGAAGAGGATAAATGGTTACTCTTTGGAAGAGTAAAACGTACCAAAATTTAACAAATTAGACTTAATTTTAAGTAGCGCCAATGAGGAAAACCAAAAGAAATGTTAAGTTGGGTTTTAACATTTTCTTGAGAAAATGAGGACAAATCTAGGATCGATTTTAATTTAGCTAGGGAATTAAGGATACATAGATAGATTATCTAGGTATATTTTATTTATGCTAATTTGTCATGATTGTTTGCCCATCATATACCATGACATCATATTTTACATTCATACTTATTATGAAAAATAAATAAAAACACCATGTCATGTCATACATATATCATGTAGCTATAGTATGTTTTCTTTTAAAAATTTACTTATTTTGATGTATGTCATAAGTCATCATGCATTGTTTTAGTTTTCTTATAATTAAGGACAATGTCATTTACTAACAAGTGACATCCTAGGTGGATGTTCATAATTCCTAAAATGCCTAGATAGATATGTATAATCCCTAGTTTAGGGGAAAATCAAAATCTACATCTCATAAAGAATATAATGTGACTTGTATGTGTTTTAGTACACATTAGATACAAGTGAGATGCTAGGATGATGAACAAGACTCAAGATGTTGATTTAGTGCATCTATTTGAATTTTGATTTCATCAAAACATATAGTTAATGTGTACTCCAATCATTGGGAAAGATAATGTACAAGCCATGTGCATTGAGCCCAAAGAACATGGTTAGAAATTGGTTATGAAAATTATTTTAAATATACTTTGGAAAATCTTGGTGAACACTATCTTTTGATAGTAATCATTATTGAAAAGTTAGACACAAACTAGAAGAAAACATTGAAGCTTTTGCAAGTTTTCAAGTTTGTGTCAATCTTTAAAAATAGGAAGTATTTTCTTAGAAAACTATTTTTTCTTGATAGTATATATCCTAAATAATGTCTACAATAATTTTCATGATGTTTAGAATTTTGTAGAATTTTTAGGGTATTTCTAAATTTTGGCTCAAATTCAATTTCAGAAATTCAAAAACCCAATCGATTGGTCAGACTCAATCGATCAACCGATTGATTGAGAAGAGTATTCTCACGAGCAGAAGCTCGCTGAATCGATCAGCCGATCAATTCACTCAAGTCTGGATCGATCAGTGGATCGATTCACGTAGTTTTTCTGCGAATAGAACCTCACTGAATCGATTAGTGGATCGATAAGCAAGTGTCAATCGATTGAGTCTCAACCCAATCGATTAAAAAGACTAATTTTAGCTAAGAAAGCCTGATTTTAGCACTTTAAGTCATTTTTAGTCCCTTTAACCACTCCTAACCTCTTGTAATATATTTATATACATTTAAGGGTAGTTTTCATGATGAAAATAAGGAGAAATGGTTAAGGACCACTAGATTGAAGTTAGGTTGAGGTTTACATTCAAATATTGATACTTAAACCTCAAAACTTCAAGTTTTTGGATCTCCTAAAGGTTTAGGGATTCCAAGTCATTTTTGGTGCAATGATAGAATTTTAGAACATGTCTTTAGGGGGAGTTACTCTTTAAGGACATGAAAATTATTTTTCAAACACCTTGGAAGGTGGTTAACCTTCTTTAGAGTAAATGCTCAAGGTTGAGCATTGAAAAATAATGGAGAGTGGATATCTTCGTTGTTAAGTTGTGAATGCTCAAGGATGAACATTATGAAGTGGATTAATGCTCAAGGGTGAACATTGGCTACAATGAAGGATATGAGACCTTCATTGTTGGAATGATGAATGCTCATGGATGAGTAGTGTGACGTGGTTTAATACTCAAGGGTGAGTATTGGATACAGTGAAGGGTATGAAACCTTTATTGTAGTGTTATGAACAACATGTGAGGTTGTGAACAACGTTGAGTAACTCTTCAGGGGAGAGTTTTTGATGTATGCCAATAGGAAGAGAATGTAGGGTTTAAGTTAGACCTTCATTGCCCCTCTAGGAAAGTTTGGGGGAGAATGCTCTCTCAGAAAGGGAGAGAATGAAGGAAACCCTCATTCATGCATTAGCATGAAGAAACAGTTGAGACTATGAGATTAGCCTAACTTAAAAGTATTATCAAACTTAAAAGTATTATCAAATATCAAAAAGGGGGAGATTATTAGTGCAATATCCTTGGGTCAAGGTTGACCAGGTTAACTAAGCTTGAGTTGGCTCAAGCTTAAGTCTTGATGTTTGGATTTCGATTTTTGACAATATATGGAGATTGCAGGAGCAATCGTTCGATTGAGGAGATTATTGGAGCAATTCCCCTCTGGTCAAAGTTTGACTAGTCTGATGTGAAGCAGAGTCAAGTAGGTCAAAAGGTTGACCGGATACTTGACTGGGAAAGTCCTAACTGGAGGTTAGCCAGTTAGAAATCTTAGTGAGTGAAGTCAGGTGAAAGACCTAGTGAGTGAAGCTAGGCAGGTGAAAGTCCCGGTGAGTGAAGCCGGGTAGTGGGAAAATCATAGTGAGTGAAACTAGGTGGAAGCCCTGGTGAGTGAAGCCAAGCAGATGGAAAGTCCTGGTGAGTGAAGCCAGGTAGATAAAAAGTTATAGTGAGCAAAGCTAAGCAGATGGAAAGACCTGGTGAGTGGAGCCAGACACGTGGAGATCTAGGTGGGTAAAGGTTGACTGGACACCTGGTGTTGGGAAGTCCAAGTAGGTTAAAGGATTGGCCGGATACTTGGTATGAGGAAATCTAGATGGGTCAAGGGTGATTGGATATCTAGTGGAAGTCCAAGTGGGTCATGGAGGACTAGACACTTGGCACGAAACGGTAAGTCCAGGTGGGTCAAGATTGACCGGACACTTGGTGAAGAAGTCCTAGCATGTCAAGGTTGACCGGATGCTAGGCACGAGGAGTTCCAACAGGTCTCGGTTGACCGAATGTTAGATTTGGAGGCCCTTGAGCTTGAGTTAAGCAAGTAAAGGGTGGTTAATTGATCAGCCGATCGATTGGACTAAAGCTCAATCGATCAGTCGATCGATTGGGAGAATGTTGCGATAAACAGCAGCCCAATCGATCGGTCGATTGATTGGGGGTGTTTATCGCACAAAAAAAAGTCTCCCCAACCGATCAGCCGATCGATTGGGGGCTGGAAATCATGTGTGATGCGAGAAAGCTGAATCGTTAGGTTGATCGATTCAGGCTTTTCCAACAAAGAACACAGAGGCGCTCTAAATCGATCAGCCGATCGATTCAAGCCTCTCCAATCGATTGGGATACGACCGTTACGTAGGATATAGGTTTTGAACGGTCGAGATCACTGGGATCTGACGTGGCAATCAATTGGGAGGAGCCCCAATCGATTGGAAACCTTAGAAGCGCAGATATAAAGGCGACAAAGCGTTCAAACGCAGCAATCCTTCTTCCGAATCTTCACACGATCTTCTCCGACACTTCTCACCAGTTCTTGGAAGCTCTTGGGAACAAGTGTTGGTGCACTTCCAAGGTTCAAGAGGCAACTACAAGCAACAAGTGAACAAGAAGAGAGTTTTTCATTTGTATTCATTGTATTTTTCTTCTTGTGTTGAGTTGTTGTATGTGTGAGTGTTGTATGAGGTTTCTCCACCTCCGATAGTTACCGAGAAGAATAGTTTTATTAGTGGAGTGAGTGTCGTGTGTGGATCCTTAGATTAGTCACCTTTTCTTGAGGTGGATACCAAGTAAATCCTCTTGTTAGCGTTGTGAGTGTTTGCTTCGAGTTCTTTTCCACTGCACATCATCACGAAGCATCAAGATAATGAACACGACGAGCTATTCATCCCCTAGCTACAAATCAACCCTAACACCCAAAACCGGCTGATAGATTAAACGACCTCAGATTGACATGAAACTAGTTTCTATATGTTCATCTATCTCTCTGATTATATTCATGCCCTCAAATGTCAATTTAACTCAATATATTAAGAGCAACGATTTTTTGAACACTAATATGTTTAAAAAAGTCAATTCATGTTAAAAAAATTATGGCTTCCAATATATTGAGTCAAATTGATGCTTGAAAGTATAGATAAAATTAAGATAACTACAGTGACACCTAGGAACTAGTTTCATGTCAATATGAGGTCATTTGGTCCATCAGCTGAATTTTTTGAACACGAATTAAAATTTTCAAATATTTTCATGTTCAAAAAATCATTGCTCTCAATATATTAAGCCAAATTAATACTTGAGGGCATAGATATAATCAAGAGATATAGAAGAATACATAGGAACTAGTTTTATATCAATCTGAGGTCATTTGGTCCATCAGTCGATTTTGGGCAAAATCAGCTAATGGATCAAACAACCTTGAATTGATATGAAACTAACTCCTATGTGTTCATCTACCTCTCTTGATTATATTCATGCCCTCAAACGTTACTTTGACTCAATATATTAAGAGCAATAATTTTTTGAATATGAATATATTTAAAAATTTGAATTCATGTTTAAAAAATCATTGCTCACAATATATTGGTCAAATTGATATTTGAGAGCAAGAATATAATCAAGAGAACTAGCTGAACATATAGGATTTAGTTTCATGTTAATCCAAGGTCGTTGGGTCCATCAGTCTAAATTTTTAAACACAAATTAAAATTTTCAAATATTTTGGTGTTCACAAAATTATTGCTCTCAATATATATAGTCAAATTGACATTTGAGGGTATGAATATAAATGCGATATTCGAGGGACGAGAAGTCAGAGCGGAAGCCTGTTCAAGGAGAAAGCCAGAATTGGGTTTGGATGAGCCCTATTTCGATTGGCCGCAATCACCCAGGCTATTGGAGCAATAGAAGAGCGAAAGAAGCTGATGAAAACTATTGGAGGCACCCTCAACAGGACTTGAAGGCACCTCCAAGGCACCCGCGCGCCTCTGCTACCTTCAGGCGGAAGGCACCTCCCATGAGCATGGAAGGCGCCCTCCGTAAGCATGGAAGGCATCTTTGACTAGGAAAACTGACCGTTGCCAAGGGATAAAACTCTATCCCTTGGCGCCTCACTGGAGGCACCCTCTATGT
Organism: Zingiber officinale; assembly: GCF_018446385.1. NCBI lineage: Eukaryota > Viridiplantae > Streptophyta > Magnoliopsida > Zingiberales > Zingiberaceae > Zingiber > Zingiber officinale. Next base: position 95,660,056 of record NC_055992.1, on the reverse strand, counting down.
CCTTTGGAGACACCCTCAAGCTACGGATAGAATTTATAAGAGCTATAAAAAGGCCTCTAGAGCTAGAAAATAGAATAACAACTTCTGTAATCACTTTCCTAGTTATTTCTAAGCTTTCAGTGTGTGTAAAAGTCTTCTCCGCCTTCAGAGAAGAAGATTCTTAGTGAGCTTTTCAACCGTCTTGGATTAACAATCAAGTAGGTTGTAACCAAGTAAATAGTGGTCGTTTACTTATTTCTTTAAGTTGTTTATTCTGTTTTTAATTACGTTTATAGTCTAAGTCCATGGATCGGGAAGGGATTTTATTTTTCTATTTCAGGCAATTTACCCTCCTCTTGTCAGCCCCGCTGCGCCAACAAGTGGTATCAAAGTTCAACCGTTTCAGAAGGACTAACCGCCGACTAAAGCATCAAAGATCAAAGATGATAGTCAGACCGACAATCTATCCACCAAAATTTGAGGAAGAATTTACGTCATGGAAGAAATGAATGGAGGTATTCTTCAAAATCGATTTTAAAATATTACTAATAATTAAATACAATTTTGTAGCCCCAAACCCCCCCCCCCCCCCCAAAGGAGAAGAAAAAGAAGAATATCAGTGGATCAAGAAGGAGCAAGTAGACTTCGTAGCAAATTGACGAGCCGAGTTCCACCTACTCAGCATACTTCCACCCCAAGAAGTAAATCGAATCGGAGATTACAACTCAGGAAAGGAACTTTGGGAGAAGTTCCTGGAACTGCACAAAGGAACTTCCAAAACAAAGCTTGTGAGATGGGACATGCTCCGAAATCAACTAACGAACCTTCGGATCAAAGAAAGAGAGTCAGTAGCACAACTACACGGAAGACTCAAGGAGCTAATCACCAGATTATCAAACCTCAGAAAAACGGTAACGAATCGGGACACACAAAGGTATTCATTAAATGTGTTCCCAAGAACACCGGAATGGACATCTATAGTACACTCCTACTATATCTCAAAGGATCTCGAGGTAAGTACACTAGACAATCTCTTTTCTGTTTTTTGAATTACACGAATCTTAGTGTGCAAGACAAAAGAGATCAAGCCAGAACATTGCCCTAAAGGCAAGAACGAACGATTCTGACTTCAAAAAATTAATTGATGTAGACGAAGTTGCCCTAATGGTAAGAAAGTTCAATAAGTTTATTCAATCTAATAAATTTAAATTGCAGACGAATAAGGATTATCGAAGCAAAAGGAAGGTCTACTGTTACAACTGTAATGAAAAAGGGCACATTAAGGATGAATGCCCTAAACTAAAGAAGAAGGAAAAAGAAAAGTACAAAAGACCAACAACCTCCAAACATAAGAACTTGAAGGCCACATGGGATAAATGATCTGTTGGATCGTGAAACGTCGATAGAAGGGGGGGTGAATATCGATTCGAAAAGACAGCGTTAAAAAGAGTTAAGCGCAGCGGAATAAAAAAAAACTTAGACAAATGAACACGATGTTTTTTACTTCGTTCGGATCTTGTGACGACTCCTACTCGAAGGCCCGTACTCCGTGAGTACTTTCGTTGGGCAATCACTAGCATTTCAAAAATTATTACAATTTAAAGTACAGGAATGCTAATGAAAATAAAGCAAATACCGACAAGAATTAAAGAAAAGGAAAGGAGCGTATTGTCGGATCTTTGTTAGCGTCGCAGGAGCGCAGAGCAGTAGAGCAAGCAGTGGAAGACTTTCTTTTCGTTGTTGTTCTAAAGCTCCCCTCTGACCCTCCTTTTATATGAGGCTCGGGGCGCCTCGGATCCCTTCCGGGCGCCCTGGTGGGACGTGGCAGGTCCAACCAGCAAGCTCCACGTGGCGACGCGCGAGTTTGGATAAAACTTACCTCCGGGCGCCCGGATCCCTTCCGGGCGCCTGGACCTCCGAGCGCCCGGATCCCTTCCGGGCGCCTGGACCTCCGGGCGCCCGGACCTCCTATTTCCAGGAACTCCTCCTGCAAAATATAGTTAGTCCGAGGCAAATATATATCCTGTAAAACATATTGTTAACACAATTAAAGTTCAACAAAGTAATAGCAAAGAGTATGACTTAGATTCCGTCTTTCCGAGACCGAAATCTAGTCACGATCTCGACTTAGATATCCGAAATGGATCTAAGCCGGATCGACGCTTAATGTTCCCTTCCCGGGAATGCGTCCTCGCAGTCACTCCCCTCCAGTGACTTACCTCACTTACCTACCAGACGTCCGGTCAGCCCGTCGACCCGTCTGGACTTCGTGCCAGCTATCCGGTCAGCCCGTCGACCTAGCTGGACTTCGTGCCTAAGCGTTCGGTCAGCCCGTCGACCCGCTTGGACTTCGTACCAGCTATCCGGTCAGCTCGTCGACCTAGCTAGGCTTCGTGCCAGACATCTGGTCAGCCCGTCGACCTGTCTGGGCTTCTCTTGCACACTTGATCAAAGTGTCAGACAACAACAAACTAACTTAACCTGATTTGTCATTCATCAAAACCTAGGTTAAATCGTTAGTGCTAACCGCACCAACAATCTCCCCCTTTTTGATGGAATGATAACCTGATTAAGTTAGTGAAAGCCTATGCAAGAAACAACATGCATTTATGTGGTTTTTTAGTTTGTATTTTCAGTTTGGTTTAGCTAACTTAACCACCTAACCCTCCCCCTTTGTCATTCATCAAAAGAACTAATGTTAAGTAATCATAGATACAGACAAGGTAAAAAAAAATATCAAGTTAACCTAGGGGAGTTTAAAAGATAATTTTACCTTTACTTAAAAAAAACTAAGTCTTGAAAAATAGCTGATTTATAACTTAGTAACTTTGAAAAATAGCTAATTTTTCAAGTATAGTTTAAAATTAAGAAAAATGATTTTTAGAAGCTTGGTTTGTAAACTTAAAAAAAATCTAATTTCCACAATTTTCAGTAACAAAACAATTTTTAAAACTAATTTTTATAAAATTTAACTTTTAAATCAAATTGTCAAAATTAAGTGAAATCAAATTAAAAAATTCAATTTTCAAAACTAAGTTAGATATAATTTTCAAAATCAATTTTTAACAAAAAGTAAAACCCAAAACAACTTAGTTTTATAAGAGTTAGTTTTCAAAAATAGGTTTAAGAAATTTTTTAAGAAAACATTTTTCAACCACAAATTTTAAAATATAAAGGGAAAAAATTAATACCTTCCCCTGAACATAAAATGTTGAAAGTATTTGCTAAAAATATTCAAAGTAGAATAATTATTAAAATAAAGGAGTTTTCAAAATAATTTTGTAAAATTCTTTTTCAGAATCAAATTTTCAAAATTCAAAAAATTTGCACATTTTTAACCAAGTTGAGTTTAAACTTTGATTTTCAAAAATAAGTTTAAAATTCAATTTGAAAAACTGAAGTAATTTTATTTCTCCCCCTGAACCTGACATTAAATCAAATGTCTAACCAGTTTGTTACTGACTGACTTATCGGAAGATAGTAGCTTTCACTTGGTTAGTTAAGTTAAGTTCAACCTTAACTTGATTAATGTATATTTTATATTTAACGCCCAGACTTATATCGATGCACTGAAATAAGCATCTTAAGTCTTAGGCAAGTGGCCTATACATCTCACCCCTTTCTATGTTCGTCAAACACAAGCAAGGTAAGCCTAGCGTTTTGGTGAGATGCTCAAAACTAGTCCTATGGGTACATGTTTTCTAAGGATTTTGAACTAGTCTAAGGCTAAAAAAAATCTAAAAATAGGAAAGTTTTGAAAATGAAATATGTTTTAACCTATAATTTGAGAATAACCATTTTTGAAAATATTTTTGAAATTTGAAACTCCTAGTCTATTAGGCACATTCCTAGTTTTCTACGCAAATTGCTAAATTCACTTTCAGGGAGTGGTTTAGTGAATATGTCAGCTAAGTTTGACTTGGACTCAACGTATTTGAGCTCAATGTCACCCTTAGTAACATGATCCCTGATAAAGTGGTGCCTGATTTCAATGTGTTTGGTTCTTGAATGACGCACTGGATTTTTTGTTAAATTTATTGAGCTAATATTGTCAATTAAAACTTTTACATTTGTGATTTTTAAGTTGAAATCTTTTAAGGTGTGCATCATCCATAATAATTGGGCTACACATTCTCCTATCACTATGTATTCTGACTCAGTTGTAGATAGTGCAACACAATGTTGCTTTCTACTAAACCAGCTAACAAGTGATGGGCCTAGTAGTTGCCATCCACCACTTGTGCTTTTGCGGTCTAATTTACATTCAGCATAATCTGAATCAGAATATCCTATTAATTCAAAGTCACTGGTCCTAGGATACCAAATTCCTACGTTTGTTGTTTCCTTAAGATATCTAAAAATCCTTTTGACTTGAGTCAAATGGGATTCTTTAGCACATGTTTGGTATCTAGCACACATACTAACTGCAAATAAGATATCAGGTCGGCTTGCAGTTAACTAAAGTAGACTACCTATTGCACTTCTATAATACTTTAGATCCACTGGTTTTCCATTTGGGTCATTGTCTAAGATTGTGTTTACTACTATGGGTGTTTTTATTTCTTTTGTATTTTCCATTCCGAATTTTTTAAGTAATTCTTTGGTGTATTTATGTTGATAAATGTAATTTCCTTCATTTGTTTGTTTAATTTGTAATCCTAGAAAATATGTCAATTTTCCTACTAAACTCATTTCAAACTCTTGTTCCATTAGGTTGATAAATTCTTCTAAAAAGTCTGAGTTAGTTGAACCAAATATTATATCATCTACATATATTTGTGCTATAAATATGTCGTTATTTAGTAATTTAACAAACAAGGTTGGGTCAATTTAACCTTGGTTGAATCCTTTGGATGTTAAGTAAGATGTTAGCCTTTCATACCATGCCCTGGGTTCTTGTTTAAGTGTATATAATGCTTTCTTTAACTTAAAGACATAATCAGGATGTTCTAAATTTTCAAATCCAGGAGGCTGACCTACATAAATTTCTTCTTTTATCAGTCCATTAAGAAAAGCTGACTTAACATCCATTTGATATAGTTTGAATCCCTTATGGGCTGCATAACTTAGTAACATTCTAATGGATTCTAATCTGGCTACTGGGGCATAGGTTTCATCGTAGTCAAGTCCTTCAACTTGACTGAACCCTTTGACAACTAGCCTAGCCTTATTCCTAGTAATTTTCCCAGTTTCACTTAATTTGTTTCTAAATACCCATTTTATTTCTATTATTTTCTTATTTTTAGGTGGTGGTACTAGATCCCAAACTTCATTACGCTCAAATTGAGCTAGTTCCTCTTGCATAGCGATGATCCAATCTGGATCAAGTAGGGATTCAGCTACAGTTTTGGGTTCAATTTTTGAAATCAGGGAAATTTGACTTAGGTTCCTAAAGGATGATCTGGTTTGAACCCTTAGGTCTGGGTCACCAATTATTTGATCAGTTGGATGGTTATGGTTGATTCTTATAGTTCTAGGGGGTTGATTTGCTTGAGTGTGTTCATCTTCTTCATGATCTAGGGATTGATTGGTTTCTTCAGAATTATTATTTTCAATAGGTTGAAGTTGAGTTTGTCCTTGGGTTTTTTCAAATTTTACATTTGTGCTTTCCTCGATTTTTAACGTAATTTTATTATATATTCTGTAACCCCTACTGTTTAGAGAATATCCTACAAAAATTCCATTTTCTACTTTAGAGGTAAATTTTCCTAAGTGTTCTCTAGTATTTAAGATGTAGGCTGGACACCCAAATACTTTAAAATATTTTATGTTGGGTTGTTTGTTATAAAATATTTCAAAGAAAGTTTTATTATGTCTTTTATTTAATGTTGTTCTATTTTGCACATAGCAGGCTGTACTAACAGCTTCTACCCAAAAATATTTAGGTAAGTTATATTCATTTAACATAGTTCTAGAGGCTTCTAGTAAAGTTCTATTTTTTCTTTCTACAATTTCATTTTGTTGGGGGGTTTTAGGACACGAAAATTCGTGATGGTAGCCATTCTCAAGACAGAACTTGTTAAAATTATGATTTTTAAATTCTCCCCCGTTATCACTCCTAATTCTTTTAATTTTAATATCTTTTTCGTTTTCAATTTGTTTGCAAAAGTTTGTAAAGATTTCAAAAGTTTCGTCTTTATGTTTTAAGAATTTAACCCAAGTAAACCTAGAATAGTCATCTATTATTACTAAGCAGTATAAGTTTCCATTTATGGATTTGACTCCATGAGAGTCAAAAAGGTCTAAATGTAGAAGTTCTAATATCGAGTTGGTTTGTGGCTGATTGGTTGGTTTGTGAGTGGATTTTGTTTGTTTACCTTGTTGACAAGCATTACATATGGTTGAATCTAGGTTAGGTAATTTCGGTAAGCCTCTCACTAGTCCATTTAATTTGCTTATATTTCTAAAGTTGGTGTGAGACATTCTCCTATGCCATAACCAAGTTTCTTCTTTTTGTGTTAAATAACACTTAATTGAAGAGGTGGTTAAGTTGATAGCATAGATGTTATCTTTTCTAAAACCTTTTAGGCTTATAGTAGGATTATCTAGATGTTTGATTAAACACTCTGTGGATAGAAATTTAACCTTATACCTAGTATCACACAATTGACTTATACTCAAGAGATTGTATTTAAAATTCTCGACAAGTAGAACATTTGTAATTATGAAATCTATTTTTAATTCAATATTACCTATTCCGATTACCTTGAGTTTGTCGTTGTTTCCAAAGGCAACTGTTCCTAAGCTTTTGTAGGTGAGTTGAGTGAACTTGGTGTGATCTCCAGTCATGTGTTTGGAGCAACCACTGTCCAAAATCCACTTGGTTTCCTACAATGAGTAGGAATTAAGGTTAGTCTTTATTTTTAAAATAATTTTTAAAGTTAATTTAAAATAATTTTTAACGTTAATTCAATTTTAAAGTAATTTTTAAAGTTAAGATAATTTTTAAAGTTAATTTAAAATAGTTTTTAAAGTTAATTTTTAAGGTTAATTTAATTTAAATTTTAATTAATCGTAGTTCATTTTAGTTATTTAATTCGAAGTTTAATTTAATTAATTTAATTCGAAATTTAACTTAATTAATTTAATTCAAAATTTAATTAAATTAATTTAATTCGAAATTTAATTTTGATCCTTAGTCATCTCACCTGATCTAAGTTTTCAATCAGGGAATCCTATAATTTTGTGAGATGAGTTGGATTTTAATTATGGAGTTTGGTTTAACTTGTGTTAGATTCAGGTTTAGCTTTGGTCTCAACAAATAGGCATTCTTCGGATAAACTTCTAAGCTTGGTGAGTCACTTGGACGTCATTAGAAGTAACCAACCTTTCGAGGTTTTCCGAATAGTCCTATCCACGGAGCTTAGTACTAAATCTTGGTCTAACTAGTTAGGATCCATTTAAGGGTAGCTTCGGTCAGTTCCACTTGGCCAAATGCACCAGATCGAAATCATATCTTTCTAGACATGCGATGCACAAGTTTCCCTAACGTACTATCATCCAAAAACTTCACCAGTACCATGATTCAAGTTAAACTTGGTCTCTTTTTAACTAATCCTAATTACCCTGTCGGGTTAGTTTGTTTAGGTTACCCTGTCGGGTAAGTTAGTTTTGGATGTGCCAACTATTCTGGAGCCTCCCCCTGAATTATTGGCCTTTAATTTAAATTTTTGTTTTAGGTTTGTGTCGATTTCTTTTATAGTTATAATTAACTTGGTGATAATTTATATTTTGTTTAAATTTTGATTTCTTTGATTTGTATTTTGGTTTTTGATTTGGTTTATTCGAGTTTATATAATATATTTTTTTTAGGTATGTAATATTGATTAATTCCTACTTGCGTGGTCAAACACGCTTTCGGAACCCAAGCTTGATTAGTTGATTTGTATTGGGTTATTAATGATTTAAAGGTTTTATTTGAGTTCGACTTGTATCCAAGTACGGTTTTATTATAACATGTTTTTTGATTGTTCAGGATTAAGTCTAGATTTTTTGATCTTGTAGTGAATTTTTCTAGTATTTCTTTTAAGTTATTAATTTCTGATTTTAATGATGAATTCTCTTCAAGTATTAGATCTTGAGTTGGATTTGAATTTTTTATTTGTTCCTTGAGGTCTTGATTTTCCTCAAGGAGTGATTTGTTTTCATTTTCTATTTTAATTAACTTACTATTTAAGCAGGAAATAATTTTTAAAAAAAAATTGTTTAAATTAAAATATACCTCATCCGGGCCTTTGGAAACGAGTACGGACTCGTGGCTTGATTCGGGTTCGGACCCGTCTTCATCTCCCGACTCGTCTTTCGTTTCAGCTTCGCGGGCCATCAGCGCGAGGTGGCTCTGGTGCTTCTGCTCTTCTACCTCCGATTCGTCCGAGGAGGAGTCGTCCCACGTTGCTTTGAGGGCCTTCTTTTTGGTTGACTTCGGTTTGTCGAATTTCAGTCTTGGGCATTCATTCTTGTATTGCCCCTTTTTGTTGCATCCGAAGCAAGTCACATTCTTTTGTTCCGCGAGAGGACTGATCTTTTGAAGGTCCTTTTTGTTGAAGCTCCTTTTTCTCCTGGTGAACATTTTTCTTACCAAGTTCACCAGGTATTCTTCGTCTTCTGAATCTTGACCGGAATCCTCTTCAGATTCAGACTTGCTCTTCTTTTCTTTGGATGAGCCTGCAAATAAAGCAATACCTTTCTCGGCTCCCGCATTAGTTTGTTCATGTAATTCTAACTCACAAAAAAGCTCGTCTAATTTTAACTTAGATAGATTTTTTGAAATTTTGTAGGCATCTACGATCGATGCCCACAAGCTATTACGAGGAAAGGCATTTAGTGCGTACCTTATTAAATCTCTGTTTTCCATCTGGTGGCCTATCGCGTGGAGTCCGTTGAGGACGTCCTTGATTCTCGCATGCAGTTGACTTGCCGTTTCCCCTTCCTGCATTTTTATATTAAATATTTTATTTAAAAGTAGGTCTCTTTTTGTTACCTTTGCATCGCTCGTTCCTTCGTGGAGCTCGATCAGTTTGTCCCACATTTCTTTAGCGTTCTGATGTGGTCCGACCCGATTCAGCTCTTCTCGTGTTAGGCCGCAGTGTAGCGTGTTGATTGCCTTGTTTTCTGTTGATGCCTTTTTCCTCATGTCCGGAGTCCACTGTTCCGGGTCTAGTGGATTTCCGGAGTTGTCGACTGGAGTTCGGTACGCCTTTATGATGCTGAACCATTGATCGTAGTCTGTCTTTAGGTATACCTCCATTCTTTTCTTCCAGTACGAGAAGTCATCCCCGTTGAATAGGGGAGGACGTACTGTGCTAAAGCCTTCTAGTTGAGACATCCTGCACACAAATAAACAACGAAAAAGAATATCCCAAGACTTGGTCTTGGATTAGCAGTGCGGGAAAAATAATAGGAGTATCTAAATTAGTGTTGCACCAATATAGATTTAATTGCAACGAAGAAAAATTCCCAAATTAATAATAATAATATCATATTAGAATTAAGCGTAAAGCAAAAAGAAAAAAAATATTTTCACCCCCTGTCTGATTGGTGGTTGCACCAAATCAGAGCGGTACCTACTCTGATACCACTTGTTGGATCGTGAAACGTCGATAGAGGGGGGGTGAATATCGATTCGAAAAGACAACGTTAAAAAGAGTTAAGCGTAGCGGAATAAAAAAAAACTTAGACAAATGAACACGGTGTTTTTTACTTCGTTCGGAGCCTGTGACGACTCCTACTCGAAGGCCCGTACTCCGTGAGTATTTTTGTTAGGCAATCACTAGCAGTTCGAAAATTATTAAATTTAAAGTACAGGAATGCTAATGAAAATAAAGCAAATACCGACAAGAATTAAAGAAAAGGAAAGGAGCGTATTGTCGGATCTTTGTTAGCGTCACAGGAGCGCAGAGCAGTAGAGCAAGCAATGGAAGACTTTCTTTTCGTTGTTGTTCTAAAGCTCCCCTCTGACCCTCCTTTTATATGAGGCTCGGGGCGCCCCGGATCCCTTCCGGGCGCCCTGGTGGGACGTGGCAGGTCCAACCAGCAAGCTCCACGTGGCGACGCGCGAGTTTGGATAAAACTTACCTCCGGGCGCCCAGATCCCTTCCGGGCGCCCGGATCCCTTCCGGGCGCCCGGACCTCCTATTTTCAGGAACTCCTTCTCCTGCAAAATAGAGTTAGTCCGAGACAAATATATATCCTGTAAAACAAATTGTTAGCACAATTAAAATTCAACAAAGTAATAGCAAAGAGTATGACTTAGATTCCGTCTTTCCGAGACTGGAATCTAGTCACGATCTCGACTTAGATATCCGAAATGGATCTAAGCCGGATCGACGCCTAATGTTCCCTTCCCGGGAACGCGTCCTCGCAGTCACTCCCCTCCAGTGACTTACCTCACTTACCTGCCAGACGTCCGGTCAGCCCGTCGACCCGTCTGGACTTCGTGCCAGCTATCCGGTCAACCCGTCGACCTAGCTGGACTTCGTGCCTAAGCGTCCGGTCAGCCCGTCGACCCGCTTGGACTTTGTGCCAGCTATCCGGTCAGCCCGTCGACCTAGCTGGGCTTCGTGCCAGACATCCGGTCAGCCCGTCGACCTGTCTGGGCTTCTCCTGCACACTTGATCAAAGTGTCAGACAACAATAAACTAACTTAACCTGATTTGTCATTCATCAAAACCTACGTTAAATCGTTAGTGCTAACCGCACCAACATGATCATCCTCTGAATTCGAAGTTGAGGCTTTCTTAGGACTAGCCCTAATGGCCAACCATGAAGTAGAAGATGAAACCAACTCAGAGATGAGCATCGATGAAGGGAGAAGGCCATCAGAAGAAAACAGTAATAAAGGGGGAGCATCAGAAATTGAGGTAAGTAAGGTATGTGCTCTATCTCCCAAGCAGTCTTTTAACTTTATCAAAATTCTTTCTAAAGATTTAGTGAAGTTAGAAAAGAAAATTGTTGAGTTAAAATTGAACTTAGTTAAGACATGTCCCTTAGAATTATTTAACAATTTAAAGTTAGGAAATGATAAATTGAAAATGTAAATCGAAAGTTTGGAAAAAGGTGCATGCTTAAAACCAAATAAGTTTCAAAAATCAAAACTTAGAATTTATGAAAGGTCAAATTGATACATTAGAAAATATCAGGGACAACTTAGAAGAATTTCCAAAGGATATGTACCCCCTAGATTCCTAGCTAACCTAGTAGGAAGGAACCTATATTGAGTTCCAAAATCATACTTAGATTAACATTTTTTCTTTAAATCTAAGGCTTTCAAAAAAGTTAAATGTTTAAATTCTTTAGGAGGCTTTGTCTAGAAGTGGTTGATGATCCAATAACCAAGAAGGCCTAGTGCCACGCCACAGTCTGGAAGCTAATTACTGAATTGAATATTTAATTGACAAATTGATAAGCTTGTGAAATTAATGAAATGTTTTCAATCTTTGTCAATTATTTAAAAACTTCAACTTAGAAATTGTTTTAAATTTTAGTTATTTTCTTATTGTACCCTTTTTTGATGTGATCAAAGGGGGAGGAATAGGTACAAGTTTAGGGGAGTTAGAATTTTTAAGTTTAGGGGGAGTTAGAATTTTTTGAATTCAACTAACTATATTTTATTAGATGTTGCAATTTCTTTTATTTGTAACTTTATGCTTAAAATGTTTGTTTTACAAATTTTTTGATTGCATCTTATTCGTTATTATCCTAACTTGAACTTGGGTTGATGCACATAAAAAAGAGAGAGATTGTTGGATCTCGTGGTTATTTTGGTGTGATTAACCAAGTTAAGTTAGGTCCTGTTTTGGTTTGATCCTTGTGTCTAAGTGTGCAGGAGCTTAGGAGTACAGGAAGTCGAGCGGAAGACGCAGCTAGTGAGAAGGATGACATGGGAAGGGAGCCGACGGGCTCGGTGCATCCGAGGGACGAGGTGCTGCTAAAGAATACACCGATGAATGAGAAGAACGTACGTGACATTAAAGGGATGAGAAGCCGGAGCAAAAGCTTGTTCGAGGAGAAGGCCGAAAATTGGGTTCGAGTGAGCCCTATTTTGGTTAGTCGCAATCACCCAGACGATCAAAGTAGCAGAAGAGCGAAAGAAGTTGATGAAAACTGCTAAAGGCGCCCTCAACAGGAGTTGAAGACGCCTCCAAGGTGCCCGCGCGCCTCTGCCACCTTCAGGCGGAAGGCGCCTCCCATGAGCATAGAAGGCACCCTCCGTAAGCATGGAAGGCACCTTCGACCATGAAAACTGACCGTTGCCAAGGGATAAAACTCTATCCCTTGGCGGCTTGCTGGAGGTGCCCTCAAGTTACGGATAGGATTTTCAGGAGCTATAAAAAGACCCCTGGAGCTAGGAAATAGAATAACAACTTCTGTAATCACTTTCCTAGTTATTTCTGAGCTTTCAGTGTGTGTAAAAGGCTTCTCCGCCTTTAGAGAAGGAGATTCTTAGTGAGTTTTTCAATCATCTTGGATTAACAACCAACTAGATTGTAACCAAGTAAATAGTAGCTTTTTACTTATTTCTTTAAGTTGTTAATTCTGTTTTTAATTGTGTTTCTAGTCTAAGTCCAAGGATTGAGAAGGGGTTTTATTTTTCTATTTCAGGTAATTCACCCCCCTCTTGCCGGCCCCGCTACGCCAACACTTCTCTCTCTAGACCAAAGGGGAGAGACATGACATGTTTAAAGAAACATGTTATGCACGAAGTTGTTGTATCATGCAGTATCTCCTAATCATGTTGTATCAGCTTCTCTCTAGACCAAAGACGGGAAAAACTTGTTGTGTGACCGCAAGTGCATGGTTATATCGCCAAGTAATAAAATATCGATCCCACAAGGATGCGGATTAAACACTAGCTGAGTCTGTGAAGCAAGTTATCTAGACTATCAAAATTCAGATGTCTGAGAACTAGAACGAGCTAGAGAGAGTAGGAAAGCATGAGGTCCAGACAAGATACAAGTGAGTAGGGGAAATTGGTTTAGAAAACAATTCTAGGATTTCGATTTTATCGTAATGGTAATTGATGTACTATGAATTGTTTATTTTCGATCCTTTATGTTTATGCTCTTGTAAAGAGTCTAACTAAATACCGGTCCGACCCCGCAACGGTTGCACTAGAGTGTTTACCCCTTTGGATTTCAATGCTATTAAGTAGAAAATGTAACGTAGAAATTCCGGTTAAAAGGATATCCCCTATTACATGAGGACTCTCGTTCATACAATCTAAATTACACAAATTACTTCCTGATATGAAATTGGTAAAAATTCATTAAGCTTTAAGTAGATAATCCCTAGTAGAGACTTGACCTTCATTTCAAGGAAATATACTATAAGGTCCGGTTAAAGGGATATCATTTATCACTAAGGGTCCCCGGTCATACGATTTAAAGCATCTCCCCTACGTGTTGACCAATCCTTTACATCCCATTCAATCAAACACTCAATTTATCAACCATCCTTCACACACACACATTCAATTAAACAAGAACAAGGCATAAATATGTCATCACAATAGGAAATTGACAAATCCATAATGTTTACATCAACATCATATCACAATTACTCCCTACATCCTAGAATTCAAAGATTTACTTCATACTAAGGGAAATAGAACCGAAAGACATCAAAGAAAGCAAGGTACAACCCAAATCTAGATGAAGAGAGAAGAGAGCTTAGCAAGGGGAATCGGAGTTTTTAGGAAGATATCCTTGCTTGGATGATGGACGGGATGATGAAATCGGCCTCGGATCGTCGAAAAATCGCCGGAATCTACTATGGATTTGGACCTCGTGACTTTCAAGATAGAACAGTGGAAGGTTGTGTGGACTATAACTAGAAAAGTTGAATAAGATATATATGTTGACAAAAGAGAACTTTTAGCCAATGTTAATGTAACGAACACAATTCAATTGATTTGAATATTACTTCCGGTACTGCTTTGCTATAGAAATGGAGGAACAAAGTCCATAAAGCCAACCCAAAATAGTTGTTTTGTTATAATAGTTGTTGGTCAGGAATGTGTGAAGGATATTCCCCTTAACTGAACTCAATCTTGTAAAATGGAATTAGACCATGAAACAAGTTCAAGAACTATGCTCTAAACAGACCAAGGCATTTTAAAGATATATTTATTTCAGTTAATGGTACCAAAACACTATTATTATCCAATCTGTTTGTGCCCTCACAGAGATATAGTTATTATTTTAATGAGATAAGATGACTTAGCTTCCTAATATGTTTACAATGATTTCGTAATCATTTAGCATAAACTAAAATATTCAACTTCATGCATATTCTGAGTGCCTATAGTTGTTCAGAATGTAGCTAAATAAATCTTTTTTCCTGCTCAAATTCATGACTTAATATTACCAGTTATTGATTTCTGTGTGTTCATGCAGGGATTTGTGGCTATCTCTTGTCAACATATGAATCTAAAAACATGATGATATATATGAGCTAATTTCTCTCCTGTTTTTAGGCTGAAAGAATTTTGCTGGTGTCTGGCAGACCAAGGGAAGCTGCATTGTGAGAGTCCATTGTAGGTCCAGGAAAATGTTCTTTTTTTCAATCCAATTGAAAACTGTGTTACTGCAATTGCTGAACTTTAATATCTGATAGTTTCTTTTATATATATATATATATATATATAAAATTAATTTTTAGAATTATTTGGTAGTTATTAAAAAGTAAATACTATTTTAAAGAAAATTTGCACACTTTTTCAAAAGTGGACGAAACTCAAATAGCTCATTTCCCAATCTAAAATCGATTTAAAGATATTTTACATCATGAGGTTTCTAAAAAATTGAATACAGGACCATTATTTGTATCTATTTTTCTAACTAACAACAATGAAACAAAATTCGTGTATCTTTAATATGCCATTTATTTAATTCTAAGATGGAAGAAGAATACACTTACGCAAGTGAATCACATGAACAAATTCAATGAACTCCCAAGTCATTTGAAGGTACAGATCAAAGAAGAAGATGGTTCTATAGAAAATAGTTGCAGTTTTGGCACTTTAGAAATTAAAGCTTTCTTTGACAACCTTCATTCTGTAATGTTCATAATCAGGATCAACATTTGTCAACTTTTACCAATCATTTTGGCTGCTGCTGATGATTTGTGTCAGCCAACACTAAAGGACATGCATCTTGTCATGCTTTCACATGCTGCACCAATCTGTATTTATTGACTCTAATCCTCTCGCTACCTAACCAGTTATCAAGGATTCTCTCTTAATTTCCACCATCAAATCCAGATCTTCCTCTCTTTGCTACAGATTGAGAGTTTGACACCAACTTAAGTCTTAGGCTGGATGAACAAGACATGGCTGAATCTACTGCACTAGCACTTTACATTGCTATCTCTTGTCTCGCCTTTGTCGCATCGAAGATCATCGTTTCTTGTCTCCTCTACCGACGATGGACGCGCAAGCGTAGCAGCATCCAAGACACTTTGTCAGGTTACCTACCTCCTAACAGCACAAGCTTTAGCCATCCATGGCGCAATAGGTTCATTGCTGACTTGCATGGTGACAGGTGGAAAATTCGTCCTCTTTCGGTCTGCATCGACGCACTCTTTGAGCTCGAGGTTGTTCATTCAGAAGACCATGAAGTTGTCGAACAAGGACATCATCGGTTCCGGTGGCCATGGAACTGTCTACAAACTGACAATCAACGATACCACTGCCTTCGCTGTGAAGAGACTGAACAAAGGGAATTCTGATGCCAACCGTGGATTCGAAAGAGAGCTCGATGCCATGGGCGATATAAAGCACAGAAACATTGTTATGCTTCATGGCTATTATGCTTCACCTGCCTTCAACTTCCTTGTGTACGAGTTGATGCCAAATGGAAGCTTAGATGCATTGCTTCATGGTATCGAAACTGATCTCTCTAACAGCTCGGAATGAATTCCATCAATTTGCAGTTTCATGCGTGCAATTCTGATGCAGGGAGTTGGGGCAAAGCGAAACCGCTCGATTGGCCTACGAGACACAGAGTAGCTGTTGGGGCAGCAAGGGGCCTATCATACCTCCACCATGACTGTATTCCTCACATAATCCACAGAGATATCAAATCTAGCAACATCTTGCTGGATCATAACATGGAAGCAAGGGTTTCGGATTTCGGTTTAGCCGCGCTGCTCGAGCCAAACCAGAGCCATGTTTCCACAATTGTTGCAGGAACCTTTGGTTACCTTGCTCCTGGTGAGATGATCATAGACCAGCTTTATGCTTCAGATTCATAACAAGAGATTGGGTTCATTGTCTTGTGTTTATTTCAGAATACTTTGACACTGGCCGAGCAACTACTAAAGGAGATGTTTACAGCTTTGGTGTGGTTTTGCTCGAGCTTTTAACTGGGAAAAGGCCATCAGATGAATCATTTATCGAAGAAGGAACAAAACTAGTGACCTGGGTGGGTAAAATTGATGTGAATTGAGTTGTTTCTTATAGGCATGTTCTTCCCTTGTGATGCATGCTTTGTGTAGGTAAAAGGAATAATCGAAGTGAACAAAGAACAACACGCGATCGATCGAGCTTTGGAATGGTATCCGATCGAAGAAGTAAAGCGAGTATTCGATATAGCAGAGAAGTGTCTAGAATCAGATCCATCAGAAAGACCAACAATGGCTGAGGTACACAAAATGCTGGAGCAAGTTAGCACATCAGACAGACACCCTGACTGTTCCTAATTAGGTGCACCTCTGAACACAATCTACATGTTACCTTGTTCTAGATCCGATGATCTATCTGTTAGTCTCCGACGATGAATTTTTGCTTGCGAGTTACTCTGTCACAAGCTTCTTCATTGTTTTCTGTAGACCTGAAACTTTTTGATGCATGTTTTGTATTGTTACATAGCATGCCTGCAAGCGATACTTGTCCACCAGTTCAATCTTAATCGCATCTTAATCTTGATTAAAAAAATATTTTGACTATACTTATCTAACAATGACGCTATTAATTACTTTACCAAGTCATTCTTTTCGCAATCAAAACTTGTGCAGCAGACTGCAGACTTCTTTATTGAGAGAAAAGTAAGACTATGTAATGAATCAAATATTGAAAGAGTTTATTTATGTTTAATGTTAAATAAACAAGTATAAATATATATTGATACGGTGCATAAAGGTGTGGTCTGATAACATGGTAGTCAGAAGTTAAGGAGACGTGATAATCAGAAATCAAGAGGACGTGACAGTTAGAAGTCAATGGGACGTGAAAGTCAGAAGTCGAGGGGATATGGAAGTCAATAGGTCTGGAGAGAGGAAGTAGGACCGGATGATGATGTCAGCAACATGATTCCCGGACGGGTTCTCACGAACCAAAACTCCAGATCTGAGATACCCTGATCTACGACCGGGCAGACGGTTGGGGTGATACTTGATTTGGATCAGGCTAGTCGAGGCTCATGGCCTGGTTATATCTAAGCTGAGTTCTCTCAGTAAAGATAACGCTCGGTCAGTCAAGTACCGGTCGACTCTTAGACAATCTCTCTACAACTCTCGGGGCCCCAAGGTTTAGGCCAAGTATTATACCCAATTGATCATCCCGAGCTGCTCTATTCATACTCGGTCAGGACAGGAGACACTATAGGACAACAAGGTCAGGGAATCGTAACCGTCTGTCAAAGAATAATTATTTTGTGTCAGAGAATATTCCAACGGTCTGCAATCATCTGCGAATGAAACCTTCCTTCAAGCTACAGGAGGAGGCCACGTGTCTTCCAGCACCCGACAAATCCTGACTCTCGATATTCTCTGACACCAGTCGAACTCTAGAAAGTACACACTGTCATATAAAAAGGGAGATCCTCTTCCTTTCGTAGGTACATTCTCTCGCACATCTGCACTTATCTTCTACTTCCTTTTTCTTTCATACGCTGTTTTTCTGGGAAAAAAGTACCTGACTTGAGCGTCGGAGGGCCTACTCCGAGGACTTTTTTCCTGATTTTTAGCCTCTGACGCTTGTGTGCTCACCTGAGTGTGCGCAGAGCTCAGGTACCGTCAGCTCAGTTATTGCCGTCTGTCAACGCCACGTGGGAGTCTATTTTTGAAAGTGCATATAAGTAAGGTATCTCAGCTGTCCCTCTGTCAACGACAATAATAATTCACCCGACCTTCATCCGACTCAAATTCCGAACAGAATTATATATATATATCCTACCCATTCTATTTATAAACAGCTCTCACGAGTCCGAGTGTCAATCTTAACTATGTTTTAATTTATTTTAAATGATGTGGAATAAGAAGAGCATGACGATGATGAAGAGGAGCACGCTTTTGTTGGTAGAATAGAATATTCCAGTTTCATTCTTTGCTCGTCTTTCTAGGTGTGAGTGGAATCCATGTCTCTCTATATTTTAATCCCAACACCGTCCTTTAAGTAATCCATGTAATTAATTGATAATATTTTCGGAATCAATCCACAAGAAATGATTAACCTATAACGTTAACATTCCTTTTTTTTTCTAAAAAAAATATTTACTCGATATCTTTTTATCTTCAATTGGAAGAAAGTTATATGAAGTTTATTGTAAAATTATTTTTTTAGTCTTATTTTTAAAAAATGGCAAAGAGGATATAGTTAAATTTTATAAGATCGGATAATATCAATTTTTGTTACCTTTTTTATCTTATTTTTTTATTAAAATAATATAAAAAAATAAGAGATAAATGTTTAAGAAATTAAAAGAGATGCACTATAATTATTATTTATAAAAACATTGACAATTATAAGATACAGAGTACCCGTGGGGTCTTATTTGGAGATAATTTCAATGCGACAAATTAATTAATTCAATTAAAATTATATTTAATAAACATAAAAAGACTTTTTCAAAGGTAAAATTATATTACTTGTTGTCCGCAGCTTTTAGACAATTTTTTTAAAAATAATAATAATAATAAACAGGACTGGGATCCTCTGCAGAGTCTGCTCTGCCAAATAGCTTAAAATCCGTGAGCCATCACACGAAGACCGAATTATTAGCCACGATGAGGTCTCCAGCATCGTCAGATCGAAATTGTAAAATCTAGTTTTCTAATGCGCAGGCACGGGATCCTGACGTGTGCCGCAATTCAAAGCTGATTTAATAGCAATAAAGTAAATCTGACGGTTTCCTTTTTTAAAAGCAATATTTTAAAAAATAGTTGTAATATTTTCCAGTTACAATGTGAATTATGAATTAATATTTCCAGTCAAAAGATGGTTCAATTTTGTTATGTGAAGCCAAGGTGCTAAATTTTCATTGCTTTATTGGAAAAAATAATATTTTTTTACTTATTTTATTGCTTCAAAATGATTTTGTTTTGCACTAATAAAAATAAAAAAAATCACATTCTTATCCTTAATCGGTAAAAATAAATAAATAAATAAATAAATTACACCCTAGTATGATAAATGGTAAGACTAGCGGGAATACTTAAGAGTATCTCGGATTGAATCGAATTTGATGGAAAACTCGAGTTACCCATGTGTAAAAAAAATTTAAAAAATTTCATAAATTTTGTCTTTACGAGTACTCAACAGCATTTGAACAATTTTACAAGGGCGGCGGCTACTACAAAGATAAGCTCTCTATGTAATGCTATAGTGCCTTCGGATATCAGTTGAAAGCTTACGTGGGATTGGATCGGTAACCAACTAATCATAGGAATAGCCAGACAGTAACAATGGAAAATCTGAATTATTAAAAAATAAATAAATTATAATCAGCACAACAAATATTTATGTAAATATGTAATTATATTACAATACAAGGGGCAATATGTAAATAGCATAACTTATTCGACCGTTCCGCTTATTTGATCCCTTCTCATTGAGTTCCTTTCCCTTTTCGTCCGCTTCGGCTCCTCCTCTTCCTCCTCTCGCCGAATTGAAGAATTCACGAAGGTTTGCTTCTTCTTCTCCTTTCGATCTCTTCCTCGTCCTTTTTGTTGTTTGCCTTCTTCTTGGTGTTCGATCGGGGGCTCTGTCGAAGCAAGCTTTTGATGAGCACAGCCAGACCGTAGCATCAGGCAGTGTGAGAGAGGGAGGGGCCGGGAGATAGATCTATTATCTATACGTCCATGGCGGCCAACAAGTTCGCGACTTACTTGCACCGGAACACCCACAAGCTGGCGGTCATACTGGTGTACGCCGTTCTGGAATGGACGCTGATCGCGCTTCTGCTCCTCAATGGGTTATTCGCCTACCTCATCGCCCGATTCGCCGCCTACTTCGGCCTCCAGCCGCCCTGCGTCTTCTGCTCGCGGGTGGATCATATCTTCGAGAGCGACGGCGGCGGCCGCCGCCGGAGACTGGGCAGCGCCTGCCGCGACCTCGTGTGCGCGGACCACGCCGCTGAGGTTTCCGGGTTGGGGTATTGCGACCGCCACCGGAGGCTGGCGGAGGTCGGGGAGATGTGCGAGGATTGCTGCCCGACGACGTCGAGGCCGGCTGGCGCGCCGGCCTTGCTGTCGTGGATGAAGAGGAGCGAGGAGGGGGAGAAGGATCTGCGATGCTCGTGCTGTGGTGTCGTTCTGGAGAGTGGGTTCTACTCGTCCTACTTCCTAGCCAAGCAGTCTTGGGGCCTAGCGGAGTACGTGCAGACAGAGAACTTGGTCGATCAAGTGGAAGTCGACGATCAAGAAGTACTTGAAAAATCCGCCACCATGGGCAAGGAAAAGTTGGAAGAAGAGGAAGTGGTTGATTCCCACAGAGCTGAGATATTTCCAGGAGAAGAAGAGGAGCAGAAGAATGAAGAGGATGAGAACGAAGGGCAGCACGCTACCGCTGCTATTTTGGAGGAAGAAGAAGAATCTTCCCTTATCTCTGATGCTTGCCATTTGGTGCAGGATGCATCCATTGAAGTCCTCACTTCCACTCCAAGTTACATATGCGCCACCGAGGAGGATCGATTGGTCCCAATTGAGCTGATTGACTCTATGACCGAGATCCCGATTGTGTTGGTTCCTGAACTCAATGAAGTGAAGCAAACTGCAGGGCCTAATGATGCTAAGAGCAATATTGAGAAGGAATTGTATTCTTCTGCGGTACAAAGAGCTCAACAATCTACTATGACCCTAGATATACAAAGCATTTCAGAGGAGGAGAAAACAATAATATCTTCCGGAAAAATGGATGAAGGTATTGAAGATCATGAATGTTCTATGACTCAAGGCATGAGGACTGAAACAGATGATATACATCTCGAGAATTCTGTGGTTGCTCATTATTCAGAGCCCATTTCTGATCAACAAGTCATTGCTCCTCGGGCTACAACAGGTATCACACTTGAAGGGCCGAGTGAGAAAGATCTTCCTGAATCAAAAGGTAGCATGGTTCATTCTTAAGAAAGCAACTTTTATCAATTTTGTTAAGTTCCTTATTCACGTTTATCAACTTCAATAAATATTGCTTCCTCACATGGATTTTTCTAATTAATCTGAGAAGGGATATTATTATCGGTGCAGATAGTAATTCTGATATATCAATAGGGAGTGAGATATGTGACAAGGAACACATCGAAGGTTCTGATACTCACAAGCCAACTTTAGTTTCAGAAAGCACACAAGATCAAGGCTCAGTGGAGAATAATGAAAAGGCTACCGTGGACCAAGGTAACAATTCATGATCATTCTTTTGGCTTGATGTTCTAGATATTCACTTTTTTTAAAAACTATATATCTTCAACTGTCTGCGCCTAACATATGGCCTAACTAGATTCACATTTGTTTATTTAAGAAACAGCATTTTCTGAGAACCATATATCTGAATTTTCTGAGAACCATGAGATTGAAGAGGATAGAGCACCTGAGACACCAAATTATACTGATGGTATTCAAGGTATGAGTAAGAGGTTCCTGATTGGCAGAAGAGAATCCGTGACAGAGTCCCTTGATGGGAGTGTTGCCAGTGAGTTTGAAGGCTGTGATACATTGAATATGGATGAGCTTAAAGCTGCTCTACAAGCAGAACGAAAGGCCCTGAGTGCATTGTATGCTGAACTTGAGGAAGAGAGAAGTGCCGCTGCCATCGCTGCTAACCAAACTATGGCTATGATAACCAGGCTTCAAGAAGAGAAAGCTGCTATGCAGATGGAAGCATTGCAATATCAGCGAATGATGGAGGAACAATCAGAATATGACCAGGAAGCTTTACAGCTTCTCAATGAGCTCATGATCAAGAAGGAGAAGGAAAACCAAGAGTTAGAGAAGGATCTTGAAATGTATAGAAAGAAACTGCTGCGTATTGAAGCCAAGAAGAGGAGACAAATGGAGTCCAATAAGGTGAATGGCAGGTGTCAAACACCTTCTGCATCTTCAAGTGCTGAAGACATAATTGTTGACTTCTCGATTGAATCCCATGAGAAGAATGAGTGTGCTGATAACCCTGAAGGAAACCATCAAAGATTTCCTGCCGGTGATGTTCCAAGTCCAGGGACAGACCAAGGAACTGAAAAGCACCTAAACGCCCTTAAGGAATCATTGGCTGATTTCGAGGAAGAGAGGCTGTCCATTCTTGAGCAACTTAAGGTGTTGGAAGCAAAGCTTATTACAATGGAAGATGAGGAAGATCCTCAAGATTCAAAATCCATAGGGCATGATACGGATGGTGTCCTACATGATTATGAGAATGGTTTTTCAGACAATCCAGAAGACAGGAAGCTGAATGGTGAACCGAGGAGTCTGGGTATTAAAGGAAAGAGGCTTCTTCCTCTCTTTGATGCAGCAGGTGATGAACACGCAGATGGTGCAGTTGATGCTGCTCCAGAAACACCTCCTAATATTGTAGAAGATCCACAGAAGCTTGCAATCATGGAAGATGTCGACAACCTTTATGAGAGGCTAGATGCTCTTGAGGGCGACAGAGAGTTTGTCAAGCTCTGCATCAATTCCTTGAAGAAAGGAGACAAAGGAATTCATCTTCTTCAAGAAATTTTAGAAAGTCTTCATGATCTGCGGAATGTGGAACTTCGAACGAGGAACTCATCTGTTGCTCTCGCTTCGTTGTCAACTTAATGTGCATAAAATCGAAGGTAATGCCAATAATGCTTATATCTTTTAATTGCATGTTGTTGGGAATAGGAAGAACCCCCTTTGCTGTCATGTGCCTCATTTTCTAGGATTTAAACTTCCTGTATGTTTGTCCTATATTTTCTGTCCTCTACATACAATGACCACCATATTCATTCTATTCACTCTATTCATCTCAAGAGGAATGTACAAACTGTGTCAAACATCTGCATGTACACATACACTTTCTGATTTGGTCAAACTAAACAACTGCAGAAACTTCGAGATCCATCTCATTACTAATTCAGTTATGCATTTGAACAGATGGAGGCTATATGCTGGAGTTGAATTTTTCAAATTTGCTTATGACGGTCATAAGCAATGAGTAGGTCAATACTCATACCAGGCGAAAATGGGTTCCTGGTTCAGTATTTCGGTGGTTGCTTAAAGGGTGTAGAAGCAGTCTACTAATGGCTTCCTGGGCCCAAGTTTTTTTGTGGGGTCTTCATTTTATTTTTTTTTTTTTTTTTTTTTTTTTTTTTTTTTTTTTTTTTTAATTTATTTCCTTAAATTTGTTATTGTTGATGGTCCATCACTTCTCCTGAGGGGCAAGAGGGGTGAGTCAAGGAGGGAGGGTGGCTGCTTAGCCACTTCTCAGTCTGGTTGTGGTAGAAGAGTCATGGCTTGCAACTTTGCAAGCTGTGTATTATGTCATATATTCCAGTGCCAAGTCCAGACACAAATTACACAGTTGTTTAGATTGAAAAGAGAAAGCAGGGTGAGTGGAGGCCCTTAATTTTCTTCCACTTCTTTTCCATGTACAAAGGAAGTGGTAGTTGAATGATGATCAAAAGTATGATTTGAATTTGTTTATTAAGTTTTCTCCACCCTCTCTCTCTATATTTATATTCATATTCATGTATAAGATCTTACAGTCCAACTAATCTTAGGATAAATGGTTTAGTCTCGTATTATATCCACAGAGTAAATTGAAAAGTGCTCGTAATTATCCGTTCAAAGAGCAACCGGAAACTCGTCCTAAATGTAAATTGATTTTACTGATACTTTACACTGTTGGCTGGTTGCTTGTTTGTATCAGGACAGAGCCAGCTGGGTAATTACACCTAATCTTAAGGCGTGGGGGACATCGCGAAGTGTTTATAATGAAAGCTTTCAAGGCCTGCACATGGAACTCACTTTCAAGGATTTAATCGCCTAAGGGGAGGATAAGTAATTATTCTTTTTGTTTTGTGGAGAGAAAATTTTAAATCTTGTTCACATTTTTACTTCCACTTTAAGAATAAAATGGGAAATGAATTAAATATTTATGAACAAATTTGGTTTTTGATTTATTAAAATTTAATTTAAGTTCCTTCAGTACATAGAAAGTTAATTAAATTAATCAGCTTCAATGTTAATGAATAGAGTGTGCAAATGGGTAAGGAATCTATTCTCGAGATACTTGTATGTCTAAAAAATAATTCCTCCTACTTTTTAGTCAAAAGTTCATGGCACGTTATAAGTTATGAACCGTTATAATTTGATTTCATAAGATAAATTGTGAAAGATGTCTAGTGAATGTAATCATCTTTTGTTAAAATGAACAAAGTGTGCAAAAAGAGGCTCGGATCAATTTCGGATGGGCACATGTCCTCGGAAAAACCCCTTAGTCACTTGGTGGTTGACTATAAGCTGACCCTGTAATTTACCTCCCTTCACATAATCTGGGACGGGCTATGAGGAGCGTCTGGGATAAAGTTTAATCATTTTTTACTACAATGAACAAAGTGTGCAAATCCCCTAACCACTTGGAGGTCAGCTATAAGCTAATCCCGTTATTTATCTCCCTTCACATAACATGAGGACATGCTGTGAGGGACAACTGGGGTGAACATAATAACCTTTTTGCTACAATGAACAAAGTGCGCAAGCCCCCATGAGTTGGCACAGTTGATATCTAGTGTTTATTTCAATAGATCTTGAGATCAATTTCTAATGGATGTAAAATGTCTCATTGAGTGTCTGACCTCCCCATACAAAGAGTCGTTACGCTAAGGTAAAATGCTCTCTATAATTTACCTACCTATATCTTGTCATGGGGCCAACAATACTGAGTCATTTGGGATGAGTGATATTACCTTTTACTCCAATGGACAAAGTGTGCAAGTCTCCGTGAGTTGACACAATTGGTTCTTGCATGGATGGTTGCTCCAATAATTCTGGATCAATTTTTAATAGATGCAAAATATCTCGTTGGGTGTCTAACTTTTACATACAAAGGGTCGTTACGTTAAGACAAATGTCTCTCATGATTGACTGTTATGGAGGAGTCACTAAGGTAATAATTTTACCTTTTGCTTCAATGAACAAAGTGCATATGACACCTTCTTAATTTCTCAAATATTTAAGGATTGATAAATTAATAGATAAATTTTTCTTAATATAAATTAATAAATAAATTTTTCTTAATATGCGTAAACGCTTCCTGATTTATTCTAGGAGGATGAAATAATTTTTTTTGTAAAATCAAATCAATCACCCCATGATTAGTCGAAGTAAACTAAACACTTAATGTCAATTAATAAAATAAACGTAAAAGTATAAAAGTAATCATATTTATTAATAAAACTTTGATTATTAATATTAACATTAATATGATGAATAAATAAACTTTTAAAATAAACCAGCGTATATCATCTAACTTAATAATTAATCAAATAAATTCAAAATTTTAAACTGAACTGTCAAACTTAATAAGCTCAAACTTATAACATAAGAAACAATGCCATGCTGGAATAACTTCTAGGAAGATAGGAAGCTGCTACATGATCATATTCTTGCATAATGAACATTCCATAAAGTCCTCTGCAACAGCTGGTTAAAACAAGTGTGCAACTGGATTCCAAATAAAATCAAATCTACAAATACAATAAAAAACACGAGAAACAGACTCCATTTCACATTCATTTGATGTGTTCAAAAAGGTCAACCTCTAGAATTATAAGCTCGACCACCAGGATAATGACCCCGACCACCGTAACCGCGACCCCTGCCTCCAGAAAATTCAGCTCGCTCCCCGAAAGAGTCGTAGTGACCTGAAACATATCCATGCGCATCACCAAATGCACTGATGGCATTGGCCGGCGAGCCAAAGCCACGAGCTTCTCTAGCTCCAGCATTACTCTGATAAGTATTACTCTGGTAGCTGTTAACATTAGCTTGTTGATATTGCTGATGGCGCACCTGTGACTCTTTTTGTAGGAACTCTTCCCTGTGAGTAGCTTGACGAACTCGTACAGCCAGCAGTTTTTCTTGATATTTGGCACTGATTTCATCTAACCTCTAAGATAATACAAAAAAAATTTGATAGTGTCATTTGAAATGCTTGCATACTGGAAATTGCACAAAAGAGTAGAAATACAAAAAATGAGAAGGAAATAGATGGTAAAAGGCGGTAGCCCAGCAATTATATTATTCAGCTAGTCTTGAACACTCTTTAGTGGACTTTCTAAGGGGTGCCAACTTGTGTCATCTCATTAATCTTGTTATGAATGGATTGTCATTTGAATTAATACAAAGTGTATGAGATAACATAAAAAAATCATTATATATTCTTAAAAATCTTAATTTTATAAAATGTGAAATTAACTAAAGGCACTAAATAATTATTTTATGACATAAAAAATACTAATATTTTTTAAAAAAATGAATTTTTCTTTATAAACAGATCATCAAATGCTTCCATTGGATAGGAATGTCAATATGCCCCAGGTTAGCAACCATTTTTTAGAAAAGGCAATCTTATTCTGTGATTACCATTGCCATTCACACATTTCTCCAAAGGGGATGGCCTTGTCATCACCCATATAGAAAAATGTCGATTAAGCTTTTATGGTATGGTCATGCAATCCAAAGAAATATTAACACAGAAATGGCTTAGTAGTAGCAGTAGCAGTAACATAATTGTCATTTACATAAATAGCTCCATGCATATGGCTCAAAGCGTAAGAGGACTAAGCGTGATAGAAGCTCACTATGGTAGTAAATAAGGGGCAACTAAGAGAATACATGCACGAAAAGACATCAACAACCCAATGATTTAGAAATAACATCTTTATTATTGACCAAACAAAAGAAAATAGTTTCTTTTACCAAGCCCTCCCCCCTCCCAAAATAGAAAGAAGACGAAAAGAAATAGCTTCTTTATCAACCAAAAATGAAAAGAAATAGCATCTTTTGTGTTACCTCTCTGTGCCTAGCATTTTCTCTGTCCTCTGCTTGTTGTTGCTCTTTACTCAAGCTTATGATATCATTAAAAAATTTCTGTTCAAGTCCTTCAAATGTTTGAGGAAAATTACTATCAAATCTCGTCTCCAACTCATCTTGGCGAGCTTGTGCTCTAGGATCCTTACTGGCCAGCATCTCCATACCTAATTTTGAATCAGATACTTGTTCCTCAAACAAAGTGTGAGAAATATCAGTTACTTGACCTGCGCAAAAATTAACATTTATTTAGTTCAAAGATAGAGTTAAGTAACTATTTCAATGAAAGAAAACTTAGCTATTTTGAGCACAAACATAATGCTTATGCAGATAATAAAAAACATGAGGCTACAAAAAAATGAAAACACCTTGTTTGTAACTTGATTTGATATAGTGCGTCAACTCGGGAGAGAAGAATTAGAAAATTTAGAATCTTTTGGTCTTTCATTTAGTGAAGTCCTGAAAATCTTTATTTCTGGAAGAGATACAGAATGTGTGGTAATGCCTAAGTCAACAGCAAAATACAAATCTTTCTGCCTTAATGACATTTCTGTCCCTACAATAAACTATAAAGAAAACTTGGCTTGCATTCTCCCTTGGTACATAAAAGGTAGAGGGTTGCAATAGATCTTGATAGCGACCATAATAATGTATAAATCAACCTGTGAGGATGGATCCTAACTTTATTTTTTTACAAGTTGCAGCCATGCATTGCACAAATAGATATAAAGATTAATTACTTGAATTAAGTTAAATTATGATAAAAGGTGATACATGGAGGTGTCGGTTCAAAGTAAGGCAGTGATATGGAAGGTTAAAACTTAATGCTGTTATTAATGCAAAATGTTTAAGAAACATAGCACATCAAATTCTCAGCGAATAAATATTGCCATCTAATAGCATAGATCGCTGTCCATAGGTATAAGTAAACAGAAAAATAGGGCCTAATCTATGTGTAACAATTTTAGTCAAAGGGAGCTTGACATTATGTCTCGTCAACCTAGAAAGATCATCATGAGGAACAAGCTGTTTACACTCAGAATTCTGTGGCAAGTGGCATCCAGACATTCACTCAAAAGGCCAATAAAAGCCCAATAATACATAGATAGGACGATCAAGAAAGAGGATCCACGGATTATTATTATTATTATTATTATTATTATTATTATTATTATTATTATTATTATTATTATTATTATTATTATATGGTTTTTGGTATTTTGGGTAATTTTGGTAATTTGAGTATTATTGGCAATTTCTGTCCTTTTATATTTTTTTTTGTATTTTAACTCTGTTTAGAGATTTTAGAATTAATTAGGAGTCTTTTTCCTTTTTTTAAGGATTAGTTTTTTTTCTAAAAATTATTGTAGATTTTATCTCTTTTTTAGGATGAGTTTGTTTTTCACTTTTTCTTTTTCCTGTTGCGACTTTTTCTTATTTCTTAGGTTATTTAAACAAGAGTTAGGGCTCTTATAAGAAAGGGTTGTTATTGATTTTGGTTTTGATTTGAATAAAGTTTATTTTCATTTAAACCTAGAGACGACTTCTCTTTGTTTACGAATTATCTTCCTATATCTTTCTCTGCAAACCTCTAATTCGAACGTCTCATCCGAATTTTCTTCCCTGTGTTAGTTGGTATCAGAGCCTTAGATCCATGGATGATCACCGTAATCAAGGTCAAGGTCAAGGTCGTGGTCGTGAAAGACAAGTTCCGGCTGAGGAAGTCTTGCACCAGAATGGAAGCATATCCTATGAGCTCATCGAAGATCTACATAAATAAGTTACGGAGTTATCCCAGCGTCTAGCGACACAAGATTTAGAAGATTGTGAGGTACATGGTCGAGGTTGTGACAGGCAGGTTCTGGCTAAGGGAGTGTGCCTGGCTGAGGAAATCTCACATAGTGATCATAGTACCCAAGATCTTAAAGGTCGTAAATTATTTTATTTTAATTTGAATAAAATATTTCTTGAGAAAGATATGGACGACAAAATTGAAATAGCTGTTGATCCAATTTAAGACGATGACGAGATCAAGTCAACTAGTGAGCCAATAGATGATGAGGCTGATTGCGCTATTCTCATCATCGATTCCACCACGGATGGCATCGAAGGCGATATCTCCAAGAACGGTTGGATCCATGAGAATGCTCTACTTGCTTGCACTCTTGGAGTTAAACAGATGATTTGCTGCTGAAACAAGATTGATGACGACATCATGGATGAAATTAATGAGGGTTTAACTATTAATGTCCAGGACATTGATGCTTACTGGCTTCAAATGAAGATATCTCAAGCTTATGAAGAAATAGAAATCACTTTGAAGATGCAAAATGCAGCAAGCCACAACAATGATCCTTTTATATCGCAAAAAAACAATTTTAATCCAAGAAGCACAAAAGACTTGCTTATTTTTCAAACACGTGGTAGTAATGAATTACATGCTGGAAGATTCCATTTGTTCGATTTGCCGACCAGACCCTTTTCTTGAAATTGACATACCATCCTGTTATGCATATGACTTGTGTGAACATTACTCTTCAATGAAGCCACCGGTAGCTGCTAGAATCACCATCAAAGATGATGATAGTAATGCAAACTCTGCACCCTTATCTACGTCAATGCACGAGATCACCTTTCAACTAATGACGTACCACAGCTTTTGAGTTTACTGACTTCATTGCTTGGCTTTAATATTCAAGAAGCACATGTATTCTCAACAAATGCTAGCTACTCTTTAGATGTGTTTGTTGTTGAGGGCTGTCTTTACGAGAACATTGAACAAAGGGATTTGTTATGGAAGGAAATTCACAAGATGGGGAAACAAACTTGGTCAAAATTTCGTGTATGGTCTCTTCAAATACATATTCCACTACATGAAGGATACTCTCTACCATTCAGATATCAACTGATGGAATTGATGTGTTCGAAATTAATTTTCAACTTCACAAGTTTGGAAAAAGTTACATTTGGATCACGGTTCCCAAAGTTCAGAAGCTACTAGTAGATTTTGTCAATTTGGTGCCAGGAGAACTTCCTCCGGGGTTACCACCTGATGATACTAGTTGTTATTATTATTATTATTATTATTATTATTATTATAGGGTTTTTGGTATTTTAGGTAATTTGGGTATTATTGGTAATTTTTGTTTTTTTTTATATTTTTTGTATTTTAAGTCTGTTTAGGGATTTTAGAATTAATTAGGAGTCTTTTTCTTTTTTTTTTAAGGATTAGTTTTCTTTTCTAAAAACTAGTTTAGATTTTCTCTCTTTTTTTAAGGATGAATTTTCTTTTATTTTTTCTTTTTTCTATTGCAACTTTTTCTTAGTTCTTATATTATTTAAACAAGGGTTAGGGCTCTTGAAAGAAGGGGGTTGATATTGATTTTGGCTTTGATTTGAATAAAGTTTATTTTCGTTTAAATCTAAAGGCGACTTCTCTTTGATTACGAATTATCTTCCTATGTCTTTCTTTGCAAACATTTAATTCGAACGTCGCACCCGGAGCTTCTTCCCCTACGTCGGAAAGGTTGATCAATTACAATAACAATAAAGAGCATTGACCTCACCTCAAAAAAGCTAAGAAACCAACCTAGGAATCCAAATGAATATGAACCTCCACCTTAACCCAAACATCACCTTTACCCAATTTATTCCACTTCGAGCAAACCAAATTCAACTTTACCACCTCAATTGAACTCTAATCACCCCAATCCTCCTTTAGTTAATCCCTTGGAATCAAAATCTACATTGGGCTCCAGAATTTTAGCAATTTATCTATCTATTGTGATTTTACCCATAATGAGTATAAAATCAATTGGCCATCTTTTAGTATTTCAAGATCATCTTTATCATATATCAAAGCAGAGCTATATATAATTGCTTTTGAATAGTAAAATTTATTTATTTTATCTTCTAGTAATGTCATCCATCCAGAAGATGAAAGGCAATTGCCAGGTTGAGAGCAAATTCACTATGAGCTGAAGTACTTAAAGAAGAGAAGAAAACTAGAACAAAGTTTACTGGACTATGAAGGAAAATAAACCATGAACAGTAGTGAAAGAAATTCTATGTCAAATCAAAGAAGTGCCTACCTTCTTTATACATTTGAGATGGAAGCTGATTTAAACCTGACTTTATCCCATCCCTATCCCACTGCCATTGTCCTTCTGCTTTAGAATACATATGTTGACGCTCTTCACCTGGCTGGAAACTACTAGACCCACCTGGATAATTTCTTGCACCAGAGTTGTGCAGTAATCTCTGTTCTGACAACCGCTGCTGCATCTGAGCAGTTATCATAGGATTGATGCCTGAATCAGTATATTGTGCTTGCCGCCTCATTTTTTTTACTGGAAAACCCACAAATTAGTTGCTGATACAAAGAATATAATAAAGACAAAAATGATATACAAAATAATTGGAACCACATCCTATAATACATGGGTAGAATCATGCAGCCAAGAGAAGATATATATAAACAGAACCTGTGCTTCCCATAATGAAATATAAGTAAAAAACAGAAAAAAGGGGAGCTTTTTCTGCAAAGAAATGAAACTTAGCTGTATATACAGCACTATATTCTGAAAGAGCAGAGCTTGTCTTGCATGCAATACATGCATCATCAGACTGATAATTAGCTGATTCTGCATGTACTAAATTGAAAATGTATACACTATACACTAGACAACATTATGGCGCCGAAGAACATGGACATATGTTCAGTAATGCTTTCAGGTTAGTATAACATCACCAATTTATTAACTATTCCAGTTTTACTTTAGCAAAGCCATAAGGTGTGCAATCCTTGCATAATACAATTAGTAGATACTTTAATTGAATTTTTTAGTAAGTAATTCTTACTTTCTAGAAAGCTCCTGAAGAAAACTATTACAGAAAAAATAGTTATGACTCAGGATACGCTTGGAAGTCTAAATAAAAATCTTGACAAAAAGATTTAAAGAATGTTATACACATATAAGGGTATAGCAATATGGAAATTGTTCATTACAAAAATAAAGGCATCAGCTCCATATTACAGTATTCATATTAGCTAAGCCACAGTTATCAAAATCAGTTCATATCAATATGGATCACCCAAGTTAGGTCGGTATAAGCAAAAGCCAATCCAATATTTTCTGAGAAGTCAGCTATCTCATTTAGATTGATGGAGAAGTATAGAAAAAGTAGAGGCTCCGAGAAATTACCTAGAAATAAGCAAATTAACACCAAGAAAATAAATTAAATTGATTGAAAGTTCATTGAATCATTAAAAAATGGATTTAATAGGTTAACATTTGGTCAAAAAAATTTATTTTGACAAACTCAATTACTCGAGCCAACTCTACCTCCTCATTGCCTAAGATTTATTGTGGCATCAGTAGCACAACCATGCTATTGCATGTGATTAATAGCATTCTGATTTACCACTAAGTAGGCCAAGCACCTCATCCATCTCTTTTTTCAATTACTGTTGATCAAGAGACACTATATAGTATTGACCAAGAGCAAACAGTACCCCCCTAGATCAGTACTGTCTCAAGAACTTCTTCACCAATTAAACACAATAGGATGACTCAACCTCAAATCCAAATGTGCTGAAATAAGCACATAAAAACACTATAAACAACCTTCAAAACTCTATAAACTTCATGTTGGAGTGCAATTTCCCTTTGGATCAATAATCCCATAAAAATAAATACCGGGAAAAAAAAAGGAATTTACCTAGGTCAAAATAAGCCTTGCTGTAGTTATGTCACTCCTTGAAGATGTTGCTGTCAAAATCAACCTCGAAGGAAACCCTCGTGCCTCCCCTTCCGGAAGGCGATGACCAGGTTGAGAAAAGAGATAGTCGGCGGCGGGTACAAGACGAACACCAAGGTTCCGGCGTCTAGGGCTAGAGAAGAAGATGGTGTAAGAGGGAATGCCACTATGAGAGAAAGAGGAAGAGAGGGCTAGGGACGAGCTAGCCACCACAAGCGCTTTCCAGCCATCGATCGCATCTCCGGTGATATTAGAGCACCTCCGACGAGATCAAACGCGTGACGGAGGCGGAGGAGGGCGGGGTTCGGGAGCGATACCTCGCACGTGGGAGACGCATGATATGATATGGTTTATGGTCTAAAAATACCCCAACCCAAAATTTAACTCCTTTTTAAAAAAATACAAGAAATAAAAAATAAAACAGAATAAAAAATCAGTGTTAATCTACTCCAACTAAGCTCAATCAAATTAGTTAATTCAAAATTAGTCAAAAATCAAAAGGATTTATCCCTAAAGTATTTTTATCTTAACGTATACAATTTGTACAATGTTTATCTACAATATTATTTTTTATTTCCAATATTATTATAGTAATAGAATATATAAAAGTTATTATTTAATTGTTACAATTCGTAACACCTAATACAATATTGTTATAGTATTATAGTAGTTACTTAGTTGCTTCTACAATAGTTTTATAGTGATTTGATTAATTTAAAATAATTTTAAAAACCTTAAATATTGTTAATCAAGTGTGTTTTGATATAAGATTATCAAAAATTTAAAATTGAAAGTTTAAAATTTTAGAATTTAGAATTTAAGTATAATGTAAAAAATTGTCTATTTCACACTTAAATCAGACTGAACTATACTTTCATCATAAATACATTGTAATAATTGTTAAATAACTTCTACTACAATGCTAAAATAATGGATATTTTTGTTATAAAATCATTAGGGAAACATCTTTTAGCTTTTTTATAAGAACAAAATGTACCTTTTATGATTTATACAATTTGAGAGGTCTTTTTAATTTCAAAAATGAGACCAAAACTATCAAGCCTGAACCCAGTTGACCCCCCAAGCCGATCAGCTCAACCATCCCATTTGGTTGCACCAGCTCAAGTGACTTGTATGACATGTTTCTACCTTCTTATAAGTTTGTTCGACATGTTTGATTTCAATTCATTTTGTTTGATTAGTTCGATTAGTTAAACTAATTTATCTAACTGCTCAACTAAGCTTGTTTGTCCATTTCAACTAGACAAACCATTAAATCGTTCAACACATTCGACTTGTCGAATCCTTCTAGTTCAATCGGTCTACACAGCCCATCCAAGCAGATGAATCTACCCAAGAACGAACCCAGCTGTAGATAAGCAAGATCTTTCTAAATCATGTATACTTCAAATTGCTTTTACTTGAAACTCTCTCTTGGTAATCTGGAAATACAAATTGCATGTCCATGAATGTGAAGAGGAAAGGGAAAAAAAATCTGACAATCACGTGTATAATCCAACGATGCTTTTACTTGAAACTCTCTCTTGGTAATCTGGAAATGAAACCATCACATTTTTTTAGTTCTTTGCAATATCTAACTTGCCATGGATATTTTGATGAAACAACTTATGTTTTTCCTCCTTGGCGGCGAGATTTGTGGGTGCTAATTATCAGTTTCCTTAGTGTTTGTAGTTGGATTTGCACTTCCTCAAATCACATCTCCCAATGAGTGTAGTCATTATTCACTACTTCAAAATAATTGTACCTGAACCTTTTAGGTTGTCACATTGGAAAACAACAATACCAAATGTCAATTTATCGACAAAGAAAAAGTGACGATCGGAATTTACCTAGGCATTCGTTGAATTAGTCCTTCACCAAAGTGGTCGAAGGCAATGGTCATCTACCAAGTCTCAAGATCCAGATCAAATATTAATTTCAAGCACGCAGATTTCAGTCATTCCACCTATTTTTGCTTGGTCAGTGTATGAATATGAATCTCCCATCGTCTAAAGGAAATGACATGAATTAAGATCTAGAAATAATTGTTAAACACATAATTTATTCATGTAAATGTACCTATGCTTCAAAAATACTTCCACTAGTTGATAAAGAACCCCCTAGCATACATTAGAAAAACATGTATTTGGATGAGATTGATAACCTTCTAACAATAATCTGAATCATTCAAACATATAATGGACTTTATACACACTTACATTGAGGTTGTCCCTTTAATTCAATCTTAAGGTGAGTTTTCTTAATCTTCATAAATGATCTCTTGAAATGATTGAATCTATGAACAGTAATCTATATTGAGTCCGTTCTTACAATATGACTCTCAAAGATAAGAAAAAAAATTTCATAGAAGTAATTTGCACAAGACTCATTCATAATCAATTAACATCATGCAAAATGAAAGAATACTTCGAATGAAGAAGAATCCTACGACAAAGAAAAAAAATCAAATTTGACCACATGCATGTACAAAAAGCAATATAGGCAACAAAATTCCTCAATCTGAAAAAAGGGGGGAGATAGATGAAATCACTTCCAGTAGTGGAAAGTGTAGATCAATCCCACTGCCTTTTGTCATCTATTCGTTGGCAACACCGGGTTTTCTACCGTCAATGGTAACTACTTTCAATGGACTCGACCACAATTCAGATTTTGGCAACAAAATAATATGTGGATATTAACAGTGATCATGATGCTGGTAAAGCTGACAATGAGATGCATCACGCCACTGAAGTAGCGCAGCCAATGCAAACAAGCTTGAGAATATGAATCGACAATGAGAAGCTAGCAATGTGTTGGGTGTGGCGTGCAGTCGGAAAAACAGGCAAGAGGTTTGAAATAAGCAATCATAGACCAGTGTGATTCTTGTAATTTGCACTGATGATTTTCGGTGCAATAGGTGTAAGGTACTACTGGTACATTGATAATGAGATACAGTCGACAAAAGTAATGCGGCGGATGGGGCAGTGGACACAAGCTCTGGCCCGGGCTTACAGTCTTATTAAGCATAAACCAAATAAGTGAACAATTGAGGATCCAGTGTTGGGCATACATCACTGACTTCAATCTTCCCTTAATGAAGTTTAATATAATACAAAAATAGAGGATGCGGTGGGTGGTAGTTATTGATCATGGGCTCAACATATCAATCGACGTTAAATTAAATCCAGATAAATTATCTGGCCATGTGTAATTTAATTAGAAAACATAAAACACTGTAAAAGAAAGGGAGAAAAGAGTGACCGTTTCTTCATATTAGATATAAACTAAATGCATACATCCAGGACCACCACTTGGGCTTCATACAGTATGATGTTATTCTACCTAGATAGTTTCACTGCCCGAACTGTAGTATAATTGTTGAATCCTTAACCTTGCTCCGTGCATATTTTTTTCTCTCCAATTCCTTGGTTAGAATATTATACATGTTGTTTACGTGTGAAGCCCGGCATTATCATTTTGTCAAAAAGTAGATAATAAGGTATTCTATTTTGCCATTTTGGAAAAAAGACCATGCACCAAAAGACTAAAGGTGCTAGAGTCAAGGCAAATCCTTTCTTAAACATGTACCCAAGACATGGATGACCACTCTGTTTTACAGTTTGTTGTAAAAATATTTTCTAATCATATGCACTAATCTTTTCTAGTACTGTGGAATAGATTATGACATGATGGTCTTTTATGACAAAAGCAGAAAACCTACAAGATAAATGAGGGGGTGTTGCACCTGAGTAATTTATTATCAAGTGTCAATTAAAGGAGTAGCAACCATTACTGGATTGTATGAAGGTGATATCAAATTTGTTAGAGAATAATTACAAAGTGATATGAAACAGAAAATGTCAATACAATTCAGTAGCTATAATGTTTATAATCCTTTTATGACATGTAAAATGCTAGTAAGAAAAGCTTTTGGTGGATTCCTTGGTGTTTAAGTGTTTTGATGGTTCCTCTATTTTCTTTTGTGCTTAAGCTAAGTTAGAGTACCAAGGACTGACCCCCAGGGCGTAGCACAAACGGTGGACGCATGACAACTCTGGCGTAATGGTCATGGGTCGATCCTCCGGGGTGATGGCTGACATGGTCGATCCCACCATACGTTCAACGCCTATATACCTGCATGAACCTCCCTCCATATCCGTGGACCGGCTCTAGGGGGTCATTAAGGTAGCGGATCTACCTTTTTTAGAGTACCAAGGACTGAATGCACCAGCTTTTGGTGGATTCTTTGGTGTAAAAGTGTTTTGATGGTTCCTCTATATTCATTCATGTTTAAGCTAAGTCATAACTGATAAATTCACTGCACCTAGGCAGGCCTAAGAAAGATTTGAACATCATCAACTTGACTATGTTTAATTTGAAAGACATGGATTTTAAGAAAGCAAATAGTATTGTGAAGTACATTTGTTCTGGATGGTTCTTGTTTCAATCACTCAAGACCCTTTATTCACAATTGATTTCTTTGTCTACCACCGATATTCTCAATCTGAATCTAACCTATCAGATGTGTACTCTACACTATTTATGCAAGTAACATTGAGGCAGAAAGAGATGGCTCATGGGCTTAATTGAAAATCCAGTGACTTGAAAATTCTGCTGGTGTGCTTTTAAAACAAGCTCAATTCTTGTTTCTGAATTATTGGTTGATGAATTACGTTATCTGACTTAAAACGGAATGGTGTATTTTACATATGGTAGAATTTTCAATGAAAGTGGTCGACAACATGCTGATGTGATTTTTTTTTTGTATGTTTTTATTTTAGTTTGAATTCAATTTCATTTGACATGCATATATAGGATTTATATGTCACTAGCTATGTTAATATGTTATGCCGATCTGGTGAAAGCATGGAAGTGGAGAACTTAAATTGATCAACAGTGTGAAGCAAGTCCTTTCAAGTTTAAGCTAGAAAATATAGTAACATATAATAGAAGATAACAAGATACATCACGGTTAAAAAGCAAATCATTTGCCAAATTCTTCCTAAATGGAACCTTTTATGACATTTTTTCATAATATATATACACAAAACTGTTTTAAAATATATTTTCACATCTTAAGTACCAAACTCTTCACTCATGACTTAAGTGGCTTAACAAAAGACCACTTATCAAAAATGAAATCAGAATGTGATCTAACAAGACCAATCCATGCAAAATGAAAATTCTAATACAATAACTTAAAAGAAAAAACAACAAAGTAAAACAGATCAACATACCCTAGAGTGGTTTTGTCCTCTGATCTTGATGATTATCCAAACAGAAACAAATTAGATATTACAGATTGCCAGAACATTAACAAGGACAAAGATTGGTGATCCAGTTCCAACAAATAGAACTTTCACAATGAAACCTACAACAAAAATAAGTAACTTCAACAACTAAAAATGGGAATATGCAGAGCATAAAAGAAAAAAAATAATCATAAAAATATATGAGTTGACACATCAAATATCCAATATCAGAGCA
This sequence comes from Zingiber officinale, assembly GCF_018446385.1. Lineage (NCBI taxonomy): Eukaryota > Viridiplantae > Streptophyta > Magnoliopsida > Zingiberales > Zingiberaceae > Zingiber > Zingiber officinale. Next base: position 95,621,563 of record NC_055992.1, on the reverse strand, counting down.
AGGTCAGGTCAGGTGTTCAACAGAACAAGCAAGCATCTAAAACCAAGATCAAAAGCCAAATCATAAGAGATCTGCAAAGAAAAAGAAGAAAAACCTATGATTCAAATGCAAAACAGAAATGCCGACGAGGCGTAGCTGAGTAAGTAACAATATAGCAGATTTGCAATATGGAGCAAGGGTCGAATCCCGGCGAAGGCGGTGAAAAATGTCCTCCCACATGGGGTTTGCTCAATATCTGATTTATTCCCTCCCAATGACGTGGACAGTCGATGGGGACTAATAGAAATCAATAAAACACCCTGAAGAAAGCAATAAATCTAGACTGGAAAAAAACAAACTTAAATCACAATAATTACCTCGTAACCCACAAATAAGATTACTCAAAGATGACTTCCATCAGCAACCACTTGGCCTTCATTCATTATGATGCATATACATCCCCTCGGATGAGTCTAGTGGCTAGCGCATGAGGTGTTGCCACAATGAGGTCTGGGGTTCGAATCTCGGTAAAGACGAGGAAAATACCTCCCTTATGTGCTAGTCACTATTCCAAAGGCTAGTAGTCGCCAGTGATTTACCTCCTCCGTGTTGGCCTTCGGACGGGTTGGCGGGGGCGCTGAGATTGAGCGTATTCGCCTTTTTTCCACAATTATGATGCATATACAATTACAGAAAACCACCTAGTTTCTTTGTCCCAGCCTGCAACATGCATTGATGTATCTTTATCTTTACTCTATCCATATTCTTTCTTTCTAGTTCCTTAATTAGATTACAGTATGTGTTTTGTTTAGATATGAACCCCGTCATGACCATTTTCTCAAAAAATAAACAAGATTATCCTATTTTGCCATTTCAACAAAGTCCAAGCACCAACAGATTATATGCACTAGAGTCAAGGCTAATATCTTTCTTAAACATGTGCCCAAGTAAATACAAAAGGACTCTCACTCATTTCCATTTACAACAAAGTTTCAATAAGGGTGTATAAGTTTTGATGTCAGGCTTGCAATCAAATTCTTGCATTGAGAAGACTAGCTTTAGAGCATTCTCTGCCTTAGAGTAATCACAAGAAGTTGAAATTAAGGTATTGAATGTGGTCACATCTGGTAAGATGTCGTTTTTGCACATTTGCTCAAATATGTGATGTGCATCTCGCAATTTCCCTGACTTCCCCATCAAAAAAATCAAAGAATTATAGAATGAGGTATCTGGAGCACAACCATCATCCTTCATCATCTCAAATACCAGCAAGGCTTCTTGAATTTCTTTGGCCTTAGCTAAAGAATGCATTATTATAGTATATGTGACAACATTGGGTTGACACCCATGCCCACGCATCTCATTAAGAATTGCACTAGCCATTCTAAAATTCTTTTCCAAGCAATAGCCTTCAATCAGAGAAGTGAATGTAATCACACAAGGGGTATAACCAAATTCTCTCATTTCCTCAATCATTCTTATAGTCTCTTCTATTTTTCGTGCTTTGCTCCATCCATGAATCAAAATATTAAAACTACTAGCATTAGGTTGTACTTCATCCCTCAATTCCAAAAATGCATCTCTTGCATGCTTAACACTCTTCTCCTTACACAAGGTATCTAATAGTGCATTCATAGCAATGGTATCTTTCCTAACACCAAAGCTCTCAATGCTTTTGAAAATCTTTATGGCATCACCCCACCTACCAAATCCAGCAAGCCTTCTCATCACCTTGGTCATGGTAGTTAGTGACACTAAGCCTCCAAGACAAACCATCTCATTGATCAAACTCCATATCACATCAAATTGTTTCGATTTCCCTAGAATGTCAACCATCATATCATAAGAAATAGAAGAGTGTTTGAAACTTGCTCGAGCAATAGCCCACCTAAAGAAGCCAAAGGCTGGAAACTAGTCATTGCTAAATCTCTTCATTATCATATTGATCAAAGCCCTAGAAATTTCTACATTACAACCAACAAAAGCTTGGAAGAGATCTTCAAAAGACGTGAAGTTCAACCTTAAAACTTTACATATCTTATCAACATCATTATCGTCTATATTGCAAGGCTCCTTTCCATAATCTAACCTAGAGTCGGTGGTTTTCCTTTTGGAATCACTAGCTTCCAAAAATTCCAACTTAGTCTGGAGCACAAAATCATCGACGTCCACATAATTATGCTAGTCATGTAGATCCCTAAACCAATCAGGGAGCTCTGGTGAATCAGTTAAGTTCCGATAAAAACTGCAAGGCAATGAAATTCATTGTCGCACAGCAAATGAAGAAATCAAGAAAAATTGACCACATCGAGCCATCACACAGACATTTGTGCAATATTTCCTAAGTCAAGGTTGACCTGGTTAACTACGCTTGAGATTGCTCAAGCTTGAGTCTTAATGTTTGGGTTTCGATGTTTGATAATACATGAAAATTACAGCTGTAATCGTTCATTTGGAGAGATTGTTGGTACAATTCTCCTTTGGTCAACGTTGACCAGTTAGGTGTGAAGAAGAGTCAAGTAGGTCAAGGTTGAACGGATACTCGACTGGGAAGTCCTGGTGAGTTAACCCAGGCAGATGGGAAGTCCTGGTGAGTAAAGTCAAACAGTTGGGAGATCCTGGTGAGTGAAGCCAGGTGAAAGACCTTGTGAGTGAAGCTAGGCAGAGGAGAAGACCTATTGAGTAAAGCTAGGCAAAGGAGAAGTCCTGGTGAGTGAAGTCAGGCAGAAGGAAAATCCTAGTGAGTGAAACCAGGTGAAAGACTTAGTGAGTGAAGCTAGGCGGAGGAGAAGTCTTGGTGAGTGAAGCCAGGCAGTATAAAAATCCTGGTGAGTGAAGCCAGGTGAAAAACCTAGTGAGTGAAGCTAAGTGAAGGTCCTGGTGAGTGAAGCCAAACAGATTGAAAGACCTGGTGAGTGAAGCCAGACATGTGGAAATCCAGATGGGTCAAAGGTTGACCGGACACCTGGTATTGAAAAGTTCAAGTTGGTCAAAGGATTGACCTGATACTTGGCACAAGGAAACCAGATGGCTCAAGGGTGATCGGACATCTGGTGGAAGGAAGTCCAAGTGGGTCACGGAGGACCGGACACTTGGCACGAGACGGTATATCTAAGTGGGTTAAGGAGAACCACACTTAGTGTTCAGAAGTCCAGCGAGAAGTTGATAAAGAGAAAGTCCAGATGGGTCAAGTTGACCAAACTCTTAGTGGTCGTAAGTCTAATAGGAAGTTGGCATGGAACTAGGAAGTTCGGACGTAGTAAACTTCCGAAAGTCATAACTTTTGACTTGGATATCGGAATGAGGTGATCTCGGATGGGAAACGAAGCTAATTTCAAGCTCCACACAGTTTTCTGCTTTCCAATCGATTGGGGGGTTCAATCGATTGATAAATTGATTAGTTGACGTGATTTTGTGCAGAAAAGGTCTGAATCGATTGAGTAATCGATCAAAACTTCCTCAATCGATTGATCAATCGATTGGGAGAGTTCCTGAGCAAACAGTGAGCTTCTAAATTGATCAGTTGATCGATTGAAACCTCCAATTGATCGGGCAATCGATTGGGAGGCTGGAAAATCGCATGATAACCCTGGAAATCACACGAGACATGTTGAATTGATTGGGCAATCGATTCAAGCAATTTCAAAGAGCACAGAGGCGCTCTGGATCGATCAACCGATCGAACCAAAGCCTCCCCAATCGATTGAGAGCAATTTAATCGATTGACATCTGACCGTTGGCTTTGAATAAAGCCGTTGCGAGTGTTTTTTTCAGCACTACTTCGCCCGATCCTTCTCGACACTTCACTGCGACATTTCCAGAGCTCACCGCCAGTTCTTGAAGCTTCTTGGAGCAAGGTGTTTTTACACTTCCAAGGTCAAGAGACGTTCCAAATAAGAAAGAGAAGCTAGCTAGGGTTCATTGTATAAAATCTTATAAGATTTACTAGTATTTGCTTCTTCTTTTCTTCTTGTTGTTGTGTGAGTTTGTACAAGGTTTCTCCACCTTTGGTAGTTACCGTAAAGGAGTGTTTTTACTAGTGGAGTGTGTGTCGCGTGTGGATCCTTGGATTAGTCACCTCTTCTTGAGGTGGATACCAAGTAAATCCTAGTGTTAGCGTTGTATTTGTGTTTCTTGTTCTTTCCATTGCGTATCATCACCAAGAAACAAGCAACGACGAGCGCGACGAGCTATTCACCCCCTCTAGCTACTTATCGACCTTAACAAGTGGTATCAGAGCGATGTCGCTTTTCACCGGAATCATCGCCGGAAAGGGCAACAAAGCTAGAGGGTGAAGAAGTTGGAACAAAATTCATCAAGTCAAATAATTCATCAAGAGCTCAACTTCAAGATGGAATTCTGAGATGGACTCGGATTCGATATAAGGGTACCTCCATCATTTACAATGATGAGCTTCGATTCTTGGAAATCAAGGATCAAAAATTTTCTTATGATGGAGATAGAGCAATGGTTTACTCTAATGGAAGGCTTTGAAACTCCAAAGAATTCAAAAGGCAAGATCCTCAAGAATAGCAAATGGAGTCAAGAGCAAATCCAAAAGTGCGAGGCAAATGATAAGGTAACCAAATTATTGATTAGTTTATTTCCAAGTCCATTTCTATGCAAAATTAGAGAATTTGGAGATGCAAAAAGAATTGTGAAACAAATTGGTCAAGCTTCATGAAGAACCCTCCACTGTACCAAATCAAGAAGAATCCAAAGAGGACAACTCCTTGGATCAAGACCAAGAGGAAGAGGACATCGAAGTTGAAAGATGCTCAACTTCCGAAGAAGAAGTCCAAGACGCTTCATCCTCAAAGGAGTGCAATCAAAAGAATAAAAAGAGAGCATACTCTTTGTTTCATGTGCAAGAGGATGAAGATGATGAAGCCTCCACCTCTAGGATTGAGGGGGAGCGACATTCGATGACACCGGACCAAGAAGAAGGAGAAGCTTCTACTTCGAGGTCAAGCGAAGAAGAAAAAGATGGTGCCACCTCCACAAATCAAGAAAAGTCAAGTGGAGGGTCAAGTGTCATTTCTACACGTGAAGATATAATTATTTCAATTAATAATAAAAATCATATTATATGCTTTGAGTGTAGGGGAAAAGGGCACTACAAAAGTAACTGTCCAAAATTGGCCAAGAATAAATGACAAGTGGCACTTAAGGGCAAGAAGAAGCCCAAGGAGACCGCTCCCACAACAAAGAAAAGCAAGGAGCACATTGCATGCTTTTCTTGCAACCAAAAAGGACATTACCGGAGCTAATGTTCAAAGGGGAAGAAGTCCCGCTTGTGCTTCCGGATTTACCCGGTGGGCGAACCAAGAGGAAGGACACCCACCTCCAGGATTAGTTGAGTCCAAGGCACTGACTCGTGGATTATAAAAAAAAAAGTCCTATGACCCTACATGTGTTATGTTATTGTTAAACAAAGACAAGGGGAAAAACCAATACAAGGTAAATGTGACATTGTACAAATTACCTCATGTCCAAATTGAACAGGAAACTTCTTGTCATCAACAACATGAAACAGAGTTGAACAATCAGGGAGTTCCACATAGAACATACATGAATTGCTGTGGAATTGAGATCTCAACTGTTTTCTACCTTCACAATATCTAGTGTCTGCAAAAATAAAAAAACAAAAAAAAATTGAAATAGATGTTAAAAGAGACAACAATTTTGTCAGAAATGATAGAGATCAGGTCCACAAACAACACTAGTGGCTCATGTTACAGAAGAAACACAATCATCCAAGGGAGGACTATTGTGGTTTGATATTTCATTCCACTTTCATGACCGAGGACTATTGTGGGACTCTAGATCAGAGATATTCTTATTGGGATTCAATCTATTAGACTAGCTCATACTTTACTTGCTTATTGTACTAATGGATAATTTTTTGTTAGTATTTTTACTCATGCTTCTAAATTGATTTAACCCGATAAATCATTTCATGTGCTTATTGTAATATTTATTCCAACTAATAGCCAAAGTATCACTGATTCCATCAAACACAAGATGTAGCTCCTTCAGTTCATTCCAATGATGCAAGTTCAAACAGACTGTTATTATGTAGGAAGGAGAGATTGACATCTAGATCATCAATACGTAGAATCAAAAACACTCTGAACCTTGGATATGTAGATATGACGATTAAAGTTCACACACAGTTGTAACTCATCAACGTATTAGTCCTCTTAAAGAGTTTCCGCAAGCATTGCACAATTGCTTAACAGATTCGCCTCATAACTAAATTAGAACTGAAATGCCCACAAGGTGTGGCTGAGCCGGTAACAATATGGCAGGTTTGCAGTATGGAGCAAGGGTTGAATCCCGGCAAAGCCGGTGAAAAATGCCCCCACATGAGGTCTGCTCAATACCTAATTTACTCCCTCCCAATGGCGTGGACAGTCGGTGGGGACTAATAGAAATCAATAAAACACCCTGAATAAAACAATAAATCCAGACTGGAAAAAGAACAAGTTTAAATCACAACAATTACCTCGTAAACCACAAATGAGATTACTCAAAGATGACTTCCATCAGCAACCACTTGGCCTTCATTCATTATGATGCTTATACAATTGCTGAAAACCACCTAGTTTCATTGTCCCAGCCTGCAACATGCATTGTTGTATCTTTAACTTTACTCTATCCATATTCTTTTTTTCCAGTTCCTTGATTAGAATACAGTATGTGTTTTGTTTAGGTGTGAACCCCGTTATGAACATTTTCTCAAAAAATAAACAAGATTGTTCTATTTTTCCATTTCGGCAAAGTCTAAGCACCAACAGATTATGTGCACTAGAGTCAAGGCTAATATCTTTCTTAAACATGTGTCCAAGTAAATACAAAAGGACTCTCACCCATTTCCATTTACAACAAAGTTTCAATAAGGGTGTGTAAGTTTTGATGTCAGGCTTGCAATCAAATTCTTGCATTGAGAAGACTAGCTTTAGAGCATTCTCTGCCTCAGAGTAATCACAAGAAGCTGAAATTAAGGTATTGAATGTGGTCACATCTGGTAAGATGTCGTTTTTAAACATTTGCTCAAATATGTGATGTGCATCTCGCAATTTCCCTGACTTCCCCATCAAAACAATCAAAGAATTACAGAATGAGGTATCTGGAGCACAACCATCATCCTTCATCATCTCAAATACCAACAAGGCTTCTTGAATTTCTTTGGCCTTAGCCAAAGAATGTATTATTATAGTATATTTGACAACATTGGGTTGACACCCATGCCCACACATCTCATTAAGAATTGCACTGACCATTCTAAAGTTATTTTCCAAGCAATAACCTTCAATCAGAGAAGTGAATGTAATCACACAAGGGGTATAACCAAATTCTCTCATTTCCTCAATCGTTCTTATAACCTCTTCTATTTTCCGTGCTTTGCTCCATCCATGAATCAAAATATTAAAACTACTAGCATTAGGTTGTACTTCATCCCTCAATTCCAAAAATGCATCTCTTTCATGCTTAACACGCTGCTCCTTACACAAGGTATCTAATAGTGCATTAATAGCAATGGTATCTTTCCTAACACCAAAGCTCTCAATGCTTTTGAAAGTCTTTATGGAATCACCCCACCTACCGGCTCAAGCAAGCCTTCTCATCACCTTGGTCATGGTAGTTAGTGACACTAAGCCTCCAAGACAAACCATCTCATTGATCAAACTCCACATCACATCAAATTGTTTCGATTTCCCTAAAATATCAACCAACATATCATAAGAAATAGGAGAGTGTTTGAAACTTGCTAGAGCACCAGCCCACCTAAAGAAGCCAAAGGCTGGAAACCAGTCATTACTAAATCTCTTCAACACCGTATTGATTAAAACCTCAGAAATGTCTACATTGCAACCGACAAAAGCTTGGAAGAGATCTTCAAAAGACGTGAAGTTCAACCTTAAAACTTTACATATCTTATCAACATCATTATTGTCTATATTGCAAGGCTCCTTTCCATAATCAAACCTAGAGTCGGTGGTTTTCCTTTTGGAATCACTAGCTTCCAAAAGTTCCAACTTAGTTTGGAGCACAAAGTCATCGGCGTCCACATAATTATGCTGGTCATGTGGATGCCTAAACCAATCAGGGAGCTCAGGTGAATCAGTTAAGGTCCAATAAAGGCTGCAAGGCAATGAACTTCGTTGTCGCACAACAAATGAAGAAATCAAGAAAAACCGACCACATCGAGCCGTCACACAGACATCTATGCAATATTCCCTTGGTCAAGGTTGACCTGGTTGACTACGCTTGAGATAGCTCAAGCTTGAGTCTTGAAATTTGGATTTCAATGTTTGACAATACATGGAGATTGTAGGTGTAATCGTTCATTTGGAGAGATTGTTGGTATAATTCTCCTTTGGTCAAGGTTGACCAGTTATGTATGAATAAGAGTCAAGTAAGTCAAGGTTGAACGGATACTCGACTGGGAAGTCCTGGTGAGTGAACCCAGGCAGATAGGAAGTTCTGGTGAGTAAAGTCAGGCAGTTGGGAGATCCTGGTGAGTGAAACCAGGTGAAAGACCTAGTGAGTGAAGCTAGGCAGAGGAGAAGACCTAGTGAGTGAAGCTAGGCAGTATGAAAATCCTAGTGAGTGAAGCTAGATGAAAGTCCTGGTGAGTGAAGCCAGACAGATGGGAAATCCTAGTGAGTGAAGCCAGGCAGAAGTTAAAGACCTGGTGAGTAAAGCGAGGCACGGGAAATCCAGATGGGTCAAGGTTGATCGAACACTTGGTATTGAGAAGTCCAAGTAGGTCAAGGTTGACCGGATACTTGGCACAAGGAGAATCCAGATGAGTCAAGGGTGATCGGACATCTGGTGAGGAAGTCCAAGTGGGTCAAGGGGCACGAGACGATATATCTAAGTGGGTCAAGGAGGACCGCACTTAGTGATCAGAAGTCCAATGAGAAGTTGGCAAAGAGAAAGTCCAGATGGGTCAAAAGTTGACCAAACTCATAGCGGTCGTAAGTCTAATAGGGGTTGGCATGGAACTAGGAAGTTCGGACGTAGTAAACTTCCAAAGGTGTTAACTTTGACTCGGATATCGGAATGAGGTGATCTCGGATGCGAAACGAAGCTAATTTCAAGCTCTACACAGTTTTCTTCTTGCCAATTGATTGGACAATCAATTGGGGGTTCAATCGATTGGTTGTCACGATTTTGTGCGAAAAGGTCTAGATCGATTGGGTAATCGATCAACACTTCCCCAATCATCGATTGGGAGAGATTCGAGCGAACAGTGAGCCTGTATCGATCGGTTGATCGATTGAAACCTCCAATCGATCGGCAATCGATTGGGAGGTTGGAAAATCGCACGATAGCCCTAGAAATCACGCAACCGTTGACGTTGAATAAAGCCGTTGCGAGCGTTTTCTTCAGCACTACTTCGCCCGATCCTTCTCGACACTTCACTGCGACATTTCCAGAGTTCACCGCCAGTTCTTGAAACTTCTTGGAGCAAGGTGTTTTTGCACTTCCAAGGTCAAGAGGCGTTCCAAACAAGAAGGAGAAGCTAGCTAGGGTTCATTATATAAAATCTTGTAAGGTTTACTTGTATTTGCTTCTTATTTTCTTGTTGTTGTTGTGTGAGTTTGTACAAGGCTTCTCCGCCTTCGGTAGTTACCGTAAAAGAGTGTTTTTACTAGTGGAGTGTGTGTCGCGTGTGTATCCTTGAATTAGTCACCTCTTCTTGAGGTGGATACCATGTAAATCCTAGTGTTAGCATTGTATTTGTGTTTCTTGTTCTTTCCGATGCGTATCATCACCAAGAAACAAGCAACGACGAGTGCGACGAGCTATTCACCCCCTCTAGCTACATATCGACCCTAACAAGTGGTATCAGAGCGAGGTCGCTCTTCACTGGAATCATCGCCGGAAGGGGCAACAAAGCTAGAGGGTGAAGAAGTTCGAGCAAAATTCATCAAGTCAAAGAATTTATCTAGAGCTCAACTTCAAGATGGAATTCCGAGATGGACTCGGATTTGGCACAAGGGTGCCTCCATCATTTACAATGACGAGCTTCGATTTTTGGAATTCAAAGATCGAAATTTTTCTTATGATGGAGATAGAGCAATGGTTTGCTCTAATGGAAGGCTTCGAAGCTCCAAAGAATTCAAAAGGCAAGATTCTCAAAAAGAGCAAATGGAGTCAAGAGCAAATCCAAAAGTACGAGGCAAATGACAAGGTAACCAAATTATTGGTTAGTTTATTGCCAAGTCTAATTTTATGCAAAATTAGAGAATTTGGAGATGCAAAAAGAATTGTGGAACAAATTGGCCGAGCTTCATGAAGAACCCTCCACTATACCAAATCAAGAAGAATCCAAAGAGGGTAACTCATAGGAGCAGGACCCAGAGGAAGAGGAAATCGAAGTTGAAAGAAGCTCAACTTCCGAAGAAAAAGTCCAAGACGCTTCACCCTTAAAGAAGTGCAATCAAAAGAACAAAGAGGGAGCATACTCTTTGTTTCATGTGCAAGAGGATGAAGATGATGAAGCATCCACCTCTAGGATTGAGGGGGCAACATTCGATGACACCAGAGCAAGAAGAAGGAGAAGCTTCTACTTTCGGGCCAAGCGAAGAAGAAAAAGATGGTGCCACCTCCACAAATCAAGAAAAGTCAAATGGAGGGTCAAGTGTCATTCCTACACGTGAAGGTATAATTATTTCAATTAATAATAAAAATCAGATTATATACTATTAGTGTAGGGAAAAAGAGCACTACAATAGTAAGTGCCCAAAATTGGCTAAGAATAAAGGCCAAGTGACTCTTAAGGGCAAGAAGAAGCCCAAGGAGACCGCCACCACAATAAAGAAAAGCAAGGAGCACATTGTGTGCTTTTCTTGCAACCAAAAAGGACATTACTAGAGCTAATGTTCAAAGGGGAAGAAGTCGGTCAAGCCAAAACATTTATTGAACCTACCTCTTTAAATAATGGTAAAAAGCATGTTAGCTCTAATTTATTTCATTTTAATGTCATTTACCATAAAGATAGGAAGCATGATAGAATTAAGGAAAATTATGTAGCCTAAGATGCTAAAATCACTCAACCTAAGGTTAGTAGGGTAGAAAATAATTTAGGCAATAACTCTAAGAATTCTAGGTATTTGCCTAAAAAAAAAATCAAGGTGTTAGTGAAAATTTAAGGTTAAGGTGTTATGGAGAGAAAATCAAGTCTTGAGGTCAAGACTTGAGAAGGACCCTTAGAAGAATCACAAATGAAACACAAGGGCCCAAGAATCAAAACCTAGGTCTAGGAAAACACATGGGTCATCCAATGGTCATAGAGGTTTGGGATACAAACCTAAAACCAAGAAGAATGTGTCTTCTTATCATAGGGTCAAGTCAAGGATATAAGGAAAGTTATCCCTAGGAGTATCTTTTCAAAGTGACTAAGACTTCTAAGAAGTCAGTCACTAAGAGAGTAATCCCAGAGTGGAGCTAGAGAGGTGATCAAGGCTCTAAGAAGCCTAACAAGGTCATTAGGAAGGTAACTAGGAAGTTATCCCTAGTGAGTACCTAGAGCATCCAAGGAGCACCAATAGATCCTAGGAACATTTTCTCTACCCTTAGATGGGTTAGAGTGTCAACTCTAATTGGAAAGATAGTTAATCCAACCTTGATGAAGTTGACACTCGAGAGTATTTTCTTATTAACCTTTGAAAATGAAATTACTTGTTTACTCTTTGGAAGAGTGAAATGTGCCAAGCTTTGAGGATTTGATTGACACAAATAAAAAAAGCACAAGAAATGCCAAGTTGAGATTTCATTAACTTAAGGAATTAAGGGCAAATTAAGCTTTTATAAATTTGTTACTCTTTGGAAGAGTAAAAAGTGCCAAAACTTGAGAAATTGAAATCCATGCAAAATTGGAATAAGTTGGGTTTTGGTGTTTTCTTATGTTATGTTAGACCTTAATTTAAAAATTGATTACTCTTTGAAAGTAAAGTGTGCCAAACCTTGAGGAATTATGTGTAATTTTAATTGGCATAATAAATTAAGAGTAAAGGAAATGCCAAAGTTGGGCTTGGGCATTTTCTTAAAGATATGAGCAATCTAAAATTATTCTTAGGTTTAGCTAATTTAAGGATACTTAGATAGAAAATCTAAGTATTTTATTTAAGTTAATTGTCATGCTTTGTTTGCTCATCACATGTCATGACATCATTTTTGCATTCATGCCTTATTATAAATACAAAAATATCATGTCATACATACATCATGTAGTTATAGCAAAATTTTATTTTGAAAATTATTTATTTTGAATGTCATAACTCATCATGCATTATTTTAATGCAATTAAGGATAATGACATTTACTAACAAGTAACATCCTAGGTGGTCATGTTCATAATCTAAAAGATTTGTATGATCTCTACTTAGGGCAAATTTACATCTCACAAAGACCTATAAGGTGACTTATGTATTTTAGTGCACATTATATACAAGTGAGATGTTAGGATGAACAAAACTCAAGATGTTGATTTTGTGCATTATTTTGTTTTTTAGGTTCATCAAAACACATAGTTATGTGTTTTCCAATCATTGAGAAAGCTAATGTACAATTGAACTCAAAGAACATGGTTGATATTGGTTTTGAAAATCATTTTAAATGTTTTGGAAAATCTTGATGAAGACTATCTTTGGTAAATCATCATTGAAAAGTTAGGTACAAACTTGAAGAAAATACTCAAGTTTTACAAGTTTTCAAGTTTATGTCAATCTTTGAAAATAGGAAGTATTTTCATAGAAAACTATTTTCCTTTATAGTGTATACCCTAAGTAATGTCTACATGTTTGCCTCCTAGGCATGGAGACTCCATATCAACTTCATACATGGTTGCATCTTAAAAATCAAAGAATTACAGAATGAGGTATCCGGAGCACAACCATCATCCTTCATCATCTCAAATACCAACAAGGCTTCTTGAATTTCTTTGGCCTTAGCCAAAGAATGTATTATTATAGTATATTTGACAACATTGGGTTGACACCCATGCCCACACATCTCATTAAGAATTGCACTGACCATTCTAAGTTATTTTCCAAGCAATAACCTTCAATCAGAGAAGTGAATGTAATCACACAAGGGGTATAACCAAATTCTCTCATTTCCTCAATCGTTCTTATAACCTCTTCTATTTTCCGTGCTTTGCTCCATCCATGAATCAAAATATTAAAACTACTAGCATTAGGTTGTACTTCATCCCTCAATTCCAAAAATGCATCTCTTGCATGCTTAACACTCTTCTCCTTACACAAGGTATCTAATAGTGCATTAATAGCAATGGTATCTTTCCTAACACCAAAGCTCTCAATGCTTTTGAAAGTCTTTATGGAATCACCCCACCTACCGGCTCAAGCAAGCCTTCTCATCACCTTGGTCATGGTAGTTAGTGACACTAAGCCTCCAAGACAAACCATCTCATTGATCAAACTCCACATCACATCAAATTGTTTCGATTTCCCTAAAATATCAACCAACATATCATAAGAAATAGGAGAGTGTTTGAAACTTGCTAGAGCACCAGCCCACCTAAAGAAGCCAAAGGCTGAAACGATCATTACTAAATCTCTTCAACACCGTATTGATTAAAACCTCGAAATGTCTACATTGCAACCAACAAAAGCTTGGAAGAGATCTTCAAAGACGTGAAGTTCACCTTAAAACTTTACATATCTTATCAACATCATTATTGTCTATATTGCAAGGCTCCTTTCCATAATCAAACCTAGAGTCGGTGGTTTTCCTTTTGGAATCACTAGCTTCCAAAAGTTCCAACTTAGTTTGGAGCACAAAGTCATCGGCGTCCACATAATTATGCTGGTCATGTGGATGCCTAAACCAATCAGGGAGCTCTGGTGAATCAGTTAAGGTCCAATAAAGGTGCAAGGCAATGAACTTCGTTGTCGCACAACAAATGAAGAAAAAACCGAACATCGAAGTCAAACATCGAGTTGGTGCAATATTCCTTAGGTCAAGGTTGACCTGGTTGACTACGCTTGAGATGGCTCAATCTTGAGTCTTGATGTTTGGGTTTCGATGTTTCACAATACATGAAGATTGCAGGTGCAATCGTTCATTTGGGGAGATTGTTGGTACAATTCTCCTCTGGTCAAGGTTGACCAGTTAGGTGTGAAGAATAGTCAAATAGGTCAAGGTTGAACGGATACTCGACTGGAAAGTCCTGGTGAGTGAACCCAGGCAGATGGGAAGTCCTGGTGAGTAAAGTCAGACAGTTGAGAGATCCTGGTGAGTGAATCTAGGTGAAAGACCTTGTGAGTGAAGCTAGGCAGAGGAGAAGACCATTGAGTGAAGCTAGGCAAAGGACAAGTCCCGGTGAAGCTAGACAGAAGGAAAATCCTGGTAAGTGAAGCAAAAATAAAGACCTAGTGAGTGAAGCTAGGTAGAGGAGAAGTCCTGGTGAATGAAGCCAGACAGTATGAAAATCCTGGTGAGTGAAGCCAGGTGAAAGACCTAGTGAGTGCAGCTAGGTAATATGAAAATCCTAGTGAGTGAAGCCAGGCAGATTGAAAGACATGGTGAGTAAAGTCAGGCACGTGGAAATCCAGATGGGTCAAAGGTTGATCGAACACTTGGTATTGAGAAGTCCAAGTAGGTCAAAGGATTGACCGGATACTTGGCACAAGGAAATCCAGATGAGTCAAGGGTGATCGGACATCTGGTGGAAGGAAGTCCAAGTGGGTCACGGAGGACCGAACACTTGGTACGAGATGATATATCTAAGTGGGTCAAGGAGGACCGCACTTAGTGATCAGAAGTCCAATGAGAAGTTGGCAAAGAGAAAGTCCAGATGGGTCAAAAGTTGACCAAACTGTTAGCGGTCGTAAGTCTAATAGGGAGTTGGCATGGAACTAGGAAGTTCGGACGTAGTAAACTTCCAAAGGTGTTAACTTTTGACTCGGATATCGGAATGAGGTGATCTCGGATGCGAAACGAAGCTAATTTCAAGCTCTACACAGTTTTCTTCTTGCCAATTGATTGGACAATCAATTGGGGGGTTCAATCGATTGGTTGTCACGATTTTGTGCAGAAAAGGTCTAGATCGATTGGGTAATCGATCAACACTTCCCCAATCGATTGGGAGAGATTCTGAGCGAACAGTGAGCTTCTGTATCGATCAGTTGATCGATTGAAACCTCCAATCGATCGGGCAATCGATTGGGAGGTTGGAAAATCGCACGATAGCCCTAGAAATCACGCGAGACATGTTGAATCAATTGGACAATCAATTCATGCAATTTCCAAGAGCACAGAGGTGCTCTGGATCGATCAACCGATCGATCCAAAGCCTCCCCAATCGATTGAGAACAATTCAATCGATTGGCATCCAACCGTTGACGCTAAATAAAGCCGTTGCGAGCGTTTTCTTCAGCACTACTTCGCCCGATCCTTCTCGACACTTCACTGCGACATTTCCAGAGTTCACCGCCAGTTCTTGAAACTTCTTGGAGCAAGGTGTTTTTGCACTTCCAAGGTCAAGAGGCGTTCCAAACAAGAAGGAGAAGCTAGCTAGGGTTCATTATATAAAATCTTGTAAGGTTTACTTGTATTTGCTTCTTATTTTCTTGTTGTTGTTGTGTGAGTTTGTACAAGGCTTCTCCGCCTTCGGTAGTTACCGTAAAAGAGTGTTTTTACTAGTGGAGTGTGTGTCGCGTGTGTATCCTTGAATTAGTCACCTCTTCTTGAGGTGGATACCATGTAAATCCTAGTGTTAGCATTGTATTTGTGTTTCTTGTTCTTTCCGATGCGTATCATCACCAAGAAACAAGCAACGACGAGTGCGACGAGCTATTCACCCCCTCTAGCTACATATCGACCCTAACAAGTGGTATCAGAGCGAGGTCGCTCTTCACTGGAATCATCGCCGGAAGGGGCAACAAAGCTAGAGGGTGAAGAAGTTCGAGCAAAATTCATCAAGTCAAAGAATTTATCTAGAGCTCAACTTCAAGATGGAATTCCGAGATGGACTCGGATTTGGCACAAGGGTGCCTCCATCATTTACAATGACGAGCTTCGATTTTTGGAATTCAAAGATCGAAATTTTTTTTATGATGGAGATAGAGCAATGGTTTGCTCTAATGGAAGGCTTCGAAGCTCCAAAGAATTCAAAAGGCAAGATTCTCAAAAAGAGCAAATGGAGTCAAGAGCAAATCCAAAAGTACGAGGCAAATGACAAGGTAACCAAATTATTGGTTAGTTTATTGCCAAGTCTAATTTTATGCAAAATTAGAGAATTTGGAGATGCAAAAAGAATTGTGGAACAAATTGGCCGAGCTTCATGAAGAACCCTCCACTATACCAAATCAAGAAGAATCCAAAGAGGGTAACTCATAGGAGCAGGACCCAGAGGAAGAGGAAATCGAAGTTGAAAGAAGCTCAACTTCCGAAGAAAAAGTCCAAGACGCTTCACCCTTAAAGAAGTGCAATCAAAAGAACAAAGAGGGAGCATACTCTTTGTTTCATGTGCAAGAGGATGAAGATGATGAAGCATCCACCTCTAGGATTGAGGGGGGGGGGGGGGGGCAACATTCGATGACACCAGAGCAAGAAGAAGGAGAAGCTTCTACTTTCGGGCCAAGCGAAGAAGAAAAAGATGGTGCCACCTCCACAAATCAAGAAAAGTCAAATGGAGGGTCAAGTGTCATTCCTACACGTGAAGGTATAATTATTTCAATTAATAATAAAAATCAGATTATATACTATTAGTGTAGGGAAAAAGAGCACTACAATAGTAAGTGCCCAAAATTGGCTAAGAATAAAGGCCAAGTGACTCTTAAGGGCAAGAAGAAGCCCAAGGAGACCGCCACCACAATAAAGAAAAGCAAGGAGCACATTGTGTGCTTTTCTTGCAACCAAAAAGGACATTACTAGAGCTAATGTTCAAAGGGGAAGAAGTCGGTCAAGCCAAAAAGAGGAAGCACAAGTCAAGGGGGAGCTTCTAAGGTAAAACCCAAGGTATCATTTATTGAACCTACCTCTTTAAATAATGGTAAAAAGCATGTTAGCTCTAATTTATTTCATTTTAATGTCATTTACCATAAAGATAGGAAGCATGATAGAATTAAGGAAAATTATGTAGCCTAAGATGCTAAAATCACTCAACCTAAGGTTAGTAGGGTAGAAAATAATTTAGGCAATAACTCTAAGAATTCTAGGTATTTGCCTAAGAAAAAAAAAATCAAGGTGTTAGTGAAAAATTTAAGGTTAAGGTGTTATGGAGAGAAAATCAAGTCTTGAGGTCAAGACTTGATAACTTGGAGAGGACCCTTAGAAGAATCACAAATGAAACACAAGGGCCCAAGAATCAAAACCTAGGTCTAGGAAAACAACATGGGTCATCCAATGGTCATAGAGGTTTGGGATACAAACCTAAAACCAAGAAGAATGTGTCTTCTTATCATAGGGTTCCATATAGCTATGGAACCAACCATAGGTCTAGCAGTCAAGTCAAGGATATAAGGAAAGTTATCCCTAGGAGTATCTTTTCTATGACAAAAGTGACTAAGACTTCTAAGAAGTCTAACAAAGTCACTAAGAAGGTCACAAGGGAAGTAATCCCTAGAGTGGAGCTAGAGAAGGTGATCAAGGCTTCTAAGAAGCCTAACAAGGTCATTAGGAAGGTAACTAGGGAAGTTATCCCTAGTGAGTACCTAGAGCATCCAAGGAGCACCAATAGATTTTGGGTCCCTAGGAACATTTTCTCTACCCCTTAGATGGGTTAGAGAGTGTCAACTCTAATTGGAAAGATAGTTAATCCAACCTTGATGAAGTTGACACTCGAGGAGTATTTTCAAGGTTTTTATTAACCTTTGAAAATGAAATAGATTACTTGTTTACTCTTTGGAAGAGTGAAATGTGCCAAGCTTTGAGGAATTTAATTTAATTTTGATTGACACAAATAAAAAGAGCACAAGAAATGCCAAGTTGAGATTTTTGGCATTAACTTAAGGAATTAAGGGCAAATTTAAGCCTTTTTATAAATTTGTTTACTCTTTGGAAGAGTAAAAAGTGCCAAAACTTGAGAAATTGAAATCCAATTTAAATTGGCAAAATTGGGAGAAGTGTAAGAAATACCAAGTTGGGTTTTGGTGTTTTCTTAGAATGTTAAGGGCAAGCTAGACCTTAATTTAAAAAATTGATTACTCTTTGAAAGAGTAAAGTGTGCCAAACCTTGAGGAATTATGTGTAATTTTAATTGGCATAATAAATTAAGAGTAAAGGAAATGCCAAAGTTGGGCTTGGGCATTTTCTTAAGAAGATATGAGCAATCTAAAATTATTCTTAGGTTTAGCTAAGGATTTAAGGATACTTAGATAGAAAATCTAAGTATTTTATTTAAGTTAATTGTCATGCTTTGTTTGCTCATCACATGTCATGACATCATTTTTGCATTCATGCCTTATTATAAAAAATACAAAAATATCATGTCATGTCATACATACATCATGTAGTTATAGCAAAATTTTATTTTGAAAATTATTTATTTTGATGTATGTCATAACTCATCATGCATTATTTTTAATTCCTTGCAATTAAGGATAATGACATTTACTAACAAGTAACATCCTAGGTGGATGTTCATAATCTAAAATGTCTAGATAGATTTGTATGATCTCTTGTTTAGGGCAAAACCAAACTTTACATCTCACAAAGACCTATAAGGTGACTTGTATGTATTTTAGTGCACATTATATACAAGTGAGATGTTAGGATGATGAACAAAACTCAAGATGTTGATTTTGTGCATTATTTTGAGTTTTAGGTTCATCAAAACACATAGTTATGTGTTTTCCAATCATTGAGAAAGCTAATGTACAAGTCATGTGCATTGAACTCAAAGAACATGGTTGGATATTGGTTTTGAAAATCATTTTAAAATGCTTTTGGAAAATCTTGATGAAGACTATCTTTTGGTAGTAATCATCATTGAAAAGTTAGGTACAAACTTGAAGAAAATACTCAAGTTTTTACAAGTTTTCAAGTTTATGTCAATCTTTGAAAATAGGAAGTATTTTCATAGAAAACTATTTTTCCTTTATAGTGTATACCCTAAGTAATGTCTACACGAATTTTCATAATTTTTAGAATTTTGTAAAATTTTTGGAGAGTTTCTGAAATTCACTGAATTGAATTTCAGATTTTCAGTGCTCCAATCGATCACCCGATCGATTGGAGTGCCTTAATCTATCGGGTGATTGATTGAGAAGGCATGTTGTCGCGAGCAGAAGCTCGCTGGATCGATCCTCCGATCGATCCACACAGACTGAATCAATCCAGTGATCGATTGAATCCGGTTCAATCGATTGAGACCCCACCTTAATCGATTGAAGTGCTGATTTCGGCTAGGAAAGTTAAATTTCGGCATTTTAGACCATTTTTAGCCTAGGTAATCATTCCTAACCCCTCAAAACTTATTTGTATATATTTAAGGGGAGTTTTCATGATGACAACAAGGAGGGATTGGTTAAAGAAGACTAAGTAAAAGTTTAGTTTGAGGTTTAGTTTTATTATTGAATTTTTGAACCTCAAAACTTCTAAATTTAAGTTTCCTAAATATTTGGAGATTCCAAATTATTGTTGATATAATAACAGAAGTTTGAAGCATGTCTTTAGGGGGAGTTACTTTTTAAGGACATGAAACTTATTTTCTAAAACCATTGAAGGTGGTTAAACCTTCGTTTAGAAAAATAATGCTTAAGGTTGAGCGTTGAAAAATGATAGAGAGTGAATATCTTCATTGAGGGGTTGTGGATGCTCTAGGATGAGCATCATAATGTGGAATAATGCTCCAAGGTGATCATTTAATACAGTACTGAAGGATATGGGACCTTTATTGTTGGATTGGTTGACGCTCAAGGGTGAGCGTTGAAGATAATGAAGGGTATGAGACATTCATTATGGTGTTATGAACAACGAGTGAAGTTGTGAACAACGGTGAGTAACTCTTCAGGGGGAGAGTTCTTTTTTATGTGTGTCAATAGGGGAAGAATGTAGGGTTAAGTTAGGCCTTCATTACCTAAAGAGGAAGTTTGCCCTCTAGGAATGTGGGAGAATGAAGGAAACCCTCATTCATACTTTGGTAGGAAAGGAAGTTGAGGCTATGGGATTAGTATAACTTAAAAGTATTGTCAAACATCAAAAAAGGGGAGATTGTTGGTGCAATATTCCCTAGGTCAAGGTTGACCTGGTTGACTACGCTTGAGATGGCTCAATCTTGAGTCTTGATGTTTGGGTTTCGATGTTTCACAATACATGAAGATTGCAGGTGCAATCGTTCATTTGGGGAGATTGTTGGTACAATTCTCCTCTGGTCAAGGTTGACCAGTTAGGTGTGAAGAATAGTCAAATAGGTCAAGGTTGAACGGATACTCGACTGGAAAGTCCTGGTGAGTGAACCCAGGCAGATGGGAAGTCCTGGTGAGTAAAGTCAGACAGTTGAGAGATCCTGGTGAGTGAATCTAGGTGAAAGACCTTGTGAGTGAAGCTAGGCAGAGGAGAAGACCATTGAGTAAAGCTAGGCAAAGGAGAAGTCCTGGTGAAGCCAGGCAGAAGGAAAATCCTAGTGAGTGAAGCCAAGTGAAAGACTTATTGAGTGAAGCTAGGCGGAGGAGAAGTCTTGGTGAGTGAAGTCAGGTAGTATGAAAATCCTGGTGAGTGAAGTCATGTGAAAGACCTAGTGGGTGAAGCTAGGCAGTATGAAAATCCTAGTAAGTGAAGCTAGGTGAAGGTCCTGGTGAATGAAGTCAGGCAGATTGAAAGACCTGGTGAGTGAAGCCAGACACGTGGAAATCCAGATGGGTCAAAAGTTGACCGGACACCTGGTATTGAGAAGTCCAAGTAGGTCAAAGGATTGACCGGATACTTGGCACAAGAAAATCCAGATAGGTTAAGGGTGATCGGACATCTGGTGGAAGAAAGCCCAAGTGAGTCACGGAGGACCGAACACTTGGCACGAGATGGTATATCTAAGTGGGTCAAGGAGGACCGCACTTAGTGGTCAGAAGTCCAACGAGAATTTGGCAAAGAGAAAGTCCAAATGGGTCAAAAGTTGACCAAACTCTTAGCGACCAGTCTAATAGGGAGTTGGCATGGAATTAGAAAGTTCGGACGTAGTAAACTTCCGAAGGCCATAACTTTTGACTCGGATATCGGAATGAGGTGATTTCGGATGCGAAACGAAGCTAATTTCGAGCTCTACATAGTTTTCTGCATGCAAATCGATTGGGGGTTCAATCGATTGGTTGTCGTGATTTTGTACAGAAAAGGTCTGGATCGATTGGGTAATCGATCAACACTTCCCCAATCGATTGGGAGAGTTTCTGAGCGAACAGTGAGCTTCTGTATCGATCAGTTGATCGATTGAAACCTCCAATCGATCGGGCAATCGATTGGGAGGCTGGAAAATCGCACGATAGCCTTGGAAATCACTCGAGACATGTTGAATCAATTGGGCAATCGATTCAAGCAATTTCCAAGAGCACAGAGGTGCTCTGGATCGATCAACCGATCGATCCAAAGTTTCCCCAATCGATTGAGAGCAATTCAATCGATTAGCATCCGACCGTTGGCGCTGAATATAGCTGTTGCGAGCGTTTTCTTCAGCACTACTTCACCCGATCCTTCTCGACACTTCACTGCGACATTTCCAGAGCTCACCGCCAGTTCTTGAAACTTCTTGGAGCAAAGTGTTTTTGCACTTCCAAGGTCAAGAGGCGTTCCAAACAAAAAGGAGAAGCTAGCTAGGGTTCATTGTATAAAATCTTGTAAGATTTACTTGTATTTACTTCATCTTTTCTTCTTGTTGTTGTGTGAGTTTGTACAAAGCTTCTCCGTCTTCGATAGTTACCGTAAAGGTGTGTTTTTACTAGTAGAGTGTGTGTCGTGTGTGGATCCTTGGATTAGTCATCTCTTCTTGAGGTGGATACCAAGTAAATCCTAGTGTTAGCGTAGTATTTGTGTTTCTTGTTCTTGCCGCTGCGTATCATCACCAAGAAACAAGTAACGACGAGCGCGATGAGCTATTCACCCCCCTCTAGCTACATATTGACCCTAACAGTCATGTGGATGCCTAAACCAATCAGGGAGCTCTGGTGAATCAGTTAAGTTCCGATAAAGACTACAAGGTAATGAAATTCGTTGTCGCACAGTAAATGAAAAAATCAAGAAAAACCGACCACATCGAGCCATCACACAGACATCTGAAATCCAAACCGAGCAACGAATTGTAGACAGCTTTTCCTCCTCAAACAGACAAAAAAAACTGATATTTGTCTGATATTTTACACTGACCAGACCTGACATATAAGAAATAAACCCATTTGTATCACTTTTCGAATCATTCAGCAAGTTCACAAGTTACAAGTTTATAAATCAGATTTCACAACAATAAAATGAGAATCTGATAAAAGAAACAACTCAATGTTTAGAGCATAGATAAACTAAACCTTCACAATCTCGTCAAGCATTCCATGCACTGTTCAGTCGGAGGACAAATGAAGAACAAGTGAGTAGAGATGCATCAAATATTATCTTGAAGAGAAAAGTCGATGGTTGAAGGATTAAGGTGCCCGAGAGGTGCCGGTCAACGAGGGTGGACCTTATCGTTCCGCCCGCCGACTTGCACCAAAACGCTTCGGCACCGGCACCGGAGCAACGACTCGCATGGAAAATAGAGAGAGAAGAAACAAAGAAACGTACCTTGAAGCGCAGCGAACGCGGCAATTGAGCCAGTATGCAGTGGGCAGCGGGACCGAGATTCGGAGAGAAAGCTCATGATATTACGCAGAGAGTGGAGAGATGGGCGACAGGCAACGACGGGTGCGACAACAAATCGAGAGTCGATCGGGGAGAAATCAAGCGAGGGAGATAGAAAAAATTGAAATTATTTTTTTTTATAATTCAATATTCGAATCTGGATGTTGATCGGGCCGACGGAATAAATTGCTTGAGAAAGCCATCCAAACAATTCTCAGAGTTATTATCCCATAAAAGAAATTCGACAAATGTATAAATGAATCGATAGATTACACAGTAGTACAGCACTAGTTATTAAAATCTGTTAAAAAAAATATCACATTTTTTACAATAAAAAATATATTATTTATTGAAACTCGAGAGATGTTAAATAAAAATTAGTTTTAAAATTTAAGAACATTAGGATTCGAATAATGAATACTCTACTCGATATCAAAATTTAACAATAATAGGCACCACTAATTTAACTTTATGATAAACTGCACGGCCCGTGTTAAATGATGATGGAATACATAAATCGACTTTGGCTCAAACATTTAGTCAACAACCAACCAATGACATCTAAAACCAAATGATGGTGAATAAAATGGGAAAGTCATATTTATCTCAAAATTCTGTGCAAGAACTTTGAAGATGTCTAGGTATCAGAAATCCTTGTTGGAGATCTTGGTTAAACGAGTAATTACCAGAAGAAGGGTTCTAGTAAATCAATCTACAGGATCAAAAGCATCAAATCCCTCCTTGAATTCTCTTGCCATTTGTTCTTCTTGCTTGCTAAGCTTACAATTTCTCCAATCAGCTCGATCTGCCATATTTAACATGCCTGCCATCACCTGCAACACTTTACCAGCTCTTATCGTCATCAATAACAAACTATAGTCTCGCAGTTTCTAGGTAAATTATGAAGAATTGATAGAAAAAATATACATAATATAATAATTTGGCAAAATAACTGAGCCATGAAAACGACAGTCAATGATAGTTCCAAGTCCGAATGAAAAAAAGGCTATGAATTGAGTTAAGCATAGACGACCATTGTCAGCCAATATTGTATAAATCAATAATCATGAATTCTCGATGGAGGTAAAAGTTTGTGTTCAATCTCAAATAATTAAGACAAATATGGTGCACGATCGACTATGATGACAAACTAAGTAATCAAAACATTTTGAGCATCTAAAGCACCAAATCAAATATTCCCTATGGTGTAACGGTAAAAGCATTCAACATACTCTCAAACACCCATGGTTCGAATCCTAACTACGGCACACTGTAGGGCATTTTCCTGCAATGGGGTGAAAAATCTAGTAAGTTGGATGTTGAGCGTAGAACCGCTTGTGCTTCCGGATTTACCCGGTGGGCGAACCAAGAGGAAGGACACCCACCTCCAGGATTAGTTGAGTCCAAGGCCCTGACTCGTGGATTATCAAACAAAAAAGTCCTATGACCCTACATGTGTTATGTTATTGTTAAACAAAGACAAGGGGGAAAACCAATACAAGGTAAATGTGACATTGTACAAATTACCTCACGTCCAAATTGAACAGGAAATTTCTTATCATCAACAACATGAAACAGAGTTAACAATCAGGGTGTTCCACATAGAACATACATGAATTGATGTGGAATTGGGATCTCAATTGTTTTCTTCCTTGACAATAGCTAGTGTCTGCAAAAACAAAAACTAAAAAAAAAAAAAAATTAAATAGATGTTAAAAGAGACAACAATTTTGTCAGAAATGATAGAGATCAAGTCCATAAACAACACTAGTGGCTCATGTTACAGAAGAAACACAATCATCCATGGGAGGACTATTGTGGTTTGATATTTCATTCCACTTTCACGACCGAGAACTATTGCGGGACTCTAGATCAGAGATATTCTTATTGGGATTCAATCTATTAGATTAGCTCATACTTTACTTGCTTATTGTACTAATGGATAATTTTTTGTTAGTATTTTTACTCATGCTTCTAAATTGGTTTAACCCGATAAATCATTTCATGTGCTTATTGTAATATTTATTCCAACTAATAGCCAAAGAATCACTGATTCCATCAAACACAAGATGTAGCTCCTTCAGTTCATTCCAATGATGCAAGTTCAAACAGACTGTTATTATGTAGGAAAGAGAGATTGACATCTAGATCATCAATACATAGAATCAAAAACACTCTGCACCTTGGATATGTAGATATGACAATTAATGTTCACACACAGTTGTAACTCATCAACGTATTAGTCCTCTTAAAGAGTCTCCGCAAGCATTGCATAATTGCTTAACAGATTCGCCTCATAACTAAATTAGAACTGAAATGCCCACAAGGCGTAGCTGAGCCGGTAACAATATGACAGATTTGTAGTATGGAGCAAGGGTTGAATCCCAGCAAAGCCGGTGAAAAATGTCCTCCCACATGAGGTCTGCTCAATACCTGATTTACTCCCTCCCAATGGCATAGACAGTCGGTGGGGACTAATAGAAATCAATAAAACACCCTGAAGAAAGCAATAAATCCAGACTAGAAAAAGAACAAGCTTAAATCACAACAATTACCTCGTAAACCACAAATGAGATTACTCAAAGATAGAAAGCAATAAATCCAGACTGGAAAAAGAACAAGCTTAATCACAACAATTACCTCGTAAACCACAAATGAGATTACTCAAAGATGACTTCCATCAGCAACCACTTGGCCTTCATTCATTATGATGCTTATACAATTGCTGAAAATCACCTAGTTTCATTGTCCCAACCTGCAGCATGCATTGTTGTATCTTTAACTTTACTCTATCCATATTCTTTCTTTCCAGTTCCTTGATTAGAATACAGTATGTGCTTTGTTTAGGTGTGAACCCCGTCATGACCATTTTCTCAAAAAATAAACAAGATTGTTCTATTTTGCCATTTCGGCAAAGTCCAAGCACCAACAGATTATATGCACTAGAGTCAAGGCTAATATCTTTCTTAAACATGTGCCCAAGTAAATACAAAAGGACTCTCACCCATTTCCATTTACAACAAAGTTTCAATAAGGGTGTGTAAGTTTTGATGTCAGGCTTGCAATCAAATTCTTGCATTGAGAAGACTAGCTTTAGAGCATTCTCTGCCTCAGAGTAATCACAGGAAGCTGAAATTAAGGTATTGAATGTGGTCACATCTGGTAAGATGTCGTTTTTGCTCATTTGCTCAAATATGTGATGTGCATCTCGCAATTTCCCTGACTTCGCCATCAAAAAAATCAAAGAATTATAGAATGAGGTATCTGGAGCACAACCATCATCCTTCATCATCTCAAATACTAGCAAGGCTTCTTGAATTTCTTTGGCCTTAGCCAAAGAATGCATTATTATAGTATATGTGACAACATTGGGTTGACACCCATGCCCACGCATCTCATTAAGAATTGCACAAGCCATTCTAAAGTTCTTTTCCAAGCAATAGCCTTCAATCAGAGAAGTGAATGTAATCACACAAGGGGTATAACCAAATTCTCTCATTTCCTCAATCATTCTTATAGCCTCTTCAATTTTTCGTGCTTTGCTCCATCCATGAATCAAAATATTAAAACTACTAGCATTAGGTTGTACTTCATCCCTCAATTCCAAAAATGCATCTCTTGCATGCTTAACACTCTTCTCCTTACACAAGGTATCTAATAGTGCATTAATAGCAATGGTATCTTTCCTAACACCAAAGCTCTCAATGCTTTTGAAAATCTTTATGGCATCACCCCACCTACCGGCTCCAGCAAGCCTTCTCATCACCTTGGTCATGGTAGTTAGTGACACTAAGCCTCCAAGACAAACCATCTCATTGATCAAACTCCACATCACATCAAATTGTTTCGATTTCCCTAAAATGTCAACCATCATATCATAAGAAATAGAAGAGTGTTTGAAATTTGCTCGAGCACCAGCCCACCTAAAGAAGCCAAAGGCTGGAAACCAGTCATTGCTAAATCTCTTCAATATCATATTGATCAAAGCCTCAGAAATTTCTACATTGCAACCAACAAAAGCTTGGAAGAGATCTTCAAAAGACGTGAAGTTCAACCTTAAAACTTTACATATCTTATCAACATCATTATCGTCTATATTGCAAGGCTCCTTTCCATAATCTAACCTAGAGTCGGTGGTTTTCCTTTTGGAATCACTAGCTTCCAAAAATTCCAACTTAGTCTGGAGCACAAAATCATCGGCGTCCACATAATTATGCTGGTCATGTGGATGCCTAAACCAATCAGGGAGCTCTGGTGAATCAGTTAAGTTCCGATAAAGACTGCAAGGCAATGAAATTCGTTGTCGCACAGCAAATGAAGAAATCAAGAAAAACCGACCACATCGAGCCATCACACAGACATCTGAAATCCAAACTGAGCAACGAATTGTAGACAGCTTTTCCTCCTCAAACAGACAAAAAAAACTGATATTTGTCTGATATTTTACACTGACCAGACCTGACATATAAGAAATAAGCCCATTTGTATCACTTTTCAAATCAATCGGCAAGTTCACAAGTTACAAGTTTATAAATCAGATTTCACAACAATAAAATGAGAAACTGATAAAAGAAACAACTCAATGTTCAGAGCATGGACATATGTTCAGTAATATGGAACTGAGGAACATGGACATAGGTTCAGTAATGCTTTCAGGTTAGTATAACATCACCAATTTATTACTATTCCAGTTTTACTTTAGCAAAGCCATAAGGTGTTCAATCCTTGCATAATACAATTAGTAGATACTTTAATTGAATTTTTTTAGTAAGTAATTCTTACTTTCTAGAAAGCTCCTGAAGAAAATTATTACAGAAAAAATAGTTATGACTCAGGATACACTTGGAAGTCTAAATAAAAATCTTGACAAAACGATTTAAAGAATGTTATACACATATAAGGGTATAGCAATATGGAAATTGTTCATTACAAAAATAAAGGCAGCAGCTCCATATTACAGTATTCATATTAGCTAAGCCACAGTTATCAAAATCAGTTCATATCGATATGGATCACCCAAGTTAGGTCGGTATAAGCAAAAGTCAATCTAATATTTTCTGAGAAGTCAGCTATTTCATTTAGATTGATGGAGAAGTATAGAAAAAGTAGAGGCTCCAAGAAATTACCTAGAAATAAGCAAATTAACACCATGAAAATAAATTAAATTGATTGAAAGTTCATTGAATCAATAAAAAAAGGATTTAATAGGTTAACATTTGATCAAAAAAATTTATTTTGACAAACTCAATTACTCGAGCCAACTCTACCTCCGCATTGCCTAAGATTTATTGTGGCATCAGCAGCACAACCATGCTATTGCATGTGATTAATAGTATTCTGATTTACCACTAAGTAGGCCAAGCACCTCATCCATCTCTTTTTTCAATTACTGTTGATCAAGAGACACTATATAGTATTGACCAAGAGCAAACAGTACCTCCCTAGATCAGTACTGTCTCAAGAACTTCTTCACCAATTAAACACAATAGGATGACTCAACCTCAAATCCAAATGTGCTGAAATAAGCACATAAAGACACTATAAACAACCTTCAAAACTCTATAAACTTCATGTTGGAGTGCAATTTCCCTTTGGATCAATAATCCCATAAAAATAAACACCGGAAAAAAAAAAGGAATTTACCTAGGCCAAAATAAGCCTTGCTGTAGTTATGTCACTCCTTGAAGATGTTGCTGTCAAAATCAACCTGGAAGGAAACCCTCGTGCCTCCCCTTCCGGAAGGCGATGACAAGGTTGAGAAAAGAGGTAGTCGACGGCGGGTACAAGAGGAACACCAAGGTTCCGGCGTCTAGGGCTAGAGAAGAAGACGGTGTAAGAGGGAATGCCACTATGAGAGAAAGAGGAAGAGAGGGCTAGGGACGAGCTAGCCACCACAAGCGCTTTCCAGCCATCGATCGCATCTCCGGTGATATTAGAGCACCTCCGACGAGATCAAACGCGTGACGGAGGCGGAGGAGGGCGGAGTTCGGGAGCGATACCTCGCACGTGGGAGACGCATGATATGATATGGTTCATGGTCTAAAAATACCCCAACGGCCCAACCCAAAATTTAACTCCTTTTTTAAAAAATACAAGAAATAAAAAATAAAACAGAATAAAAAATCAGTGTTAATCTACTCCAACTAAGCTCAATCAAATTAGTTAATTCAAAATTAGTCAAAAATCAAAAGGAATTATCCCTAAAATATC
Organism: Zingiber officinale; assembly: GCF_018446385.1. Lineage (NCBI taxonomy): Eukaryota > Viridiplantae > Streptophyta > Magnoliopsida > Zingiberales > Zingiberaceae > Zingiber > Zingiber officinale. The sequence continues at coordinate 95,592,574 of NC_055992.1, read as the reverse complement.
TTTATATTAACGTAAAGAAACGGTTGAGTAGATACAATGTTATTTTTTATTTCCATATTATTATAGTAATACAACATATAAAAATTATTATTTAATTGCTACAATTTGTAACACCTAATACAATATTGTTATAGTATTATAGTAGTTACTTAGTTACTTCTATAATAGTTTTATAGTGATTTGATTAATTTAAAATAATTTTAAAAAATTTAAATAATTTTAATCAAGTGGATAAAGAGTGTTTTGATATAATATTATCTAAAATTTAAAATTGAAAGTTCAAAATTTTAGGATTTGGAATTTAAGTATAATGTAAAAAATCACCTATTTCACATTTAAATCTGAACTATACTCTCATCGTAAATATATTATAATAATTGTTAAATAGTTTCTACTACAACGCTAAAATAATGGATATTTTTGTTATAAAATGATTGGGGAAACATCTTTTGGTTTTTTTACCAGTAAAAAAATATACCTTTTATGATTTATTCAATTTGAGATGCCTTTTTAATTTCAAAAATGAGACCAAAACTACCAAGCCCGAGCCCAGTTGACCCCACAAGCCGATCAGCTCAACCATCCCATTTGGTTGCACCAACTCAAGTGACTTGTATGACATATTTCTACTTTCTTATAAATTTATTCGACATATTTGATTTCAATTCATTTTGTTTGATTAGTTCGACTAGTTAAACTAATTTACCTAACTACTCAACTAAGCTTGCTTGCCCATTTCAACTAGACCAACCATTAAATCGTTCAACACATTCGACTTGTTGAACCCTTCTAGTTCAATCGGTCTACACAGCCCATCCAAGCAGATGAATCTATCCAAGAACGAACCCAGCTATAGATAAACAAGATCTTTCTAAATCATGTATACTTCAATAGGATTTTTACTCGAAAATCATGTATAATTCTAACAATAGGAAATGCAAATTGCATGTCCATGAATGTGAAGAGGAAAGGGAAAAAAAAATCTGACAATCACGTGTATAATCCAACGATGCTTTTACTTGAAACTCCTCGTAGGGTAAAGTAGACATCATTGAGTAAGAGATCCAATTCCAGTCCTTCCCTCTTGGTAATCTGGAAATGAAATCATCATATTCTTTTTAGTTCTTTGCAATATCTAACTTGCCATGAATTTTTTTGATGAGACAACTTTTGTTTTATTCTCCTTGGCAACGAGATTTGTGGGTGCTAATTATCAGTTTCCTTGGTGTTTGCAGTTGGATTTGCACTTCCTCAAATCACATCTCCCAATGAGTGTAGTCATTATTCACTACTTCAAAATAATCGTACCTGAACCTTTTAGGTTGTCACATTGGAAAACAACAATACCAAATGTCAATTTATCGACAAAGAAAAAATTGACGATCGAAATTTACCTAGGCATTCGTTGAATTAGTCCTTCACTAAAGTGGTCGAAGGCAATGGTCATCTGGCAAGTCTCATGATCCAGATCAAAAATTAATTTCAAGAACACAGATTTCAGTCATTCCACCTAATTTTGCTTGGTCAGTATATGAATATGAATCTCTCATCCTCTAAAGGAAATGTCATGAATTAAGATCTAGAAATAATTGTTAAACACATAATTTATTCATGTAAATGTACCTATGCTTCAAAAATACTTCCACTGGTTGATAAAGAACCCCCTAGCATACATTAGAAAAACATGTATTTGGATGAGATTGATAACCTTCTAACAATAATCTGAATCATTCAAACATATAATGGACTTTATACACACTTACATTGAGATTGTCCCTTTAATTCAATCTTAAGGTGAGTTTTCTTAATCTTCATAAATGACCTCTTGAAGTGATTGAATCTATGAACAGTAATATATATTGAGTCCGTTTTTACAATATGACTCTGAAAGATAAGAAAGAAATTTCATAGAAGTAATTTGCACAAGACTCATTCATAATCAATTAACATCATGCAAAATGAAAGAATACTTCGAATGAAGAAAAATCTTACGGCAAAGAAAAAAATCAAATTTGACCACATGCATGTACAAAAAGCAATATAGGCAACAAAATTCCTCAATCTGATAAAAGGGGGGAGATAGATGAGATCACTTCCAGTAGTGGAAAGTGTAGATCAATCCCATTGCCTTTCGTTATCTATTCGTTGGCAACACCGGGTTTTCTACCGTCAGTGGTAACTACTTTCAATGCACTCGACCACAATTCAGATTTTGGCAACAAAATAATATGTGGATATTAACAGTGATCATGATGCTGGTAAAGCTGACAATGAGATGCATCACGCCACTGAAGTAGCGCAGCCAGTGCAAACAAGCTTGAGATTATGAATCGAAAATGAGAAGCTAGCAATGTGTTGGGTGTGGCATGCAGTAGGAGAAACAGGCAAGAGGTTTGAAATAGGCAATCATAGACCAGTGTGATTCTTGTAATTTGCACTGATGATTTCCGGTGCAACAGGTGTAAGGTACTACTGGTACAATGACAATGAGATACAGTCGACGCAAGCTCTAGCCCAGGCTTACAGTCTTATTATGCATAAACCAAATAAGTGAACAATTGAGGATCCAGTGTTGGGCATACATCACTGACTTCAGTATTCTCTTAATGAAGTTTAATATAATACAAAAATAGAGGATGCGGTGGGTGGTAGTTATTGATCATGGGCTCAACATATCAATCAACGTTAAATTAAATCTAGATAAATTATCTGGTCATATGTAATTTAATTAGAAAACATAAAACACTGCAAAAGAAAGAGAGAAAGCAGTGACAGTTTCTTCATATTAGATGTAAACTAAATTCATACATCCAGGACCTCCACTTGAGTTTCATACAGTATGATGCTATTCTACCTAGGTAGTTTCACTGTCCGAACTGCAGTATAATTGATGAATCTTTAACCTTACTTCGTGCATATTTTTTTCTCTCCAATTCCTTTGGTTAGAATATTATACATGTTGTTTACGTGTGAAGCCCGACGTTACCATTTTGTCAAAAAGTAGATAAGGTATTCTATTTTACCATTTTGGAAAAAAGATCATGCCCCAAAAGGCTAAAGGTGCTAGAGTCAAGGCAAATCCTTTCTTAAACATGTACCCAAGACATGGATCACCACTCTGTTTTACAGCTTGTTGTAAAAATATTTCCTAATCATATGCACTAATCTTTTCCAATACTATGGAATAGATTATGACATGATGGTCTTGTTGGGACCGAAAAGTAGCTAGAGGGGGGGTGAATAGCTCGTCGCGTGCTTTGTGGTTGACGTTGCTTGTTTCTTCAAAGATGTGCAGCGGAAATACAAGAAACAAAAACATACAACGCTAACACTTGGGATTTTACTTGGTATCTACCTCACAAGAGGTGACTAGTCCAAGGATCCACGCACGCACACACACCTCCACTATGAAACACTCCTTTTCGGTAACTACCGAAGGCGGAGAAGCCCTACAAGACTCTCAATACAAGAAGAAAGGAAAGGGAAACAAAATACAAGCGCAAAGCTTACAATGAGTACAGAAAACCCTAACCCTAGCTTCTCTTCTTGACTTTGATCCACCTCTTGACTTGGAAAACCTCCAAGATCCTTCAAGAACTGGCGATCTGAGCTTTGAGAGCGCTGTGGAGGAGCTGGCGAGAGATCTGAGATGAAACAGTGGAGTGCTTCCGAAGGAGACACCCGCCTGCAGCTCAAATACGACGCAACGGTCGGATCCCAATCGATTCGAAAACTCCCAATCGATCGGGGAGGCTTTGGATCGATCCACGGATCGATCCAGAGCGCCTCTGTGCTCTGGAAACACGCCTGGATCGATCCACGCATCGATCCAGCGCTTATCGCGCGAAGCAGCAGCGCCCCAATCGATCCACTGATCGATTGGGACCTCTGGATTGATCCACTGATCGATCCAGAGGCTTTATGTGCGCTGGGAAAAGCCTGGATCGATCCACTGATCGATCCAGCTCTTGGTTTTTGCCCAAAACCAAGCCCCAAGCCTCTCAAACCAACATCCGGTCAATCTTGACCTGTTGGTACATCCTGCCTAGCATCTGATCACTCCCTTGACCTGCCAGGACTCCCCACCAAGTGTCCGGTCAATCCCTTTGACCTACTTGGACTTTTCTCCTCTTGCCAAGTATCTGATCAATTCCTTTGACCTACTTGGACTTTCTTCCTCTTGCCAAGTATCCGGTCAATTCCTTTGACCTACTTGGACTTTCACCTGATGTCTGGTCAACCTTGACCCATCTGGATTTTCCCTCGTGCCTGACTTCACTCACCAGGACTTCCAATCTGCCTAGCTTCACTCACTCGGACTTCTCTTCTGCCTAGCTTCACTCATTAGGACTTCCAATATGCCTAGCTTCACTCACTAGAACTTCTCTTCTACCTTGCTTCACACACCAGGACTTTCCTTCTGCCTGGCTTCACTCACCAGGACTTCTCTTCTGCCTAGCTTCACTCACTAGGACTTCCAATCTGCCTAGCTTCACTCACCAGGACTTTCCTTCTGCCTGGCTTCACTCACCAGGACTTTCCTTCTGCCTAGCTTCACTCACTAGGACTTTCCTTGTGCCTGGCTTCACTCACCAGGACTTCCCAGTCAGGTATCCGGTCACCATTGACCTACTTGACTCTTCTTCATCCACACTGATCAGTCCCTGATCAGAATCTCCCCACATGAACAACTGCACCTGCATTATCCATGTGTCTACATGTATTGTCAAACATCAAAACTAAGACCAAGACTCAAGCTTGGTCAACTCAGTCAACCTTGACCTAAGGGATATTGCACCAACAATCTCCCCCTTTTTGATGTTTGACAATACCTTTAAGTTAGGACCACTTTGAGTTAAGCTAATCCCATAGCCTTAACTCTCTTCATGCAAAAGTATGAATGTTGGTTCCCTTCATTCTCCCCCTATGACCTCCCCCATAGGTAATGAAGGTCTAACTTAAACCACACATTCTCCCTCTATTGGCACACATCAAAAAAACACTATCTCCCCCCTGAAGAGATACTCATCATTGGTTACAACTGCACTCGTTGAACCTTTATCCCTTTTTAAAAACTCTCCCCCTGAAGAGTTTCTCAAGGTTGTAATCAACATCATAATGAAGGTCCCATACCCTTCATTTTCCCTACATTCTTCCGCAATATAGACAAATGCCCAACCTTGAGCATTTTTCAACCACTTGAAATACCACTTGAAATAATGAGGATATCCACTCCGCATTTCAAGTTCAAATGCTCATTCATAAGCATTTTCTCTAAAGAAGGTTAACCACCCTCCAAAGTTCATGAAAAATAACGTTTCATGTCTTTAAAGAGTCTCTCCCTCTAAAGACATGGTGGTAACTTCTGTCATTGCACCAACAATGACTTGGAGTCCCTAAACCTTTAGGAAACCCAAATTTAGAAGTTTTGAGGTTCAAATGTTCAAGATTTGAAACAAACCTCAACCTAAACTTCAATTTAGTCTTCCTTAACCAATCCATCCTTGTTTTCAACATGAAAACACCCTTTTTATGTATACAAATGTATTTTGAGGGGTTTGGAATGGTTACATTGACTAAACAAGGTTCAAAATGCTGAAATCAGGCTTTCTCAGCCCAAATCAGCATCATGGATCGATTGTAGTTGGGTTCCAATCGATTGAACCTAGTTGAATCGATCCACTGATCGATTAAGGATGTGTAGATCGATCGATTGATCGATCCAACGAGCTTCTGCTCGCGAGAATTGCCTTCTGAATCGATCCACTGATCGATTCAGGCACTCCAATCGATCCATGGATCGATTGGAGCTCTGATACTTGCTGAATTTCAAATTCAGCCAACTTCAGAAACCCCTAGAAAATTCTACAAAAATTCAAAAATCATGAAATTTCGTGTAGACATTATTTAGGGCATACTTGATCATGGAGAAATAGTTTTCTATGAAAATACATCATATTTTCAAAGATTGACACAAGCTTGAAAACTTGCTAAAACTTTAGCGTTTTCTTCAAGTTTGTGTCTAACTATTCAATGGTGATTACTCTCAAAAGATAGCCTTCACCAAGGTTTTCCAAAATTATTTTAAAAACATTTTTAAAACCAATATCCCATCATATTCCTTGGGCTTAATGCACATGACTTGTACATTAGCTTTCCCAATGATGGGAAAACACATAACTATGTGTTTTGATGAACTTAAAACTCAAAAGAATGCACTAAATCAACATCTTGAGTTTTATTCATCATCCTAACATTTCACTTGTATCCAATGTGCACTAAAACACATACAAGTCATCTTATTGGTCTTTGTAAGATGTAAAGTTTGGTTTTGCCCTAATCTAGGGATCATGCATATCTATCTAGGCATTTTGTGGATATTGAACATCCACTTAGGATGTTACTTGTTAATACCACTTGTTGACAACACTTGTTGAAAACACTTGTTGATAAATGTCATTTGTCCTTGCTTTTAAGGAATTAAACATAATGCATGATAATGTTATGGCATACATCAAAATGAAATAGCTTTCAAAAGAAAGATTCCTATAATTACATGATATATGTATGACATGACATGGTATTTTTGTATTTTTCATAATAAGTCATGAATGAAAAATATAAAACTAAATGTGGTGTCATGGCATGTGATGGGCAAGCATAACATGGCAAGGTTTAGCATAAATAAAATTACCTAGATTACCTATCTAAGTATCCTTAATCTTAGCTAACTTAAAAGTTAAACCTAGATTGCCCAAAAGTGCTTCAAGAAAATGTCAAAACCTATATTGGCATTTCTAATTTTCTTGATTAATTTTTGCCAATTGAAATTAAGCGTATTCCTCAAATATTGGCAAATTTCATTTTTCCACAAGAGTAGCACTTTAAATTAAGGCTTACCTTGCCTTTAATTTCCTAAGAACATACCAAAATCCCAACTTGGTAGTTCTTATGTTTTCTCAAATTGTGCCAATTTAAAATAAAATCAATACTTCTCCAATTTGGCACATTTTACTCTTTCAAAGAGTAAATCATAAATCCATTTCATTTTCAAAGATTAATAATAACCTTGAAAATGCTCCTTGAGTGTCAATTTCTTCAAAGTTGGGTTAACTACCCTTTTTCTTAGAGTTGACACTCTCTAGCCCATCTATGGGGTAGAGAAGATGCTCCTAGGAACCCAAAACCTATTGGTCCTCCTTGGATGCTCTAGGTATTCACTAGTGATAACTTCCCTAGATACCTTCCTAGTGACCTTGTTTGGCTTCTTAGAAACCTTGGTCACTTTTTCTAGGTCAACTCTAGGGATTCCTTCCCTTGTGACCTTGTTTGTGACTTTCTTAGACTTCTTAGAAGCCTTAGTCACATTTATTGCAAAAATACTCTTAGGGATGACCTCCCTAGTATTTTTGGCTTGCCCACTAGACCTAGGATTGGTTCCATAACTATATGGAACCCTATGATAGGAAATTACATCCTTCTTGGCCTTTGGTTTGTATCCCAAACCTCTATGGCAATTGGATGACCTTTGTGCTCCTAGACCTAGGCTATGCTCATTTTGCCCTTTTAGGATATTTTCCATCCTTTTTAGGGTCTTTTCCATTTTATCAAGCCTTGATCTCAAGACTTGATTTTCTATCATTAAATCCTTAGATTTTGATTTTTCATTACACCCATGAGCATTTTTGTTTCTAGGCTTATAACTATGGTCCTTAGTGTGATTGCCTAGTTTTTTTATCTATCTTCCTAATCCTAGATTGAGAGGTTTTGGCATGATAAGCTACATGATTTTCCTCTATCATGCTTCCTATTTTCATGGTAAATAGCATTAAAATGATATAAATTTGACCTATCATGCTTTTTACCATAATGTAAAGGGGTAGACTCAATAACTGTTACCTTCTTCTTTACCTTAGAGGCTCCCCCTTGACTAGTGCCTCCTTGAGCCTTGACCATCTTCTTCCCCTTGGAGCATTGACTTCGGTAATGCCCTTTTTGTTGACACAAGAAGCACACAATGTGCTCCTTGCTCTTCTTTGTCCCGGGGGTGGTCTCCTTGGGCTTCTTCTTGTCCTTTTGTGTCACTTGACCCTTCTTCTTGGCCAAGTTGAGACACTTGCTCTTGTAGTGCCCACTTTCCCTACACTCAAAACATATTATATGATTTTTATTTTTAATTGAAACATTTATACCTTCTTGTGTAGGGATGACACTTGCTCCTCCATTTGATATTTCTTGAATTTTGGAGGTGGCACCATCTTCTTCTTCTTCTTCACTTGACCCGGATGTGGAGGCCTCTTCTTGCTCCGGGTTCATTGATCTACACTCCCCCTCAATCCTAGAGGTGGAGGCTTCATCATCTTGTACATGGAACAAGGAGTATGCTCCCTCCTTGTTCTCTTCATTGCACTCCCTTGAAGATGAAGCTTCTTCTTGGACTTCTTCTTCGGAAGTTGAGCATCTCTCAACTTCGGAGTCCTCCTCTTGATCTTGCTCCAATGAGTCGCCCTCTTTGGATTCCTCTTGATTCGATACAGTGGAGGGTTCTTCATGGATTGTTACCAATTTGCTCCAAAGCTCCTTGGCATCGTTGAATTCTCCGATTTGAGCCAAAATGTGGCTAGGCAATAAGTTGACCAAAAGCTTGGTCACTTTATCATTTGCCTCACTCCTTTGAATTTGCTCCAAGCTCCATTTGCTTTTCTTGAGAAGCTTGCCCTTGGAGTTTGTTGGAGCTTTGAAGTCTTCCATTAGAGCAAACCATTGCTCTATCTCCATCATAAGAAAATTTTCGATTCTTGATTTCCAAGAATCGAAGCTTGTGGATGTGTACGGTGGAGCCACCCTTGTGTCAAATCCAAGTCCATCTTGGAATTGCATCTTGAAGTTGAGCTTCTTGAAATCTTTAACTTTTGATGAATTTGCTTCAACTTCTTCACCCTCTAGCTTGGCTTGTTTTGTTTGCCCCTTCCGGCAATGATTCCGGTGAAGAGCGACCTTGCTCTGATACCACTTGTTGGGACTGAAAAGTAGCTAGAGGGGGGGTGAATAGCTCGTCGCGTGCTTCGTGGTTGACGTTGCTTGTTTCTTCGAAGATGTGCAGCGGAAATACAAGAAACAAAAACATACAACGCTAACACTTGGGATTTTACTTGGTATCCACCTCACAAGAGCTGACTAGTCAAAGGATCCACGCACGCACACACACCTCCACTATGAAACACTCCTTTTCGGAAACTACCGAAGGCGGAGAAGCCCTACAAGACTCTCAATACAAGAAGAAAGGAAAGGGAAACAAAATACAAGCGCAAAGCTTACAATGAGTACAGAAAACCCTAACCCTAGCTTCTCTTCTTGACTTTGATCCGCCTCTTGACTTGGAAAACCTCCAAGATCCTTCAAGAACTGGCGATCTGAGCTTTGAGAGCGTTGTGGAGGAGCTGGCGAGAGATCTGAGATGAAACAGTGGAGTGCTTCCGAAGGAGATGCCCGCCTGCAGCTCAAATACGACGCAACGGTCGGATCCCAATCGATTCGAAAACTCCCAATCGATCGGGGAGGCTTTGGATCGATCCACGGATCGATCCAGAGCGCCTCTGTGCTCTGGAAACACGCCTGGATCGATCCACGCATCGATCCAGCGCTTATCGCGTGAAGCAGCAGCGTCCCAATCGATCCACTAATCGATTGGGACCTTTGGATCGATCCACTGATCGATCCAGAGGCTTTATGTGCGCTGGGAAAAGCCTGGATCAATCCACTGATCGATCCAGCTCTTGGTTTTTGCCCAAAACCAAGCCCCAAGCCTCTCAAACCAACATCCGGTCAACCTTGACCTGTTGGTACATCCTGCCTAGCATCTGGTCACTCCTTTGACCTGCCAGGACTCCCCACCAAGTGTCCGGTCAATCCCTTTGACCTACTTGGACTTTTCTCCTCTTGCCAAGTATCCGGTCAATTCCTTTGACCTACTTGGACTTTCTTCCTCTTGCCAAGTATCCGGTCAATTCCTTTGACCTACTTGGACTTTCACCTGATGTCTGGTCAACCTTGACCCATCTGGATTTTTCCTCGTGCCTGACTTCACTCACCAGGACTTCCAATCTACCTTGCTTCACTCACTCGGACTTCTCTTCTGCCTAGCTTCACTCACTAGGACTTCCAATATGCCTAGCTTCACTCACTAGGACTTCTCTTCTGCCTGGCTTCACTCACCAGGACTTTCCTTCTGCCTGGCTTCACTCACCGGGACTTTCCTTCTGCCTGGCTTCACTCACCAAGACTTTCCTTCTGCCTGGCTTCACTCACCAGGACTTTGATGGATCGAAAGCGCTAGAGGGGGGGTGAATAGCGCTCGTGGCTATTTTAACATTTTTCGGAAATCGTAAAAGAGTTACGTAGCGGAAAGTAAAAGCAAACACAACAGACGCTGATGTTTTACTTCGTTCGGAGCCTATGGCGACTCCTACTCGAAGGCCCGCGGTCCTTGACCGCTTTCGATGGGCAACAACTATAATATCGGAAAGATTACAATTTGAATTACAATTAATGCAATAAGAAAACTAATACCGACAACAAAAGATCGAAGAGTCTGAGCTTCGGGTTGTCGACGTCGAGTAGTAGCACTTCAAGGTCGTCTCGTTGGCAGCACTTCACAGAAGAAAGCTTAGAATGTGTTGTTGTTCTTAGCTGCTCCCTCGACCCTCTTTTTATATGACATCCCGGGCGCCTGGATCCCTTCCGGGCGCCTGGAGTGTGACGTGGCCAACCAACCAGGATGCTCCACGTGGTGAAGTCGCGGCAGGGATAAAACTTGGTCCCGGGCACCTGGACCTGTTCCGGGCGCTTGGACCTCCGGGCGCCCAAATACATCCCGGGCGCCCGGACCACCTTTTTCCAGCAGGTTCCTCACCTGCAAACAAAGGTTAGTCCGAGCAAAATACCCTGCAAGACAGTGTTAGAATCTGATAAAACACAGTTAGGAATAACTGACAGTCTTCGGACTGTCCGAGTCTGACTTTGGATTCCCAACCGGAAACCCTAGGTCGACCCGACGCCTACTGTTCCCTCTACGGGGAACGCGTCCTCACCTACTCCCCTCAGGAGAGATTACCTGATGCTAGTCCGGTCCTCCAGACCGACTGGACTTCCCGCCTAGGGTTACCACCCCCTAGGACTTAAGGTTACCGCCCCTTAAGTTTTTTCTCCACCTAGGGTTACCGCCCCCTAGGACCTAAGGTTTCCGCCCCTTAGGGTTTTTCTCCACCTAGGGTTACCGCCCCCTAGGACCTAAGGTTACCACCCCTTAGGGTTTTTCACCTGCCTAACCGCAGCTAGGACTTTCCTGAGACACTCATTCAAACATGTTAGATCACACACTAACTTAACTTTGAATCCTTTGCCATTATCAAAACAAAGGTTTGATCGTCGGATGCTTCCCGCACCAACAGACTTTCCTTCTGCCTAGATTCACTCACTAGGACTTTCCTTATGCCTGGCTTCACTCACCAGGACTTCCCAGTCAGGTATCCGGTTACCCTTGACCTACTTGACTCTTCTTCATCCACACTGATCAGTCCCTGATCAGAATCTCCCCACATGAACAACTGCACCTGCATTGTCCATGTGTCTACATGTATTGTCAAACATCGAAACTATGACCAAGACTCAAGCTTGGTCAACTCAGTCAACCTTGACCTAAGGGATATTGCACCAACAGGTCTTTTATCACAAAAGCAGAAAATCTATAAGAGGAATGAGGGTGTGTTGCACCTGAGTAATTTATTATCATGTGTCAATTAAAGGAGTAGCAACCATTAGTAGATTGTATGAAGGTGATATCAAATTTGTTAGAGAATAATTACAAAGTGACATGAAACAGAAAATGTCAATACAATTCAATAGCTATAGTGCCTATAATCCTTTTATGACATGTAAAATGCTAGTAAGAAAAGCTTTTGGTGGATTCCTTGGTGTTTAAGTGTTTTGATGGTTCATCTATTTTATTTTATGCTTAAGCTAAGTTAGAGTACCAAGGACTGACCCCCAGGGCGTAGCACAGACGATGGACGCATGACAACTCTGGCGTAATGGCCAGGAGTCGATCCCCCGGGGTGATGGCCAACATGGTCGATCCCACCATGCGTTCAACGGTTGTATACCTGCATGAACCTCCCTCCATATCCGTGGGCCGGTTCTAGGGGGGTCATTAAGGTAACAGATCTACCTTTTTTAGAATACCAAGGACTGAATGCACCAGTTTTTGGTGGATTCTTTGGTGTAAAAGTGTTTTGATGGTTCCTCTATATTCATTCATGTTTAAGCTAAGTCAGAACTAATACATTCACTGCACCTATGTAGGCCTAAGAAAGATTTGAACATCATCAACTTAACTATGTTTAATTTGAAAGACATGGATGTTAAGAAAGCAGATAGTATTGTGAAGTACATTTGTTCTGGATGGTTCTTGTTTCAATCACTCAAGACTCTTTATTCGCAATTGATTTCTTTGTCTACCACCGATATTCTCAATCTGAATCTAACCTATCAGATGTGTACTCGACACTATTTATGCAAGTAACATTGAGGCGGAAAGAGATGGCTCATGGGCTTAATTGAAAATCCAGTGACTTGAAAGTTCAGCTGGTGTACTTTTAAAACAAGCTCAATTCTTGTTTCTGAATTATTAGTTGATGAATTACGTTATCTAACTTAAAACGGAATGGTGTATTTTACATATGGTGGAATTTTCAATGAAAGTGGTCGACAACATGCTGATGTGATTTTTATTTTGTATGTTTTTATTTTAGTTTGAATTCAATTTCATTTGACATGCATATGCAGGATTTATATGCCACTGGCTATGTTAATATGTTATGCCGATCTGGTGAAAGCATGGTAGTGGAGAACTCAAATTGATCAACAGTGTGAAGCAAGTCCTTTCAAGTTTAAGCTAACAAATATAGTAACATATAACAGAAGATAACGATAAACATCACGGTAAAAAAGCAAATCATTTGCCAAATTCTTCCTAAATGGAACCTTTTATGACATTTTTTCATAATATATATACATAAAACCGTTTTAAAATATATTTCCACATCTTAAATACCAAACTCTTCACTCATGACTTAAGTGGCTTAACATAGGACCACTCATCAAAAATAAAATTAGAATGTGATCTAACAAGACCAATCCATGCAAAATGAAAATTCAAATACAATAACTTAAAAGAAAAAAAAACAAAGTAAAACAGATCAACATACCCTAGAGTGGTTTTGTCCTTTGATCTTAATGATTATCCAAACAGAAACAAATTAGATATTGCAGACTGTCAGAACATCAACAAGGACAAGGATTGGTGATCCAGTTCCAACAAATAGAACTTTCACAATGAAACCTCCAACAAAAATAAGTAACTTCAACAACCAAAAATGGAAATATGCAGAGCATAAAAGGAAAAAAAAACAATCATAAAAATACATGAGTTGACACATCACGTATCCAATATAAAAGCAAGGTTAGATCAGGTGTTCAACAGGACAAGCAAGCCACTAAAACCAAGATCAAAAGCCAAACCATAAGAGATTTGCAAAGAAAAAGAAGAAAAACCCATGATCCAAATGCAGAACAGAAATGCCGACGAGGCGCAGCTGAGCCGGTAACAATATGGCAGATTTGCAATATGGAGCAAGGGTCGAATCCCGGCAAAGCCGGTGAAAAATGTCCTCCCACATGGGGTCTGCTCAATACCTGATTTACTCCCTCCCAATGCATGGATAGCAGATGGGGACTAACACAAATCAATAAAATACCCTGAAGAAAGCAATAAATCCAGACTGGAAAAAAAAACAAGCTTAAATCACAACAATTACCTCGTAACCCACAAATAAGATTACTCAAAGTTGACTTCCATCAGCAACCACTTGGCCTTCATTCATTATGATGCGTATACGTCCCCTCGGATGGGTCTAGTGGCTAGCGCATGAGGTGTAGCCACAATGAGGTCTGGGGTTCGAATCTCGGGAAAGTCGAGTTAAATACCTCCCTTATGTGCTAGTCACTATTCCAAAGGCTAGTAGCCGCTCGTGATTTACCTCCTCCGTGTTGGCGTTGGGACGGGTTGGCGGGGGCACTGTAGGTGAACATATTCGTCTTTTTGCCACAATTATGATGCGTATACAATTATCGAAAATCACCTTGTTTCATTGTCCTAGCCTGCAACATGCATTGTTGTATCTTTAACTTTACTCTATCCATATTCTTTCTTTCCAGTTCCTTGATTAGAATACAGTTTGTGTTTTGTTTAGATGTGAACCTTGTCATGACCATTTTCTCAAAAAATAAACAAGATTGTTCTATTTTGCCATTTTGGCAAAGTCCAAGCATGCCAACAGATTATATGTACTAGAGTCAAGGCTAATATCTTTCTTAAACATGTGCCCAAGTAAATACTGATCCTGTCCGAACCAGGACTCAACGGATGCTGGGGATGTGGTGCTCCCTGCTGGATCCTCGAGTGCTCCGGCGAACCTGCAACAAAACCGAGCCGGGAGGGGTGTCCCGGCGACGGCCCTCCGATGCTCAAGTCAGGCGAGGAATAACAAAGAGGTGGCTCCCGAGATTCAGACTTGTGTACCTCCGGTTGAAGAAGTGGAGGCCTTATATAGACCTCTCGAAGGAGCCTGGGCACACCAATCGAAGCAATCACATGCTTTCGACCATGCCTAGGTGTGGGCCTGTCAGATGGGCATCCATAAGACCATACTGCTACTGTATCAACCTCTCCGTGACGTGATGGTGGGGCCTTTAATTGTGCCATCTTGCGTACAGTCTAATCATCATGCCTTTGCTGACATACCATATCCCGAGCCGAGCGAATAGGCCGCTAGGCTAACCACTGTTCCCTCGCCACGATTACGGCCGAGCGGACATCTCCGCTCGGCCACTCTGTCCTCGGCCGAGCGGACACCTCCGCTCGGCCACTCGGCTCCGGTTCTCCTGCTTTGGCGTCGGAAACCCAAACCTTTGGCTGGGTAATCTCTGGTTCTGCTCAGACGGGACCCCATGGACCCCATCTGTGGGTCCCCCATTCTTACCGTCGGATCACTTGCCTCCCCTTCAAGTCTAGTCGAAGGAGGCAGTGAGTCCGACTGACTGGACTGTGTGTCCGAGCGGGCGGTCGTCGCCTTATCGCTGCTGCTGATATCCCTTGAGCCGCTCGGCTCTTCGCTTTGTATGTCTTGGCGCTCAGCGTGGATGTTGGCTCGTCCCCCGGTTTCCCGGCCGGAGGGTTTATAGACGCCGGACCATCTCTCAATTTTTAACGACGGAGCTCGTCGGTCTTCTGCTCGGGGATTTATAGACGCCGGCTTGTCTCCCGGTTTCCCGGCCGGAGGGTTTATAGACGCCGGACCGTCTCTCGATTTTTAACGACGGAGCTCGTCGGTCTTCTGCTCGGGGATTTATAGACGCCGGCTCGTCACCCGGTTTCCCGGCCGGAGGGTTTATAGACGCCGGACCGTCTCTCGATTTTTAACGACGGAGCTCGTCGGCGCGGATATTTATAGCCGGTCGGCGCGGCTCTCGATCTTTAACGACGGAGCTCGTCGGCGCGGATATTTATAGCCGGTCGGCGCGACTCTCGATCTTTAACGACGGAGCTCGTCGGCGCGGATATTTATAGCCGGTCGGCGCGGCTCTCGATCTTTAACGACGGAGCTCGTCGGCGCGGATATTTATAGCCGGTCGGCGCGGCTCTCGATCTTTAACGACGGAGCTCGTCGGCCTTTCAAGGCTAACTCCTTACCAGGCCGAGCAGCCTGGGTCTTCGTATCATATCCCGCGCTCGAACAATATTTATGCCCGGCCGAACAGCACGGGTCATTCGCTTACGAGTCTAAATATATACACCTCCCGGCCGATCGGCTGGGGGCCTTCGCTTTTTTGTGCCGATGAAGGATATCGCACGCCCTGCCGAACGGCTCGGGCCTTCGTCCTTGAGCATTTTGCACGAATAATTTACCTCCGGCCGAACGACTCGGGGCCTTCGCTTTCGAGCGCTTGGCTTGGATAATTTACCTCCGGCCGAACGGTCCGGGGCCTTCGATGTCGAGCGCTTGGCTCGGATAATTTACCTCCGTCCGAATGGTACGAGGCCTTCGGATACTATACCTCCGGCTGAGCAGCTCGGGGCCTTCGTCGTCGAGCGCTTGGCTCGGATAATTTACCTCCGTCCGAATGGTACGAGGCCTTCGGATACTATACCTCCGGCTGAGCAGCTCGGGGCCTTCGTCGTCGAGCGCTTGGCTCGGATAATTTACCTCCGAATGGTACGAGGCCTTCGGATACTATACCTCCGGCTGAGCAGCTCGGGGCCTTCGTTGTCGAGCGCTTGGCTCGGATAATTTACCTCCGTCCGAATGGTACGAGGCCTTCGATTTCTCGAGCGTGCAGCTCGTTCAATATACCTCCGGCCGAACGGCTCGGGGCCTTCGTCGTCGAGCGCTTGGCTCGGATAATTTACCTCCGTCCGAATGGTATGGGGCCTTCGGATACTATACCTCCGGCTGAGCAGCTCGGGGCCTTCGTCCTTGAGCATTTTGCACAAATAATTTACCTCCGGCCGAACGGCTCGGGGCCTTCGCTTTCGAGCGCTTGGCTCGGATAATTTACCTCCGGCCGAACGGTCCGGGGCCTTCGATTTCTCGAGCGTGTAGCTCGTTCAATATACCTCCGGCCGAATGGCTCGGGGCCTTCGTCGTCGAGCGCTTGGCTCGGATAATTTACCTCCGTCCGAATGGTATGGGGCCTTCGGATACTATACCTCCGGCTGAGCAGCTCGGGGCCTTCGTCGTCGAGCGCTTGGCTCGGATAATTTACCTCCGAATGGTACGAGGCCTTCGGATACTATACCTCCGGCTGAGCAGCTCGGGGCCTTCCCATCGAGCCTCTTGCTCGGTTGCTATAGTACCGGCCGAGCGGCACGGGGTCTTCCCATCGAGCCTCTGGCTCGGTTGCTATACTCCCGGCCGAGCGGCACGGGGTCTTCCCATCGAGCCTTTGGCTCGGTTACTATACTCCCGGCCGAGCGGCACGGGGTCTTCTCATCGAGCCTCTGGCTCGGTTATTATCCTCCTGGCCGAGCGACACGGGAGTTTCCCATCGAGCGCGTGGCTCGGTTATTATCCTCCCGGCCGAGCGACACGGGGGTTTCCCATCGAGCTTGGGCTCGGTTTTTATCCTCCCGGCCGAGCGGCACGGGGATTTCCCATCGAGCTTGGGCTCGGTTATTATCCTCCCGGCCGAGCGGCACGGGAGTTTCCCATCGAGCTTGGGCTCGGTTATTATCCTCCCGGCCGAGCGGCACGGGGGTTTCCCATCGAGCTTGGGCTCGGTTATTATCCTCCCGGTCGAGCGGCACTGGAGTTTCCCATCGAGCGTGTGGCTCGGTTATTATCCTCCCGGCCGAGCGGCACGGGGGTTTCCCATCGAGCTTGGGCTCGGTTATTATCCTCCCGGCCGAGCGGCACGGGAGTTTCCCATCGAGCTTGGGCTCGGTTATTATCCTCCCGGCCGAGCGGCACGGGGGTTTCCCATCGAGCTTGGGCTCGGTTATTATCCTCCCGGCCGAGCGGCACGGGGGTTTCCCATCGAGCTTGGGCTCGGTTATTATCCTCCCGGCCGAGCGGCACGGGAGTTTCCCATCGAGCTTGGGCTCGGTTATTATCCTCCCGGCCGAGCGGCACGGGGGTTTCCCATCGAGCTTGGGCTCGGTTATTATCCTCCCGGCCGAGCGGCACGGGGGTTTCCCATCGAGCTTGGGCTCGGTTATTATCCTCCCGGCCGAGCGGCACGGGGGTTTCCCATCGAGCTTGGGCTCGGTTATTATCCTCCCGGCCGAGCGGCACGGGAGTTTCCCATCGAGCTTGGGCTCGGTTATTATCCTCCCGGCCGAGCGGCACGGGGGTTTCCCATCGAGCTTGGGCTCGGTTATTATCCTCCCGGCCGAGCGGCACGGGGGTTTCCCATCGAGCTTGGGCTCGGTTTTTATCCTCCCGGCCGAGCGGCACGGGGGTTTCCCATCGAGCTTGGGCTCGGTTATTATCCTCCCGGCCGAGCGGCACGGGAGTTTCCCATCGAGCTTGGGCTCGGTTATTATCCTTCCGGCCGAGCGGCACGGGGGTTTCCATCGAGCTTGGGCTCGGTTATTATTCTCCCGGCCGAGCGGCACGGGGGTTTCCCATCGAGCTTGGGCTCGGTTATTATCCTCCCGGCCGAGCGGCACGGGGGTTTCCCATCGAGCTTGGGCTCGGTTATTATCCTCCCGGCCGAGCGGCACGGGAGTTTCCCATCGAGCTTGGGCTCGGTTTTATCCTCCCGGCCGAGAGGCACGGGGGTTTCCCATCGAGCTTGGGCTCGATTATTATCCTCCTGGCCGAGCGGCACGGGAGTTTCCCATCGAGCGCGTGGCTCGGTTATTATCCTCCCGGCCGAGCGGCACGGGGGTTTCCCATCGAGCTTGGGCTCGGTTTTTATCCTCCCGGCCGAGCGGCACGGGGGTTTCCCATCGAGCTTGGGCTCGGTTATTATCCTCCCGGCCGAGCGGCACGGGGGTTTCCCATCGAGCTTGGGCTCGGTTATTATCCTCCCGGCCGAGCGGCACGGGGGTTTCCCATCGAGCGCGTGGCTCGGTTATTATCCTCCCGGCCGAGTCCCATCGAGCGTGTGGCTCGGTTATTATCCTCCCGGCCGAGCGGCACGGGGGTTTCCCATCGAGCTTGGGCTCGGTTATTATCCTCCCGGCCGAGCGGCACGGGAGTTTCCCATCGAGCTTGGGCTCGGTTATTATCCTCCCGGCCGAGCGGCACGGGGGTTTCCCATCGAGCTTGGGCTCGGTTATTATCCTCCCGGCCGAGCGGCACGGGGGTTTCCCATCGAGCTTGGGCTCGGTTATTATCCTCCCGGCCGGGAGTTTCCCAGCTTGGGCGTTGTTATCCTCTCCCCGCCGGGGTTTCCCATCGAGCTTGGGCTCGGTTATTATTCTCCCGGCCGAGCGACACGGGGGTTTCCCATCGAGCTTGGGCTCGGTTATTATCCTCCCGGCCGAGCGGCACGGGAGTTTCCCATCGAGATTGGGCTCGGTTATTATCCTCCCGGCCGAGCGGCACGGGAGTTTCCCATCGAGCTTGGGCTCGGTTATTATCCTCCCGGCCGAGCGGCACGGGAGTTTCCCATCGAGCGTGTGGCTCGGTTATTATCCTCCCGGCCGAGCGGCACGCTCGGTTATTATCCTCCCGGCCGAGCGACACGGGAGTTCTTACTTAAACTATCAATCTATGAGCAACAGATAATTGAAAGAACTGACCTATCGATCGGCACGACTATGACCCAATTTCTCAACTCCCGAATACCCGTGGAGTGAGGAGCATACGTTATACTTGTCGAAACTTATTGGCCAGTTGCCTTGTCTGATGAAGACCCCTTTGTCGGACCGATATCGGGGCAGGAGTTGCTCCCACCCGAGGCCCGATCGGACCCTTATTTTGCTCCCATTTCTAATGTTTCTCCGGTCGGTCCTCCTGTGTCGCTCGGGTATCCGCTCAGCTTGAGCCTTCTGTCTGTTGCTCCACGAGCTTAGCTGCTCTTGCCTTTATTAGAGCGTCAAGTTTTTCTTGTGAGAGTGCCACGGTATGTAGTCTTCCAGCCTCGTCCATTGCCTCTGCTCGGATGCAGGTGCGTTCCCACAGACGGCGCCAAATTGATCCTGTCCGAACCAGGAGTCAACGGACGCTGGGGATGTGGGGCTCCCTGCTGGATCCTCGAGTGCTCCGGCGAACCTGCAACAAAACCGAGCCGGGAGGGGTGTCCCGGCGACGGCCCTCCGACGCTCAAGTCAGGCGAGGAATAACAAAGAGGTGGCTCCCGAGATTCAGACTTGTGTACCTCCGGTTGAAGAAGTGGAGACCTTATATAGACCTCTCGAAGGAGCCTGGGCACACCAATCGAAGCAATCACATGCTTTCGACCATGCCTAGGTGTGGGCCTGTCAGACGGGCATCCATAAGACCATACTGCTACTGTATCAACCTCTCCGTGACGTGATGTTGGGGCCTTTAATTGTGCTATCTTGCGTACAGTCTAATCATCATGCCTTTGCTGACATACCATATCCCGAGCCGAGCGAATAGGCCGCTAGGCTAACCACTGTTCCCTCGCCACGATTACGGCCGAGCGGACATCTCCGCTCGGCCACTCTGTCCTCGGCCGAGCGGACACCTCCGCTCGGCCACTCGGCTCCGGTTCTCCTGCTTTGGCGTCGGAAACCCAAACCTTTGACTGGGTAATCTCTGGTTCCGCTCAGACGGGACCCCATGGACCCCATCTGTAAGTCCCCCATTCTTACCGTCGGATCAAATACAAAAGGACTCTCACCCATTTCCATTTACAACAAAGTTTCAATAAGGATGTGTAAGTTTTGATGTCAGGCTTGCAATCAAATTCTTGCATTGAGAAGACTAGCTTTAGAGCATTCTCTGCCTCAAAGTAATCACAAAAAGCTGAAATTAAGGTATTGAATGTGGTCACATCTGGTAAGATGTCGTTTTTGCTCATTTACTCAAATATGTGATGCGCATCTCGCAATTTTCCTGACTTCCCCATTAAAAAAATCAAAGAATTATAGAATGAGGTATCTGGAGCACAACCAGCATCCTTCATCATCTCAAATACCAACAAGGCTTCTTGAATTTCTTTGGCCTTAGCCAAAGAATGCATTATTATAGTATATGTGACAACATTGGGTTGACACCCATGCCCACGCATCTCATTAAGAATTGCACTGGCCATTCTAAAGTTCTTTTCCAAGCAATAGCCTTCAACCAGAGAAGTGAATGTAATCACACAAGGGGTATAACCAAATTCTCTCATTTCCTCAATTATTCTTATATCCTCTTCTATTTTTCGTGCTTTACTCCATCCATGAATCAAAATATTAAAACTACTAGCATTAGGTTGTACTTCATCCCTCAATTCCAAAAATGCATCTCTTGCATGCTTAACACTCTTCTCCTTACACAAGGTATCTAATAGTGCATTAATTGAAATGGTATCTTTCCTAACACCAAAGCTCTCAATGCTTTTGAAAGTCTTTATGGCATCACCGCACCTATCGGCTCCAGCAAGCCTTCTCATCAACTTGGTCATGGTAGTTAGTGGCACTAAGCCTCCAAGACAAACCATCTCATTGACCAAACTCCACATCACATCAAATTGTTTCGATTTCCCTAAAATGTCAACCATCATATCATAAGAAATAGAAGAGTGTTTGAAAGTTGCTCGAGCACCAGCCCACCAAAAGAAGCCAAAGGCTGGAAACCAGTCATTGCTAAATCTCTTCAATATCGTATTGATCAAAGCCTCAGAAATTTCTACATTGCAACCAACAAAAGCTTGGAAGAGATCTTCAAAGACGTGATGTTCACCTTAAAACTTTACATATCTTATCAACATCATTGTCGTCTATATTGCAAGGCTCCTTTCCATAATCTAACCTAGAGTCCGTGATTTTCCTTTTGGAATCACTAGCTTCCAAAAATTCCAATTTAGTCTGGAGCACAAAATCATCGGCGTCCACATAATTATGCTAGTCATGTGGATGCCTAAACCAATTAGGGAGCTCTGGTGAATCAGTTAAGTTCCGATAAAGATTGCAAGGCAATGAAATTCGTTGTCACACAGCAAATGAAGAAATCAAGAAAAATCGACCACATTGAGCCATCACACAGGCATCTGTGCAATATTCCCTAGGTCAAAGTTGACCTGGTTAACAACGCTTGACATGGCTCAAGCTTGAGTCTTGATGTTTGGGTTTCGATGTTTGACAATACATGGAGATTGCAGGTATATTCATTAATTTGGAGAGATTGTTGGTACAATTCTCCTCTGGTCAAGGTTGACCAGTTAGGTGTGAATAAGAGTCAAGTATGTCAAGATTGAACGGATACTCGACTAGGAAGTCCTGGTGAATAAAGCCATCCAGTTGGGAGATCCTGGTGGGTGAAGCCAGGTGAAAGACCTAGTGAGTGAAGCTAGGTAGAGGAGAAGGCCTAATGAATGAAGCTAGGCAAAGGATAAGTCCTGGTGAGTGAAGGCAGGCAGAAGGAAAATCCTGATGAGTGAAGTCAGGTGAAAGACCTAGTGAGCGAAGCTAGGCAGAGGAGAAGTCCTGGTGAGTGAAGCCATACAGTATGAAAATTCTGGTGAGTAAAGTCAGATGAAAGACCTAGTGAGTGAAGCTAGGTAGTATGAAAATCCTAGTGAGTGAAGCTAGGTGAAGGTCCTAGTGAGTGAAGCTAGGCAGATTGAAAGACCTGGTGAGTGAAGCCAGACACGTGGAAATCCAGATGGGTCAAAGGTTGACTGGACATCTGGTATTGAGAAGTCCAAGTAGGTCAAAGGATTGACCGGATACTTGGCACAAGGAAATCCAAATGGGTTAAGGGTGATCGGACATCTGGTTGAAGGAAGTCCAAGTGGGTCACGGTGGACCAGACACTTGGCACGAGACGGTATATTTAAGTGGGTCAAGGAGGACCGCACTTAGTGGTCAGAAGTCCAGCGAGAAGTTGGCAAAGTGAAAGTCCATATGAGTCAAAAGTTGACCAAAGTCTTAGCGGTTGTAAGTCTAATAGAGAGTTGGCATGGAACTAGGAAGCTCGGACATAGTAAACTTCCGAATGACAAAACTTTTGACTCAGATATCGGAATGAGGTGATCTCGGATGGGAAAGGAAGCTAATTTCAAGCTCCACATAGTTCTCTTCTTTCTAATCGATTGGCCAATCGATTGGAGGGGGTTCAATCGATAGATCAATCGATTGGTTGACGTGATTTTGTACAGAAAATGTCTGGATAGATTAGGTAATCGATCAAAACTTCCCCAATCGATTGGTCAATCGATTAGAAGAGTTTCTGAGCGAATAGTGAGCTTATGAATCGATCAGTTGAACAATTGAAACCTCCAATCGATCGGGTAATCAATTGGGAGGCTGGAAAATTGCACGATAGTCTTGGAAACCGCGTGAGACATGTTGAATCAATTGGGCAATCGATTCAAGCAATTATCAAGAGCACAGTGGTGCTCTAGATCGATCAACCGATCGATCCAAAGTCTCCCCAATCAATTGAGAGTAATTCAATCGATTGACATTCGACCGTTGGCCCTGAATAAAGTCGTTGCGAGCGTTTTCTTCAGCACTACTTTGTTAGTTAGAGCCCTAGAGCCAATTATTTGATGATTGTAAGGACTCATTGTATCATATTCTTGTATATTAATAAAGACATTTGTTTGGTTATTATACTTATTTGTATTAGTGCCAAATAGACTAAGTATAATAGCGTCCTTGAGTAGAAGGTTCATACCTATATCAATCGATTAGTTGAATCGATAGTGAGATGATATAGGGAACACTACTCTAAATCATTCCTAGTCGAGTATTAACATTCAGGGACAATGTTAATGCAATAAAACTAGCATGTAGGTCAGCTCGATGACTTGATCTCACAAGTCATGGATATAGAGATATCAAACTGACACATGGGTATACATTGGAGAATGTATACTGAATGACCCGCCATGAGAAAGTATCATGGATCGTTATATGAGTGTCATATACTTTCTCATGTGGCTATTAGTATGACTACTAGTCCTTAGACCTGAAGTCACCATAGATCCCTACATAAGGAGTTATGTACTTTGGTTTCGTCAAACGTCACCCGTAACAGGGTGGACTATAAAGGCGATTACTGGGTATATAACGAATTATGTAGAGGGATGTGAGTGATGTAGATGGGATCTATCCCTCCCATATGACGGGAGCGACATCGGTATTCTTGATAGAGTGAGACCACTAAGTGCATGACCATGCCCAAATGAGTCAACATTAGATGTTGAGCTCATTTGATCGAGTGAGTCTACTTGGAGTTCAAGATTTAGATTGATTAGAGGATGACACGGTCTATGCCTCATATTGATCAATCTAGATGTCTAGGATAGAAGGACAATGTCATATATTGTGAGGAGTCACAATTAGTAATCACAAGGTGATGTTGGATCTCGACATTCTTGTAACTTGGGTAGTAATGATGTGTTGCTAGATACCGCTCATTACTTGTGCTCCTAAATGGGTTTAGGGCATTGCCAACGTTACAAGAACCTATAGGGTCACACACTAAGGACAATTAGATGGAGATTTGGTTCATATGATGAACCAAGAGGATTAGATTCATTTGATGAATCATATTGGATTAAGAGTAATCCAAATTGGGCTAATTGAGTTGGACTCAAGTTGATTCATGTATTCAATGAGTCTAATTTAGATTATGACTCATTAAATCAACTTAATTTAATGAATTAGATTCATTATATTAAGTTGGCTTGAATCATATGGTTGGATTAGATCAACCATGAGAGAGATTTGATCAAGTTTGACTTGATTTGAGAGTAAGAGAAAAAGTCATGTTTGACTTGATTTTTTGCCACATCACTAGTGAGTTGGCAAGATGTGGACCAATAGGGTTACTCCACATCATCAATGTGTGCCACCTCATGGAGGTTACAAGCCTCCATAGCATTTAATGTGGCCGGCCCACATTAAATGAGAAGGTTACACTTGTTGCCATGTCATTTAGTGAGGTGGTAAGATGTGGACCAATAGTGTTGATCCACATCATCCTAGAGTGCCACCTCATGGGGGTTACAACTCTTAATGGTCTCCACATTAATTGGAATTAATGTGGGGGTTACACCTCCTAGAGTGGCCGGCCACTTGATGGCTAAGGGGTTTTTTGAATTTCCTCTCATTGATTGATTCACTCTTCTTCTCCCTTGGAAGCTCTCTCTTCTCCTTCTCCCATTCCTTGGCCGAACACTCCATTGGTGCTAGCACACCTTGTGTTTTGGTCATCTCCTTCTACTTGTGTCCGTGTGGATACATATAGAGGTTGTCTACTTTGACAACTAGAGATCCGGCGGCATCTTGGACAAGCGGGAACGCGAAGGGCTTCGCTACAAGGGTAATGATCTTAACTTTAGTGTAGATCTAAAGTTTTTACAAACTCGTACAAGAAAAGGTTTTTCGAAAATTTTGTTTACGAATCTTTGCACGAGATCCATGGCTTTGGGTGACTCGGGGTTTCCGCGACGCGAAAAAGCGGTTTTCGCGGCCCGAAGAACCCAACAGTGGTATCAGAGCCACGTGCAAGGCTTGTATGAGTTTGTTTTTGGTTTTATGAAAACTAAAGTTTCTGTAATTTTCTGTAAAATTTTGGTTTTCGAGTTTTTATAGGTAATTTTTCCATAGAAGCGAAGCACAAGTGTCTCGGCACTTGTAGGCTTCGGCTACCGGAAAGATTTTTCCAAAACGGCTTCGTTTCGCCCCAAAATTTTTGGGGACAGCGGGCTTGGGTGCCATTAGATCGCTTAGGAGCAACTCGCGATGGTTAGATCGCGGGTAGGGGTACTGCCCCTAACTCCGCGAGGGGATTTGCTCCGCGGTTGCACCCGAAATCGCTAAAAACGAACCCGCCGGGAAGATTTTTCCGAAACGGCAATGTCTCGGCCCAAATCGTTTTGGGACAGTGGGTTTAGGCGATGTTGGATCGCAAAGGAACCCTCGCGATGGTTAGATCGCGGGTAGGGCGCTGCCCCTGGCCCCGCAATGGGATCCGTGACGCCCGAAACCGCTAAACGGGACCGCCGGGAAATTTTACTCGTAAAAATTGTAAAAATTAATTTTAAAATTATAGAAAATTATGAAAATATATAATTTTGAATTATATATTAATTTTGTGATAGTCATGGCCCAAAACCCAATATGATTGATTGTGTTGTAATTCATAATACGACCTGCGTGCCGTTACGTGTTTGCGAGTGTTGTATTATATTCGCGACCTGCGCGTCGTGCCTTCTCTTATATTCTTGTTGTAAATTAGATTTAGACTCGAATGTAACTCGAGTTTCAAATTGTAATGTACAAATTGGAGCGGTGGAGGGTCCACACGAGACGGAGTTCCGAGGCGGGCACGAGCAACACAAGGTGGTCAAAGGGAGGAGCTTGGAGAAGCTGTTGACCCTAGGTTGACCATTCGATCTTCTCATTGGCTTGAGAAGATCGTAGTAGGGCCATGACTAAATCACAAATAGATTAATTAGTT
This sequence comes from Zingiber officinale, assembly GCF_018446385.1. Lineage (NCBI taxonomy): Eukaryota > Viridiplantae > Streptophyta > Magnoliopsida > Zingiberales > Zingiberaceae > Zingiber > Zingiber officinale. The sequence goes on along the minus strand of NC_055992.1, from coordinate 95,566,361 downwards.
AATTGCTTATGTATATGATGCATGTTTAATAAGTAATTAATTAATTAGTGCCTTACGATTAGATTAGATCTAAGTCGTGCACATGATGCACCCTTGCGATTAGATTAGATCTAAGTCGTGCACAAGATGCATCCTTTTCGATTAGATTAGATCTCGATCAAACCAACTCTAAATGCCTAACCGTGCCGTAATACCTATCACTATCTCGATCACATGTATTGTTGAATCTGCCAAAGCAGAGCAATACATATTATCTTGGTAGGGTACGGAGGGACAATCTTGGTCCCGCCTATCAACGCATGGGTGAATACAAACTCAATTAGATTGAGTATTCCTAGTTGATCGGTTAGATCGAGTCAACTATAGGCATTCTTCCAACGGTTGGAAAAGATAGGTCAAAATCACATCTATATTAACTCTCGGGCGTATTAGCCAAAGCTAACTCGAGTTTTAATATAAATGCGGATATTGATTTTATAAACAAGAGTTGCATAGAGATGTAATTGGTAATCGTTACCTACCGATCATGCTAAGCCTTGGGCGTATTAGCCAAAGCTAACTCAAGGGTTAGTATGATGTGGATCTTGTCCCACAAGAATTAAAGAATTCAATGGGAGCATCATTTAATTAAAGGCCTAATTAAATGATTTTAAAAGAATATGATATTTATTTCTGCAAATTTTCTGTTGTAGATAACCATGACGTCGAACACGAATTCCTTCTCCCTGCGATCTGTCCTTGAGAAGGACAAGCTCAACAGAGCGAATTTCCTGGACTGGTACAGGAACTTGAGAATAGTTCTCACCCAGGAACGTAAACTGTACGTTCTGGAGCAGCCCATTCCGGAGGCTCCTCCTGCCAATGCCCCGCGAGCAGACAAAGATGCTTACAAGAAGCATCAAGACGACGCATTAGATGTGTCCTGTCTAATGCTTGCGACCATGAACTCGGACTGAAGCAACACGAGTTGATGGGCGCCACGATATGGTTGAGCATCTTCACCAACTATATCGAGGACAAGCGAGGCATGAGAGATTTGAGATCTCTAAGGCACTTTTCAGTGCAAGATGTCGATCTCAGCGAGGTCCTTATGTACTCAAGATGATTGAGTACATAGAGAACCTACAAAGACTGGGTTCCCACTTGGCCAAGAGCTGGCTACGATCTTGCAGTCCTTGGCGGATAGCTATAGTCAATTCGTTCTCAACTATAACATGAACGAGATTGACAAGCCACCCGAGCTACTTAGTATGTTACGAACTACCGAGATTAACCTTAAGAAGGTTAAGCCCATTCGATGGTCCAGAAGCACAAGGGCAAGGGCAAGCCCAAAGGTAAGGGAAAGTCCCAAACCAAGGGCAAAGGCAAGGCACTGAAGCCTAAAGGAGGGGTCGCCAAGGATGCTACTTGCTTCCACTGCGGTCAGACCGGACACTGGAAGAGGAACTGCAAGGTATACTTGGAGGATCTTAAGAAGAAGCGAAGTGAGACTTCCACTTCAGGTATATATGTTATAGAAGTCAATCTAACTATTTCTATATCATGGGTATTAGATACTGGATGTGCTTCTCACATTTGTACTGATGTGCAGGCGCTGAGAAATAGCAAGGCATTGACAAAGGGCGAGGTGGACCTACGAGTAGGCAATGGAGCACGGGTTGCTGCTGTTGCTGTAGGGACTTACTGTTTATCTATGCCCTCTGGGCTTGTACTAGAGTTAGTCGATTATTGTTATGTGCCTGCATTAACTAAGAACATTATATCAGTTTCTTGTTTGGACAAGAAAGGTTTCTCGTTTATTATAAAGAACAAATGTTGTTCTGTCTACTTAAACGATATGTTCTATTGTAGTGCACCTCTGATAAACGGACTCTATATTCTAGACCTTGAAAGCCCTATCTATAACGTAAATACCAAGAGGTTCAAGTCTAATGACATGAACCAAACTTACCTTTGGCACTGTCGCTTAGGTCATATAAATGACAAACTCTTATCCCAACTCCATAAGGATGGTTTGTTGGACTCATTTGATTTTGAATCATATGAGATATGCGAGTCATGCCTACGAGGCAAGATGACCAAGACTCCCTTTAGTGGGCACAGCGAGAGAGCAACTGATTTGTTAGGACTCATACATAGTGATGTATGTGGCTCTTTCAATGTTGCTGCTAAAGGCGGTTATAGGTACTTCATCACATTTACTGATGACTTCAGTAGATATGGTTATGTGTATTTGATGACACATAAATCTGAATCCTTTGAAAAATTCAAAGAATTCAAGAATGAAGTACAGAACCAGCTTGGCAAGAGTATTAAGGTATTTCGATCAGATCGAGGTGGTGAATACTTAAGCCATGAGTTTCGTGACTACTTAGCTGAGTGTGAGATTTTATCTCAACTCACTCCTCCTGGAACACCACAGTGGAATGGTGTATCCGAAAGGAGGAATCGTACCTTATTAGATATGGTACGATCTATGATGAGTCACACAGATCTTCCGACATATCTATGGGAATATGCTCTAGACATGGCAGCTTTCATTCTCAACCGAGTTCCATCCAAGGCCGTGATAAAGACACCATATAGGATATGGACTGGGAGAGATGCCCAGGTGTCTTTCATGAAGATTTGGGGCTGTGAGGCTTACGTACGACGTCAAGTCTCAGACAAATTAGGACCCAAATCCGACAAGTGCTATTTCATCGGATATCCCAAGGAAACTAAGGGATATTACTTCTACATTCCCAGTCAGCACAAGGTAGTTGTGGCAAAGACTGGGGTCTTTCTAGAAAGGGATTTTGTTTCTAGAAAGACTAGTGGGAGCGCGTTCGATCTTGAAGAAGTTCAAGATGCGAACAATAGCACTGATGTCTCGATGGAAATTGAACTGGAACCACAAAGTGTTGTGGATGATGTTGTTCCACAAGGAGTTGAGGAACAACAACCGGTTCAAGTAGACATACCTCTTCGCAGGTCTGATAGGGTACGTCGTCAGCCTGAGAGATACTCATTTCTCTTGTCTGACCATGATGACATTGTGCTCATAGAAGATGAGCCTACCACCTATCAGGAAGCTGTGATGAGACCAGATTCCGAGATATGGCAGATGGATGTCAAAATCGCGTTTCTGAATAGAAACCTGCTCGAGGATGTGTACATGACACAACCTGAGGGTTTTGTAGATCCACAGCATACTAGTAGAGTATGCAAGCTGCATAGGTCCATTTTTGGACTAAAGCAAGCTTCTCGGAGCTGGAATCTCGATTCGATGATGCAATCAAACAGTTTGGTTTCATCAAGAACGAAGATGAACCTTGTGTCTACAAGAAGGTTGTAGGGGATATAGTTGTCTTCCTCATATTGTATGTGGATGACATACTACTCATTGGGAAGGACATCCATATGCTTCAGTCTGTCAAGACATGGCTAGGGAGTTGCTTCTCAATGTAGGACTTAGGTGAGGCATCCCACATTCTAAGGATACAGATCTATAGAGATAGATCTAAGAAATTGCTTGGCCTAAGTCAGAGTACATACATTGACAAGGTACTCCTTCGGTTTGCCATGCAAAACTCCAAGAAGGGATTTTTGCCTATATCACATGGCGTGAGTCTTTCGAAGACTCAAGGTCCTTCTTCTAGAGAGGAGAGAGACCGCATGGATCAGATCCCTTATGCCTCAACCATAGGGTCTATCATATACGCCATGCTATGTACTCGACCTGATGTCTCGTATGCTTTGAGCATGACGAGCAGATACCAGTCAGATCCAGGTGAAAGTCACTGGAAAGTGGTCAAGAATATTCTTAAGTACTTATGAAGGACTAAAGAATATTTCTTGATATATGGAGGCAATGATGAGCTAACTATAAAGGGTTACAGTGATGCCAGCTTCCAGACCGATCAGGATGATTAAAGATCACAGTCGAGGTTCGTGTTTTGCTTGAATGGTAGTGCTATAAGCTGGCAGAGGTCACAGCAGTTCTACAATGTTTCCATCTCATTCGAGAGATTATCGATAGAGGAGATGTGAAGATTTGCAGAGTATCTACAGAGGCTAACATCGCAGATCCCTTGACCAAGGCTTTGGCACAGAGAAAGCATGATGGTCACACTAGGTCATTAGGCCTTAGAGTCTATACTGATTAGCACTAGTGCTAGTGGGAGATTGTTAGTTAGAGCCCTAGAGCCAATCATTTGATGATTGTAAAGACTCATTGTATCATATTCTTGTATATTAATAAATGCATTTGTTTGGTTATTATACTTATTTGTATTAGTGCCAAATAGACTAAGTATAATAGCGTCCTTGAGTAGAAGGTTCATACCTATATCAATCGATTAGTTGAATCGATAGTGAGATGATATAGGGAACACTATTCTAAATCATTCCTAGTCAAGTATTAACATTCAGGGACAATGTTAATGCAATAAGACTAGCATGTAGGTCAGCTCGATGACTTGATCTCACAAGTCATGGATATAGAGATATCAAGCTGACACATGGGTATACATTGGAGAATGTATACTGAATGACCCGCCATGAGAAAGTATCATGGATCGTTATATGAGTGTCATATACTTTCTCATGTGGCTATTAGTATGACTACTAGTCCTTAGACCTGAAGTCACCATAGATCCCTACATAAGGAGTTATGTACTTTGGTTTCGTCAAACGTCACCCGTAACAGAGTGGACTATAAAGGCAATTACTGGATATATAACGAATTATGTAGAGGGATGTGAGTGATGTAGATGGGATCTATCCCTCCCATATGACGGGAGCGACATCGGTATTCTTGATAGAGTGAGACCACTAAGTGCATGGCCATGCCCAAATGAGTCAACATTAGATGTTGAGCTCATTTGATCGAGTGAGTCTACTTGGAGTTCAAGATTTAGATTGATTAGAGGATGACACGGTCTATGCCTCATATTGATCAATCTAGATGTCTATGATAGAAGGACAATGTCATATATTGTGAGGAGTCACAATTAGTAGTCACAAGGTGATGTTGGATCTCGACATTCTTGTAACTTGGGTAGTAATGATGTGTTGCTAGATACCGCTCATTACTTATGCTCCTAAATGGGTTTAGGGCATTGCCAACGTTACAAGAACCTATAGGGTCACACACTAAGGACAATTAGATGGAGATTTGGTTCATATGATGAACCAAGAGGATTAGATTCATTTGATGAATCATATTGGATTAAGAGTAATCCAAATTGGGCTAATTGAGTTGGACTCAAGTTGATTCATGTATTCAATGAGTCTAATTTAGATTATGACTCATTAAATCAACTTAATTTAATAAATTAGATTCGTTATATTAAGTTGTCTTGAATCATATGGTTGGATTAGATCAACCATGAGAGAGATTTGATCAAGTTTGACTTGATTTGAGAGGAAGAGAAAAAGTCATGTTTGACTTGATTTTTTGCCACATCACTAGTGAGTTGGCAAGATGTGGACCAATAGGATTGCTCCACATCATCAATGTGTGCCACCTCATGGAGGTTACAAGCCTCCATAGCATTTAATATGGCCAGCCCACATTAAATGAGGAGGTTACACTTGTTGCCATGTCATTTAGTAAGGTGACAAGATGTGGACCAATAGTGTTGATCCACATCATCCTAGAGTGCCACCTCATGGGGGTTACAACTCTTAATGGTCTCCACATTAATTGGAATTAATGTGGGGGTTACACCTCCTAGAGTGGCCGGCCACTTGATGGCTAAGAGGTTTTTTGAATTTCCTCTCATTGATTGATTCACTCTTCTTCTCCCTTGGAAGCTCTCTCTTCTCCTTCTCCCATTCCTTGGCCGAACACTCCATTGGTGCTAGCACACCTTGTGTTTTGGTCATCTCCTTCTACTTGTGTCCGTGTGGATACATATAGAGGTTGTCTACTTTGACAACTAGAGATCCGGCGACATCTTGGACAAGCGGGAACGCGAAGGGCTTCGCTACAAGGGTAATGATCTTAACTTTAGTGTAGATCTAAAGTTTTTTACAAACTCGTACAAGAAAAGGTTTTTCGAAAATTTTGTTTACGAATCTTTGCACGAGATCCATGGCTTTGGGTGACTCGGGGTTTCCGCGACGCGAAAAAGCGATTTTCGCGGCCCGAAGAACCCAACATACTTCGCCCGATCCTTCTCGACACTTCACTGCGACATTTCCAGAGCTCACCGCCAATTCTTGAAGCTTCTTGGAGTAAGGTGTTTTTGCACTTCCAAGGTTAAGAGGCGTTTCAAATAAGAAGCAGAAGCTAGCTAGGGTTCATTATATAAAATCTTGTAAGATTTACTTGTATTTGCTTCTTCTTTTCTTCTTGTTGTTGTATGAGTTTGTAAAAGGCTTCTCCGCCTTTGGTAGTTACCGTAAAGGAGTGTTTCTACTAGTGGAGTGTGTGTCGCGTGTGGATCCTTAGATTAGTTACCTCTTCTTAAGGTGGATGTCAAGTAAATCCTAGTGTTAGCGTTGTATTTGTGTTTCTTGTTCTTTCCGCTGCATATCATCACCAAGAAATAAGCAATGACGAGCGCGACGAGCTATTCACCCCCCCTCTAGCTACATATCGACCCTAACAAGTGGTATCAGAGCGAGATCATTTTTCAACGGAATCATCGCCAGAAGGGGCAACAAAGCTAGAGGGTGAAGAAGTTGGAGCAAAATTCATCAAGTTAAAGAATTTGTCAAGAGCTCAACTTCAAGATGGAATTTCGAGATGGACTCGGATTCGACACAAGGGTGCCTCCATCATTTACAATGACGAACTTCGATTCTTGGAAATCAAGGATAAAAAATTTTCTTATAATGGAGATAGAGCAATGGTTTGCTGTAATGGAAGGCTTCGAAGCTCCAAAGAATTCAAAAGAAAAGATCCTTAAGAAGAGCAAATGGAGTCAAGAGCAAATCCAAAGGTGCGAGGCAAATGACAAGATAACCAAATTATTGGTTAGTTTATTGCCAAGTCCAATTCTATGCAAAATTGGATAATTTGGAGATGCAAAAGAATTGTGGAACAAATTGGCCAAGCTTCATGAAGAACCCTCCACTGTACCAAATCAAGAAGAATCCAAAGAGGGCAGATCATTGGATCAAGACCAAGAGGAAAAGGACATCGAAGTTGAAAGATGCTCAACTTCCGAAGAAGAAGTCCAAGACGCTTCATCCTCAAAGAAGTGCAATCAAAAGAACAAAGAGGGAACATACTCTTTGTTTCATGTGTAAGAGAATAAAGATGACGAAGCCTCCACCTCTAGGATTGAAGGAGAGTGACATTGAATGAGACCGAACCAAGAAGAAAGAGAAGCTTCTACTTCCAGGTCATGCGAAGAAGAAAAAGATGGTGTCACCTCCACAAATCAAGAAAAGTCAAATGGAGATTCAAGTGTCATTCCTACACGTGAAGGTGTAATTATTTCAATTAATAATAAAAATCATATTATATGCTTTGAGTGTAGGAAAAAAGGACACTGCAAGAATAAGTATCCAAAATTGGTCAAGAATAAAGGTCAAGTGACACTTAAGGGCAAGAAGAAGCCCAAGGAGACCAACCCCACAACAAAGAAAAATCAAGGTGTTAGTGAAAAACTAGTTATTAAAATCTGTTGAAAAAAATATCACATTTTTTACAATAAAAAATATATTATTTATTGAAACTCGAGAGATGTTAAAAAAAAATTAGTTTTAAAATTTAAGAACATTAGGATTCGAATAATGAATACTCTACTCAATATCAAAATTTAACAATAATAGGCACCACTAATTTAACTTTATGATAAACTGCACGGCCCGTGTTAAATGATGATGAAATACATAAATCGACTTTGGCTCAAACATTTAGTCAACAACCAACCAATGACATCTAAAACCAAATGATGGTGAATAAAATGGGAAAGTCATATTTATCTCAAAATTCTGTGCAAGAACTTTGAAGATGTCTAGGTATCAGAAATCCTTGTTGGAGATCTTGGTTAAACGAGTAATTACCAGAAGAAGGGTTCTACTAAATCAATCTACAGGATCAAAAGCATCAAATCCCTCCTTGAATTCTCTTGCCATTTGTTCTTCTTCTTGCTTGCTAAGCTTACAATTTCTCCAATCAGCTCGATCTGCCATATTTAACATGCCTGCCATCACCTGCAACACTTTACCAGCTCTTATCGTCATCAATAACAAACTATAGTCTCGCAGTTTCTAGGTAAATTATGAAGAATTGATAGAAAAAATATACATAATATAATAATTTGGCAAAATAACTGAGCCATGAAAACGACAGTCAATGATAGTTCCAAGTCCGAATGAAAAAAAGGCTATGAATTGAGTTAAGCATAGACGACCATTGTCAGCCAATATTGTATAAATCAATAATCATGAATTCTCGATGGAGGTAAAAGTTTGTGTTCAATCTCAAATAATTAAGACAAATATGGTGCACGATTGACTATGATGACAAACTAAGTAATCAAAACATTTTGAGCATCTAAAGCACCAAATCAAATATTCCCTATGGTGTAACGGTAAAAGCATTCAACATACTCTCAAACACCCATGGTTCGAATCCTAACTACGGCACACTGTAGGGCATTTTCCTGCAATGGGGTGAAAAATCTAGTAAGTTGGATGTTGAGCGTAGAACCGCTTGTGCTTCCGGATTTACCCGGTGGGCGAACCAAGAGGAAGGACACCCACCTCCAGGATTAGTTGAGTCCAAGGCCCTGACTCGTGGATTATCAAACAAAAAAGTCCTATGACCCTACATGTGTTATGTTATTGTTAAACAAAGACAAGGGGGAAAACCAATACAAGGTAAATGTGACATTGTACAAATTACCTCACGTCCAAATTGAACAGGAAATTTCTTATCATCAACAACATGAAACAGAGTTAACAATCAGGGTGTTCCACATAGAACATACATGAATTGATGTGGAATTGGGATCTCAATTGTTTTCTTCCTTGACAATAGCTAGTGTCTGCAAAAACAAAAACTAAAAAAAAAAAAAAAATTAAATAGATGTTAAAAGAGACAACAATTTTGTCAGAAATGATAGAGATCAAGTCCATAAACAACACTAGTGGCTCATGTTACAGAAGAAACACAATCATCCATGGGAGGACTATTGTGGTTTGATATTTCATTCCACTTTCACGACCGAGAACTATTGCGGGACTCTAGATCAGAGATATTCTTATTGGGATTCAATCTATTAGATTAGCTCATACTTTACTTGCTTATTGTACTAATGGATAATTTTTTGTTAGTATTTTTACTCATGCTTCTAAATTGGTTTAACCCGATAAATCATTTCATGTGCTTATTGTAATATTTATTCCAACTAATAGCCAAAGAATCACTGATTCCATCAAACACAAGATGTAGCTCCTTCAGTTCATTCCAATGATGCAAGTTCAAACAAACTGTTATTATGTAGGAAAGAGAGATTGACATCTAGATCATCAATACATAGAATCAAAAACACTCTACACTTTGGATATGTAGATATGACAATTAATGTTCACACACAGTTGTAACTCATCAACGTATTAGTCCTCTTAAAGAGTTTCCGCAAGCATTGCATAAATGCTTAACAGATTCGCCTCATAACTAAATTAGAACTGAAATGCCCACAAGGCGTAGCTGAGCCGGTAACAATATAACAGATTTGCAGTATGGAGCAAGGGTTGAATCCCGACAAAGCCGGTGAAAAATGCCCTCCCACATGGGGTTTGTTCAATATCAAATTTACTCCCTCACAATGGCGTGGACAGTCGGTGGGGACTAATAGAAATCAATAAAACACCCTGAAGAAAGCAATAAATCCAGACTGGAAAAAGAACAAGCTTAAATCACAACAATTACCTCGTAAACCACAAATGAGATTACTCAAAGATAGAAAGCAATAAATATAGACTGGAAAAAGAACAAGCTTAAATCACAACAATTACGTCGTAAAACAAAAATGAGATTACTCAAATATGACTTCCATCAGCAACCACATGGCCTTCATTCATTATGATGCTTATACAATTGCTGAAAACCACCTAGTTTCATTGTCCCAGCCTGCAGCATGCATTGTTGTATCTTTAACTTTACTCTATCCATATTCTTTCTTTCCAGTTCCTTGATTAGAATACAGTATGTGTTTTGTTTAGGTGTGAACCCTGTCATAACCATTTTCTCAAAAAATAAACAAGATTGTTCTATTTTGCCATTTCGACAAAGTCCAAGCACCAACAGATTATATGCACTAGAGTCAAGGCTAATATCTTTCTTAAACATGTGCCCAAGTAAATACAAAAGGACTCACACCCATTTCCATTTACAACAAAGTTTCAATAAGGGTGTGTAAGTTTTGATGTCAGGCTTGCAATCAAATTCTTGCATTGAGAAGACAAGCTTTAGAGCATTCTCTGCCTCAGAGTAATCACAGGAAGCTGAAATTAAGGTATTGAATGTGGTCACATCTGGTAAGATGCCGTTTTTGCACATTTGCTCAAATATGTGATGTGCATCTCGCAATTTCCCTGACTTCGCCATCAAAAAAATCAAAGAATTATAGAATGAGGTATCTGGAGCACAACCATCATCCTTCATCATCTCAAATACCAGCAAGGCTTCTTGAATTTCTTTGTCCTTAGCCAAAGAATGCATTATTATAGTATATGTGACAACATTGGGTTGACACCCATGCCCACGCATCTCATTAAGAATTGCACAGGCCATTCTAAAGTTCTTTTCCAAGCAATAGCCTTCAATCAGAGAAGTGAATGTAATCACACAAGGGGTATAACCAAATTCTATCATTTCCTCAATCATTCTTATAGCCTCTTCAATTTTTCGTGCTTTGCTCCATCCATGAATCAAAATGTTAAAACTACTAGCATTAGGTTGTACTTCATCCCTCAATTCCAAAAATGCATCTCTTGCATGCTTAACACTCTTCTCCTTACACAAGGTATCTAATAATGCATTAATAGCAATGGTATCTTTCCTAACACCAAAGCTCTCAATGCTTTTGAAAGTCTTTATGGCATCGCCCCACCTACCGGCTCCAGCAAGCCTTCTCATCACCTTGGTCATGGTAGTTAGTGACACCCTCCAAGACAAACCATCTCATTGATCAAACTCCACATCACATCAAATTGTTTCGATTTCCCTAAAATGTCAACCATCATATCATAAGAAATAGAAGAGTGTTTGAAACTTGCTCGAGCACCAGCCCACCTAAAGAAGCCAAAGGCTGTAAACCAGTCATTGCTAAATCTCTTCAATATCATATTGATCAAAGCCTCAGAAATTTCTACATTGCAACCAACAAAAGCTTGGAAGAGATCTTCAAAAGACGTGAAGTTCAACCTTAAAACTTTACATATCTTATCAACATCATTATCGTCTATATTGCAAGGCTCCTTTCCATAATCTAACCTAGAGTCGGTGGTTTTCCTTTTGGAATCACTAGCTTCCAAAAATTCCAACTTAGTCTGGAGCACAAAATCATCGGCGTCCACATAATTATGCTGGTCATGTGGATGCCTAAACCAATCAGGGAGCTCTGGTGAATCAGTTAAGTTCCGATAAGGACTGCAAGGCAATGAAATTCGTTGTCGCACAGCAAATGAAGAAATCAAGAAAAACCGACCACATCGAGCCATCACACAGACATCTGAAATCCAAACCGAGCAACGAATTGTAGACAGCTTTTCCTCCTCAAACAGACAAAAAAAACTGATATTTGTCTGATATTTTACACTGACCAGACCTGACATATAAGAAATAAGCCCATTTGTATCACTTTTCGAATCAATCGGCAAGTTCACAAGTTATAAGTTTATAAATCAGATTTCACAACAATAAAATGAGAAACTGATAAAAGAAACAACTCAATGTTCAGAGCATGGACATATGTTCAGTAATATGGAGCTGAGGAACATGGACATATGTTCAGTAATGCTTTCAGGTTAGTATAACATCACCAATTTATTACTATTCCAGTTTTACTTTAGCAAAGCCATAAGGTGTTCAATCCTTGCATAATACAATTAGTAGATACTTTAATTGAATTTTTATAGTAAGTAATTCTTACTTTCTAGAAAGCTCCTGAAGAAAATTATTACAGAAAAAATAGTTATGACTCAGGATACACTTGGAAGTCTAAATAAAAATCTTGACAAAACGATTTAAAGAATGTTATACACATATAAGGGTATAGCAATATGGAAATTGTTCATTACAAAAATAAAGGCATCAGCTCCATATTACAGTATTCATATTAGCTAAGCCACAGTTATCAAAATCAGTTCATATCGATATGGATCACCCAAGTTAGGTCGGTATAAGCAAAAGTCAATCTAATATTTTCTGAGAAGTCAGCTATCTCATTTAGATTGATGGAGAAGTATAGAAAAAGTAGAGGCTCCAAGAAATTACCTAGAAATAAGCAAATTAACACCATGAAAATAAATTAAATTGATTGAAAGTTCATTGAATCATTAAAAAAAGGATTTAATAGGTTAACATTTGGTCAAAAAAATTTATTTTGACAAACTCAATTACTCGAGCCAACTCTACCTCCTCATTGCCTAAGATTTATTGTGGCATCAGCAGCACAACCATGCTATTGCATGTGATTAATAGCATTCTGATTTACCACTAAGTAGGCCAAGCACCTCATCCATCTCTTTTTTCAATTACTGTTGATCAAGAGACACTATATAGTATTGACCAAGAGCAAACAGTACCTCCCTAGATCAGTACTGTCTCAAGAACTTCTTCACCAATTAAACACAATAGGATGACTCAACCTCAAATCCAAATGTGCTGAAATAAGCACATAAAAACACTATAAACAACCTTCAAAACTCTATAAACTTCATGTTGGAGTGCAATTTCCCTTTGGATCAATAATCCCATAAAAATAAATACCGGAAAAAAAAAGGAATTTACCTAGGTCAAAATAAGCCTTGCTGTAGTTATGTCACTCCTTGAAGATGTTGCTGTCAAAATCAACCTTGAAGGAAACCCTCGTGCCTCCCCTTCCGGAAGGCGATGACAAGGTTGAGAAAAGAGGTAGTCGACGGCGGGTACAAGAGGAACACCAAGGTTCCGGCGTCTAGGGCTAGAGAAGAAGACGGTGTAAGAGGGAATGCCACTATGAGAGAAAGAGGAAGAGAGGGCTAGGGACGAGCTAGCCACCACAAGCGCTTTCCAGCCATCGATCGCATCTCCGGTGATATTAGAGCACCTCCGACGAGATCAAACGCGTGACGGAGGCGGAGGAGGGCGGAGTTCGGGAGCGATACCTCGCACGTGGGAGACGCATGATATGATATGGTTCATGGTCTAAAAATACCCCAACGGCCCAACCCAAAATTTAACTCCTTTTTTAAAAAATACAAGAAATAAAAAATAAAACAGAATAAAAAATCAGTGTTAATCTACTCCAACTAAGCTCAATCAAATTAGTTAATTCAAAATTAGTCAAAAATCAAAAGGAATTATCCCTAAAATATCTTTATATTAACGTAAAGAAACGGTTGAGTAGATACAATGTTATTTTTTATTTCCATATTATTATAGTAATACAACATATAAAAATTATTATTTAATTGCTACAATTTGTAACACCTAATACAATATTGTTATAGTATTATAGTAGTTACTTAGTTACTTCTATAATAGTTTTATAGTGATTTGATTAATTTAAAATAATTTTAAAAAATTTAAATAATTTTAATCAAGTGGATAAAGAGTGTTTTGATATAATATTATCTAAAATTTAAAATTGAAAGTTCAAAATTTTAGGATTTAGAATTTAAGTATAATGTAAAAAATCACCTATTTCACATTTAAATCTGAACTATACTCTCATCGTAAATATATTATAATAATTGTTAAATAGTTTCTACTACAACGCTAAAATAATGGATATTTTTGTTATAAAATGATTGGGGAAACATCTTTTGGTTTTTTTACAAGTAAAAAAATATACCTTTTATGATTTATTCAATTTGAGATGCCTTTTTAATTTCAAAAATGAGACCAAAACTACCAAGCCCGAGCCCAGTTGACCCCACAAGCCGATCAACTCAACCATCCCATTTGGTTGCACCAACTCAAGTGACTTGTATGACATATTTCTACTTTCTTATAAATTTATTCGACATGTTTGATTTCAATTCATTTTGTTTGATTAGTTCGACTAGTTAAACTAATTTACCTAACTACTCAACTAATCTTGTTTGCCCATTTCAACTAGACCAACCATTAAATCGTTCAACACATTCGACTTGTTGAACCCTTCTAGTTCAATCGGTCTACACAGCCCATCCAAGCAGATGAATCTACCCAAGAACGAACCCAGCTGTAGATAAACAAGATCTTTCTAAATCATGTGTACTTCAATAGGATTTTTACTCGAAAATCATGTATAATTCTAACAATAGGAAATGCAAATTGCATGTCCATGAATGTGAAGAGGAAAGGGAAAAAAAATCTGACAATCACGTGTATAATCCAACGATGCTTTTACTTGAAACTCCTCGTAGGGTAAAGTAGACATCATTCAGTAAGAGATCCAATTCCAGTCCTTCCCTCTTGGTAATCTGGAAATGAAATCATCATATTCTTTTTAGTTCTTTGCAATATCTAACTTGCCATGGATTTTTTTGATGAGACAACTTTTGTTTTTTTTCTCCTTGGCAACGAGATTTGTGGGTGCTAATTATCAGTTTCCTTGGTGTTTGCAGTTGGATTTGCACTTCCTCAAATCACATCTCCCAATGAGTGTAGTCATTATTCACTACTTCAAAATAATCGTACCTGAACCTTTTAGGTTGTCACATTGGAAAACAACAATACCAAATGTCAATTTATCGACAAAGAAAAAATTGACGATCGGAATTTACCTAGGCATTCGTTGAATTAGTCCTTCACTAAAGTGGTCGAAGGCAATGGTCATCTGGCAAGTCTCATGATCCAGATCAAAAATTAATTTCAAGCACGCAGATTTCAGTCATTCCACCTAATTTTGCTTAGTCAGTGTATGAATATGAATCTCTCATCCTCTAAAGGAAATGTCATGAATTAAGATCTAGAAATAATTGTTAAACACATAATTTATTCATGTAAATGCACCTATGCTTCAAAAATACTTCCACTGGTTGATAAAGAACCCCCTAGCATACATTAGAAAAACATGTATTTGGATGAGATTGATAACCTTCTAACAATAATCTGAATCATTCAAACATATAATGGACTTTATACACACTTACATTGAGATTGTCCCTTTAATTCAATCTTAAGGTGAGTTTTCTTAATCTTCATAAATGACCTCTTGAAGTGATTGAATCTATGACCAGTAATATATATTGAGTCCGTTTTTACAATATGACTCTGAAAGATAAGAAAGAAAATTTCATAGAAGTAATTTGCACAAGACTCATTCATAATCAATTAACATCATGCAAAATGAAAGAATACTTCGAATGAAGAAAAATCTTACGGCAAAGAAAAAAATCAAATTTGACCACATGCATGTACAAAAAGCAATATAGGCAACAAAATTCCTCAATCTGATAAAAGGGGGGAGATAGATGAGATCACTTCCAGTAGTGGAAAGTGTAGATCAATCCCATTGCCTTTCGTTATCTATTCGTTGGCAACACCGGGTTTTCTACCGTCAGTGGTAAATACTTTCAATGCACTCGACCACAATTTAGATTTTGGCAACAAAATAATATGTGGATATTAGCAGTGATCATGATGCTGGTAAAGCTGACAATGAGATGCATTACGCCACTGAAGTAGCGCAGCCAGTGCAAACAAGCTTGAGATTATGAATCGAAAATGAGAAGCTAGCAATGTGTTGGGTGTGGCGTGCAGTAGGAGAAACAGGCAAGAGGTTTGAAATAGGCAATCATAGACCAGTGTGATTCTTGTAATTTGCACTGATGATTTCCGGTGCAACAGGTGTAAGGTACTACTGGTACAATGACAATGAGATACAGTCGACGCAAGCTCTGGCCCGGGCTTACAGTCTTATTATGCATAAACCAAATAAGTGAACAATTGAGGATCCAGGGTTGGGCATACATCACTGACTTCAGTATTCTCTTAATGAAGTTTAATATAATACAAAAATAGAGGATGCGGTGGGTGGTAGTTATTGATCATGGGCTCAACATATCAATCAACGTTAAATTAAATCTAGATAAATTATCTGGCCATATGTAATTTAATTAGAAAACATAAAACACTACAAAAGAAAGGGAGAAAGCAGTGACAGTTTCTTCATATTAGATGTAAACTAAATTCATACATCCAGGACCACCACTTGAGTTTCATACAGTATGATGCTATTCTACCTAGGTGGTTTCACTATCCGAACTGCAGTATAATTGATGAATCTTTAACCTTACTCCGTGCATATTTTTTTCTCTCCAATTCCTTTGGTTAGAATATTATACATGTTGTTTACGTGTGAAGCCCGACGTTACCATTTTGTCAAAAAGTAGATAAGGTATTCTATTTTACCATTTTGGAAAAAAGATCATGCCCCAAAAGGCTAAAGGTGATAGAGTCAAGGCAAATCCTTTCTTAAACATGTACCCAAGACATGGATCACCACTCTGTTTTACAGCTTGTTGTAAAAATATTTCCTAATCATATGCACTAATCTTTTCCAATACTATGGAATAGATTATGACATGATGGTCTTGTTGGGACCGAAAAGTAGCTAGAGGGGGGGTGAATAGCTCGTCGCGTGCTTTGTGGTTGACGTTGCTTGTTTCTTCAAAGATGTGCAGCGGAAATACAAGAAACAAAAACATACAACGCTAACACTTGGGATTTTACTTGGTATCTACCTCACAAGAGGTGACTAGTCCAAGGATCCACGCACGCACACACACCTCCACTATGAAACACTCCTTTTTGGTAACTACCGAAGGCGGAGAAGCCCTACAAGACTCTCAATACAAGAAGAAAGGAAAGGGAAACAAAATACAAGCGCAAAGTTTACAATGAGTACAGAAAACCCTAACCCTAGCTTCTCTTCTTGACTTTGATCCGCCTCTTGACTTGGAAAACCTCCAAGATCCTTCAAGAACTGGCGATCTGAGCTTTGAGAGCGCTGTGGAGGAGCTGGCGAGAGATCTGAGATGAAACAGTGGAGTGCTTCCGAAGGAGACACCCGCCTGCAGCTCAAATACGACGCAACGGTCGGATCCCAATCGATTCGAAAACTGCCAATCGATCGGGGAGGCTTTGGATCGATCCACGGATCGATCCAGAGCGCCTCTGTGCTCTGGAAACACGCCTGGATCGATCCACGCATCGATCCAGCGCTTATCGCGCAAAGCAGTAGCGTCCCAATCGATCCACTGATCGATTGGGACCTCTGGATCGATCCACTGATCGATCCAGAGGCTTTATGTGCGCTGGGAAAAGCCTGGATCGATCCACTGATCGATCCAGCTCTTGATTTTGGCCCAAAACCAAGCCTCAAGCCTCTCAAACCAACATCCGGTCAATCTTGACCTGTTGGTACATCCTGCCTAGCATCTGGTCACTCCCTTGACCTGCCAGGACTCCCCACCAAGTGTCCGGTCAATCCCTTTGACCTACTTGGACTTTTCTCCTCTTGCCAAGTATCCGATCAATTCCTTTGACCTACTTGGACTTTCTTCCTCTTGCCAAGTATCCGGTCAATTCCTTTGACCTACTTGGACTTTCACCTGATGTTTGGTCAACCTTGACCCATCTGGATTTTCCCTCGTGCCTGACTTCACTCACCAGGACTTCCAATCTGCCTAGCTTCACTCACTCGGACTTCTCTTCTGCCTAGCTTCACTCACTAGGACTTCCAATATGCCTAGCTTCACTCACTAGAACTTCTCTTCTACCTGGCTTCACTCACCAGGACTTTCCTTCTGCCTGGCTTCACTCACCAGGACTTCTCTTCTGCCTAGCTTCACTCACTAGGACTTCCAATCTGCCTAGCTTCACTCGCTAGGACTTTCCTTGTGCCTGGCTTCACTCACCAGGACTTCCCAGTCAGGTATCCGGTCACCATTGACCTACTTGACTCTTCTTCATCCACACTGATCAGTCCCTGATCAGAATCTCCCCACATGAACAACTGCACCTGCATTATCCATGTGTCTACATGTATTGTCAAACATCAAAACTAAGACCAAGACTCAAGCTTGGTCAACTCAGTCAACCTTGACCTAAGGGATATTGCACCAACAATCTCCCCCTTTTTGATGTTTGACAATACCTTTAAGTTAAGACCACTTTGAGTTAAGCTAATCCCATAGCCTTAACTCTCTTCATGCAAAAGTATGAATGTTGGTTCCCTTCATTCTCCCCCTATGACCTCCCCCATAGGTAATGAAGGTCTAACTTAAACCACACATTCTCCCTCTATTGGCATACATCAAACAAACACTATCTCTCCCCCTGAAGAGATACTCATCATTGGTTACAACTGCACTCGTGGAACCTTTATCCCTTTTTAAAAACTCTCCCCCTGAAGAGTTTCTCAAGGTTGTAATCAACATCATAATGAAGGACCCATACCCTTCATTTTCCCTACATTCTTCCGCAATATAGACAAATGCCCAACCTTGAGCATTTTTCAACCACTTGAAATACCACTTGAAATAATGAGGATATCCACTCCGCATTTCAAGTTCAAATGCTCATTCATGAGCATTTTCTCTAAAGAAGGTTAACCACCCTCCAAGGTTCATGAAAAATAATGTTTCATGTCTTTAAAGAGTTTCTCCCTCTAAAGACATGGTGGTAACTTCTGTCATTGCACCAACAATGACTTGGAGTCCCTAAACCTTTAGGAAACCCAAATTTAGAAGTTTTGAGTTTCAAATGTTCAAGATTTGAAACAAACCTCAACCTAAACTTCAATTTAGTCTTCCTTAACCAATCCATCCTTGTTTTCAACATGAAAACACCCTTTTTATGTATACAAATGTATTTTGAGGGGTTTGGAATGGTTACATTGACTAAACAAGGTTCAAAATGCTGAAATCAGGCTTTCTCAGCCCAAATCAGCATCATGGATCGATTGTAGTTGGGTTCCAATCGATTGAACCTAGTTGAATCGATCCACTGATCGATTAAGGATGTGTAGATCGATCGATTGATCGATCCAACGAGCTTCTGCTCGCGAAAATTGCCTTCTGAATCAATCCACTGATCGATTCAGGCACTCCAATCGATCCATGGATCGATTGGAGCTCTGATAGTTACTGAATTTCAAATTCAGCCTGATTTCTCTCAAGTTTGTGTCTAACTATTCAATGGTGATTACTCTCAAAAGATAGCCTTCACCAAGGTTTTCCAAAATTATTTTAAAAACATTTTTAAAACCAATATCCCATCATATTCCTTGGGCTTAATGCACATGACTTGTACATTAGCTTTCCCAATGATGGGAAAACACATAACTATGTGTTTTGATGAACTTAAAACTCAAAAGAATGCACTAAATCAACATCTTGAGTTTTATTCATCATCCTAACATTTCACTTGTATCCAATGTGCACTAAAACACATACAAGTCATCTTATTGGTCTTTGTAAGATGTAAAGTTTGGTTTTGCCCTAATCTAGGGATCATGCATATCTATCTAGGCATTTTGTGGATATTGAACATCCACTTAGGATGTTACTTGTTAATACCACTTGTTGACAACACTTGTTGAAAACACTTGTTGATAAATGTCATTTGTCCTTGCTTTTAAGGAATTAAACATAATGCATGATAATGTTATGGCATACATCAAAATGAAATAGCTTTCAAAAGAAAGATTCCTATAATTACATGATATATGTATGACATGACATGGTATTTTTGTATTTTTCATAATAAGTCATGAATGAAAAATATAAAACTAAATGTGGTGTCATGGCATGTGATGGGCAAGCATAACATGGCAAGGTTTAGCATAAATAAAATTACCTAGATTACCTATCTAAGTATCCTTAATCTTAGCTAACTTAAAAGTTAAACCTAGATTGCCCAAAAGTGCTTCAAGAAAATGTCAAAACCTATATTGGCATTTCTAATTTTCTTGATTAATTTTTGCCAATTGAAATTAAGCGTATTCCTCAAATATTGGCAAATTTCATTTTTCCACAAGAGTAGCACTTTAAATTAAGGCTTACCTTGCCTTTAATTTCCTAAGAACATACCAAAATCCCAACTTGGTAGTTCTTATGTTTTCTCAAATTGTGCCAATTTAAAATAAAATCAATACTTCTCTAATTTGGCACATTTTACTCTTTCAAAGAGTAAATCATAAATCCATTTCATTTTCAAAGATTAATAATAACCTTGAAAATGCTCCTTGAGTGTCAATTTCTTCAAAGTTGGGTTAACTACCATTTTTCTTAGAGTTGACACTCTCTAGCCCATCTATGGGGTAGAGAAGATGCTCCTAGGAACCCAAAACCTATTGGTCCTCCTTGGATGCTCTAGGTATTCACTAGTGATAACTTCCCTAGATACCTTCCTAGTGACCTTGTTTGGCTTCTTAGAAACCTTGGTCACTTTTTCTAGGTCAACTCTAGGGATTCCTTCCCTTGTGACCTTGTTTGTGACTTTCTTAGACTTATTAGAAGCCTTAGTCACATTTATTGCAAAAATACTCTTAGGGATGACCTCCCTAGTATTTTTGGCTTGCCCACTAGACCTAGGATTGGTTCCATAACTATATGGAACCCTATGATAGGAAATTACATCCTTCTTGGCCTTTGGTTTGTATCCCAAACCTCTATGGCAATTGGATGACCTTTGTGCTCCTAGACCTAGGCTATGCTCATTTTGCCCTTTTAGGATATTTTCCATCCTTTTTAGGGTCTTTTCCATTTTATCAAGCCTTGATCTCAAGACTTGATTTTCTATCATTAAATCCTTAGATTTTGATTTTTCATTACACCCATGAGCATTTTTGTTTCTAGGCTTATAACTATGGTCCTTAGTGTGATTGCCTAGTTTTTTTATCTATCTTCCTAATCCTAGATTGAGAGGTTTTGGCATGATAAGCTACATGATTTTCCTCTATCATGCTTCCTATTTTCATGGTAAATAGCATTAAAATGATATAAATTTGACCTATCATGCTTTTTACCATAATGTAAAGGGGTAGACTCAATAACTGTTACCTTCTTCTTTACCTTAGAGGCTCCCCCTTGACTAGTGCCTCCTTGAGCCTTGACCATCTTCTTCCCCTTGGAGCATTAACTTCAGTAATGCCCTTTTTGTTGACACAAGAAGCACACAATGTGCTCCTTGCTCTTCTTTGTCCCGGGGGTGGTCTCCTTGAGCTTCTCCTTGTCCTTTTGTGTCACTTGACCCTTCTTCTTGGCCAAGTTGGGACACTTGCTCTTGTAGTACCCACTTTCCCTACACTCAAAACATATTATATGATTTTTATTTTTAATTGAAACATTTATACCTTCTTGTGTAGGGATGACACTTGCTCCTCCATTTGATATTTCTTGAATTTTGGAGGTGGCACCATCTTCTTCTTCTTCTTCACTTGACCCGGATGTGGAGGCCTCTTCTTGCTCCGGGTTCATTGATCTACACTCCCCCTCAATCCTAGAGGTGGAGGCTTCATCATCTTGTACATGGAACAAGGAGTATGCTCCCTCCTTGTTCTCTTCATTGCACTCCCTTGAAGATGAAGCTTCTTCTTGGACTTCTTCTTCTTCGGAAGTTGAGCATCTCTCAACTTCGGAGTCCTCCTCTTGATCTTGCTCCAATGAGTCGCCCTCTTTGGATTCCTCTTGATTCGATACAGTGGAGGGTTCTTCATGGATTGTTACCAATTTGCTCCAAAGCTCCTTGGCATCGTTGAATTCTCCGATTTGAGCCAAAATGTGGCTAGGCAATAAGTTGACCAAAAGCTTGGTCACTTTATCATTTGCCTCGCTCCTTTGAATTTGCTCCAAGCTCCATTTGCTTTTCTTGAGAAGCTTGCCCTTGGAGTTTGTTGGAGCTTTGAAGTCTTCCATTAGAGCAAACCATTGCTCTATCTCCATCATAAGAAAATTTTCGATTCTTGATTTCCAAGAATCGAAGCTTGTGGATGTGTACGGTGGAGCCACCCTTGTGTCAAATCCAAGTCCATCTTGGAATTGCATCTTGAAGTTGAGCTTCTTGAAATCTTTGACTTTTGATGAATTTGCTTCAACTTCTTCACCCTCTAGCTTGGCTTGTTTTGTTTGCCCCTTCCGGCAATGATTCCGGTGAAGAGCGACCTTGCTCTGATACCACTTGTTGGGACTGAAAAGTAGCTAGAGGGGGGGTGAATAGCTCGTCGCGTGCTTCGTGGTTGACGTTGCTTGTTTCTTCGAAGATGTGCAGCGGAAATACAAGAAACAAAAACATACAACGCTAACACTTGGGATTTTACTTGGTATCCACCTCACAAGAGCTGACTAGTCCAAGGATCCACGCACGCACACACACCTCCACTATGAAACACTCCTTTTCGGAAACTACCGAAGGCGGAGAAGCCCTACAAGACTCTCAATACAAGAAGAAAGGAAAGGGAAACAAAATACAAGCGCAAAGCTTACAATGAATACAGAAAACCCTAACCCTAGCTTCTCTTCTTGACTTTGATCCGCCTCTTGACTTGGAAAACCTCCAAGATCCTTCAAGAACTGGCGATCTGAGCTTTGAGAGCGATACCGAAGGAGACGCCCGCCTGCAGCTCAAATACGACGCAACGGTCGGATCCCAATCGATTCGAAAACTCCCAATCGATCGGGGAGGCTTTGGATCGATCCACGGATCGATCCAGAGCGCCTCTGTGCTCTGGAAACACGCCTGGATCGATCCACGCATCGATTCAGCGCTTATCGCGCGAAGCAGCAGCGTCCCAATCGATCCACTGATCGATTGGGACCTCTGAATCGATCCACTGATCGATCCAGAGGCTTTATGTGCGCTGGGAAAAGCCTGGATCAATCCACTGATCGATCCAGCTCTTGGTTTTTGCCCAAAACCAAGCCCCAAGTCACTCAAACCAACATCCGGTCAACCTTGACCTGTTGGTACATCCTGCCTAGCATCTGGTCACTCCTTTGACCTGCCAGGACTCCCCACCAAGTGTCCGGTCAATCCCTTTGACCTACTTGGACTTTTCTCCTCTTGCCAAGTATCCGGTCAATTCCTTTGACCTACTTGGACTTTCTTCCTCTTGCCAAGTATTCGGTCAATTCCTTTGACCTACTTGGACTTTCACCTGATGTTTGGTCAACCTTGACCCATCTGGATTTTCCCTCGTGCCTGACTTCACTCACCAGGACTTCCAATCTGCCTAGCTTCACTCACTCGGACTTCTCTTCTGCCTAGCTTCACTCACTAGGACTTTCAATCTGCCTAGCTTCACTCACTAGGACTTCTCTTCTGCCTGGCTTCACTCACCAGGACTTTCCTTCTGCCTGGCTTCACTCACCAGGACTTCTCTTCTGCCTAGCTTCACTCACTAGGACTTCCAATCTGCCTAGCTTCACTCACTAGGACTTCTCTTCTGCCTGGCTTCACTCACCAGGACTTTCCTTCTGCCTGGCTTCACTCACTAGGACTTTCCTTCTGCCTAGCTTCACTCACCAAGACTTTCCTTCTGCCTGGCTTCACTCACCAGGACTTTGATGGATCGAAAGCGCTAGAGGGGGGGGTGAATAGCGCTCGTGGCTATTTTAACATTTTTCGGAAATCGTAAAAGAGTTACGTAGCGGAAAGTAAAAGCAAACACAACAGACGCAGATGTTTTACTTCGTTCGGAGCCTATGGCGACTCCTATTCGAAGGCCCGCGGTCCTTGACCGCTTTCGATGGGCAACAACTATAATATCGGAAAGATTACAATTTGAATTACAATTAATGCAATAAGAAAACTAATACCGACAACAAAAGATCGAAGAGTCTGAGCTTCGGGTTGTCGACGTTGAGTAGTAGCACTTCAAGGTCGTCTCGTTGGCAGCACTTCACAGAAGAAAGCTTAGAATGTGTTGTTGTTCTTAGCTGCTCCCTCGACCCTCTTTTTATATGACATCCCGGGCGCCTGGATCCCTTCCGGGCGCCTGGAGTGTGACGTGGCCAACCAACCAGGATGCTCCACGTGGCGAAGTCGCGGCAGGGATAAAACTTGGTCCCGGGCACCTGGACCTGTTCCGGGCGCTTGGACCTCCGGGCGCCCGAATACATCCCGGGCGCCCGAATACATCCCGGGCGCCCGGACCACCTTTTTCCAGCAGGTTTCTCACCTGCAAACAAAGGTTAGTCCGAGCAAAATACCCTGCAAGATAGTGTTAGAATCTGATAAAACACAGTTAGGAATAATTGACAGTCTTCGGACTGTCCGAGTCTGACTTTGGATTCCCAACCGGAAACCCTAGGTCGACCCGACGCCTACTGTTCCCTCTACGGGGAACGCGTCCTCACCTACTTCCCTCAGGAGAGATTACCTGATGCTAGTCCGGTCCTCCAGACCGACTGGACTTCCCGCCTAGGGTTACCACCCCCTAGGACTTAAGGTTACCGCCCCTTAAGTTTTTTCTCCACCTAGGGTTACCGCCCCCTAGGACCTAAGGTTTCCGCCCCTTAGGGTTTTTCTCCACCTAGGGTTACCGCCCCCTAGGACCTAAGGTTACCACCCCTTAGGGTTTTTCACTTGCCTAACCGCAGCTAGGACTTTCCTGAGACACTCATTCAAACTTGTTAGATCACACACTAACTTAACTTTGAATCCTTTGCCATTATCAAAACAAAGGTTTGATCGTCGGATGCTTCCCGCACCAACAGACTTTCCTTCTGCCTAGATTCACTCACTAGGACTTTCCTTATGCCTGGCTTCACTCACCAGGACTTCCCAGTCAGGTATCCGGTCACCCTTGACCTACTTGACTCTTCTTCATCCACACTGATCAGTCTCTGATCAGAATCTCCCCACATGAACAACTGCACCTGCATTGTCCATGTGTCTACATGTATTGTCAAACATCGAAATTATGACCAAGACTCAAGCTTGGTCAACTCAGTCAACCTTGACCTAAGGGATATTGCACCAACAGGTCTTTTATCACAAAAGCAGAAAATCTATAAGAGGAATGAGGGTGTGTTGCACCTGAGTAATTTATTATCATGTGTCAATTAAAGGAGTAGCAACCATTAGTAGATTGTATGAAGGTGATATCAAATTTGTTAGAGAATAATTACAAAGTGACATGAAACAGAAAATGTCAATACAATTCAATAGTTATAGTGTCTATAATCCTTTTATGACATGTAAAATGCTAGTAAGAAAAGCTTTTGGTGGATTCCTTGGTGTTTAAGTGTTTTGATGGTTCATCTATTTTATTTTATGCTTAAGCTAAGTTAGAGTACCAAGGACTGACCCCCAGGGCGTAGCACAGACGATGGATGCATGACAACTCTGACGTAATGGCCAGGAGTCGATCCCCCGGGGTGATGGCCGACATGGTCGATCCCACCATGCGTTCAACGGTTGTATACCTGCATGAACCTCCCTCCATATCCGTGGGCCGGTTCTAGGGGGGTCATTAAGGTAACAGATCTACCTTTTTTAGAATACCAAGGACTGAATGCACCAGTTTTTGGTGGATTCTTTGGTGTAAAAGTGTTTTGATGGTTCCTCTATATTCATTCATGTTTAAGCTAAGTCAGAACTAATAAATTCACTGCACCTATGTAGGCCTAAGAAAGATTTGAACATCATCAACTTAACTATGTTTAATTTGAAAGACATGGATGTTAAGAAAGCAGATAGTATTGTGAAGTACATTTGTTCTGGATGGTTCTTGTTTCAATCACTCAAGACTCTTTATTCGCAATTGATTTCTTTGTCTACCACCGATATTCTCAATCTGAATCTAACCTATCAGATGTGTACTCGACACTATTTATGCAAGTAACATTGAGGCGGAAAGAGATGGCTCATGGGCTTAATTGAAAATCCAGTGACTTGAAAGTTCAGCTGGTGTACTTTTAAAACAAGCTCAATTCTTGTTTCTGAATTATTAGTTGATGAATTACGTTATCTAACTTAAAACGGAATGGTGTATTTTACATATGGTGGAATTTTCAATGAAAGTGGTCGACAACATGCTGATGTGATTTTTATTTTGTATGTTTTAATTTTAGTTTGAATTCAATTTCATTTGACATGCATATGCAGGATTTATATGCCACTGGCTATGTTAATATGTTATGCCGATCTGGTGAAAGCATGGTAGTGGAGAACTCAAATTGATCAACAGTGTGAAGCAAGTCCTTTCAAGTTTAAGCTAACAAATATAGTAACATATAACAGAAGATAACGATAAACATCACGGTAAAAAAGCAAATCATTTGCCAAATTCTTCCTAAATGGAACCTTTTATGACATTTTTTCATAATATATATACATAAAACCGTTTTAAAATATATTTCCACATCTTAAGTACCAAACTCTTCACTCATGACTTAAGTGGCTTAACATAGGACCACTCATCAAAAATAAAATTAGAATGTGATCTAACAAGACCAATCCGTGCAAAATGAAAATTCAAATACAATAACTTAAAAGAAAAAAAAACAAAGTAAAACAGATCAACATACCCTAGAGTGGTTTTGTCCTTTGATCTTAATGATTATCCAAACAGAAACAAATTAGATATTGCAGACTGTCAAAACATCAACAAGGACAAGGATTGGTGATCCAGTTCCAACAAATAGAACTTTCACAATGAAACCTCCAACAAAAATAAGTAACTTCAACAACCAAAAATGGAAATATGCAGAGCATAAAAGGAAAAAAAAACAATCATAAAAATACATGAGTTGACACATCACGTATCCAATATAAAAGCAAGGTTAGATCAGGTGTTCAACAGAACAAGCAAGCCACTAAAACCAAGATCAAAAGCCAAACCATAAGAGATTTGCAAAGAAAAAGAAGAAAAATCCATGATCCAAATGCAGAACAGAAATGCCGACGAGGCGCAGCTGAGCCGGTAATAATATGGCAGATTTGTAATATGGAGCAAGGGTCGAATCCCGACAAAACCGGTGAAAAATGTCCTCCCACATGGGGTCTACTCAATACCTGATTTACTCTCTCCCAATTACATGGATAGTAGATGGGGACTAACAGAAATCAATAAAATACCCTGAAGAAAGCAATAAATCCAGACTGGAAAAAAAAAAGCTTAAATCACAATAATTACCTCGTAACCCACAAATAAGATTACTCAAAGTTGATTTCCATCAGCAACCACTTGGCCTTCATTCATTATGATGCGTATACGTCCCCTCGGATGGGTCTAGTGGCTAGCGCATGAGGTGTTGCCACAATGAGGTCTGGGGTTCGAATCTCGGGAAAGTCGAGTTAAATACCTCCCTTATGTGCTAGTCACTATTCCAAAGGCTAGTAGCCGCTCGTGATTTACCTCCTCCGTGTTGGCGTTGGGACGGGTTGGCGGGGGTACTGTAGGCGAGCATATTCGTCTTTTTGCCACAATTATGATGCGTATACAATTACAGAAAATCACCTTGTTTCATTGTCCTAGCCTGCAACATGCATTGTTGTATCTTTAACTTTACTCTATCCATATTCTTTCTTTCCAGTTCCTTAATTAGAATACAGTTTGTGTTTTGTTTAGATGTGAACCTTGTCATGACCATTTTCTCAAAAAATAAACAAGATTGTTCTATTTTGCCATTTCGGCAAAGTCCAGGCATGCCAACAGATTATATGTACTAGAGTCAAGGCTAATATCTTTCTTAAACATGTGCCCAAGTAAATACAAAAGGACTCCCACCCATTTCCATTTACAACAAAGTTTCAATAAGGGTGTGTAAGTTTTGATGTCAGGCTTGCAATCAAATTCTTGCATTGAGAAGACTAGCTTTAGAGCATTCTCTGCCTCAGAGTAATCACAGGAAGCTGAAATTAAGGTATTGAATGTGGTCACATCTGGTAAGATGCCGTTTTTCCTCATTTGCTCAAATATGTGATGTGCATCTCGCAATTTTCCTGACTTCCCCATTAAAAAAATCAAAGAATTATAGAATGAGGTATCTGGAGCACAACCAGCATCCTTCATCATCTCAAATACCAACAAGGCTTCTTGAATTTCTTTGGCCTTAGCCAAAGAATGCATTATTATAGTATATGTGGCAACATTGGGTTGACACCCATGCCCACGCATCTCATTAAGAATTGCACTGGCCATTCTAATGTTCTTTTCCAAGCAATAGCCTTCAACCAGAGAAGTGAATGTAATCACACAAGGGGTATAACCAAATTCTCTCATTTCCTCAATTATTCTTATATCCTCTTCTATTTTTCGTGCTTTACTCCATCCATGAATCAAAATATTAAAACTACTAGCATTAGGTTGTACTTCATCCCTCAATTCCAAAAATGCATCTCTTGCATGCTTAACACTCTTCTCCTTACACAAGGTATCTAATAGTGCATTAATATAAATGGTATCTTTCCTAACACCAAAGCTCTCAATGCTTTTGAAAGTCTTTATGGCATCACCGCACCTACCGGCTCCAGCAAGCCTTCTCATCACCTTGGTCATGGTAGTTAGTGACACTAAGCCTCCAAGACAAACCATCTCATTGACCAAACTCCACATCACATCAAATTGTTTCGATTTCCCTAAAATGTCAACCATCATATCATAAGAAATAGAAGAGTGTTTGAAACTTGCTCGAGCACCAGCCCACCTAAAGAAGCCAAAGGCTGGAAACCAGTCATTGCTAAATCTCTTCAATATCGTATTGATCAAAGCCTCAGAAATTTCTACATTGCAACCAACAAAAGCTTGGAAGAGATCTTCAAAGACGTGATGTTCACCTTAAAACTTTACATATCTTATCAACATCATTGTCGTCTATATTGCAAGGCTCCTTTCCATAATCTAACCTAGAGTCCGTGATTTTCCTTTTGGAATCACTAGCTTCCAAAAATTCCAATTTAGTCTGGAGCACAAAATCATCGGCGTCCACATAATTATGCTAGTCATGTGGATGCCTAAACCAATTAGGGAGCTCTGGTGAATCAGTTAAGTTCCGATAAAGATTTCAAGGCAATGAAATTCGTTGTCACACAGCAAATGAAGAAATCAAGAAAAATCGACCACATTGAGCCATCACACAGGCATCTGTGCAATATTCCCTAGGTCAAAGTTGACCTGGTTAACAACGCTTGACATGGCTCAAGCTTGAGTCTTGATATTTGGGTTTCGATGTTTGACAATACATGGAGATTGTAGGTATATTCGTTAATTTGGAGAGATTGTTGGTACAATTCTCCTCTGGTCAAGGTTGACCAGTTAGGTGTGAATAAGAGTCAAGTATGTCAAGATTGAACGGATACTCGACTAGGAAGTCCTGGTGAATAAAGCCATCCAGTTGGGAGATCCTGGTGGGTGAAGCCAGGTGAAAGACCTAGTGAGTGAAGCTAGGTAGAGGAGAAGGCCTAATGAATGAAGCTAGGCAAAGGATAAGTCCTGGTGAGTGAAGGCAGGCAGAAGGAAAATCCTGATGAGTGAAGTCAGGTGAAAGACCTAGTGAGCGAAGCTAGGCAGAGGAGAAGTCCTGGTGAGTGAAGCCATACAGTATGAAAATCCTGGTGAGTAAGTCAAATGAAAGATCTAGTGAGTGAAGCTAGGTAGTATGAAAATCCTAGTGAGTGAAGTTAGGTGAAGGTCCTAGTGAGTGAAGCTAGGCAGATTGAAAGACCTGGTGAGTGAAGCCAGACACGTGGAAATCCAGATGGGTCAAAGGTTGACTGGACATCTGGTATTGAGAAGTCCAAGTAGGTCAAAGGATTGACCGGATACTTGGCACAAGGAAATCCAAATGGGTTAAGGGTGATCGGACATCTGGTTGAAGGAAGTCCAAGTGGGTCACGGTGGACCAGACACTTGGCACGAGACGGTATATCTAAGTGGGTCAAGGAGGACCGCACTTAGTGGTCAGAAGTCCAGCGAGAAGTTGGCAAAGTGAAAGTCCATATGAGTCAAAAGTTGACCAAAGTCTTAGCGGTTGTAAGTCTAATAGAGAGTTGGCATGGAACTAGGAAGTTCGGACATAGTAAACTTCCGAATGCCAAAACTTTTGACTCAGATATCGGAATGAGGTGATCTCGGATGGGAAACGAAGCTAATTTCAAGCTCCACACAATTCTCTTCTTTCTAATCGATTGGCCAATCGATTGGAGGGGGTTCAATCGATAGATCAATCGATTGGTTGACGTGATTTTGTACAAAAAAAGGTCAGGATAGATTAGGTAATCGATCAAAACTTCCCCAATCGATTGGTCAATCGATTAGAAGAGTTTCTGAGTGAACAGTGAGCTTCTGAATCGATCAGTTGAACAATTGAAACCTCCAATCGATCGGGTAATCAATTGGGAGGCTGGAAAATTGCACGATAGTCTTGGAAACCGCGTGAGACATGTTGAATCGATTGGGCAATCGATTCAAGCAATTTTCAAGAGCACAGAGGTGCTCTAAATCGATCAACTGATCGATCCAAAGTCTCCCCAATCAATTGAGAGTAATTCAATCGATTGGCATTCGACCGTTGGCCCTGAATAAAGTCGTTGCGAGCGTTTTCTTCAGCACTACTTCGCCCGATCCTTCTCAACACTTCAATGCGACATTTCCAGAGCTCACCGCCAATTCTTGAAGCTTCTTGGAGTAAGGTGTTTTTGCACTTCCAAGGTTAAGAGGCGTTTCAAATAAGAAGCAGAAGCTAGCTAGGGTTCATTATATAAAATCTTGTAAGATTTACTTGTATTTGCTTCTTCTTTTCTTCTTCTTGTTGTTGTATGAGTTTGTACAAGGCTTCTCCGCCTTTGGTAGTTACCGTAAAGGAGTGTTTCTACTAGTGGAGTGTGTGTCGCGTGTGGATCCTTAGATTAGTTACCTCTTCTTAAGGTGGATGCCAAGTAAATCCTAGTGTTAGCGTTGTATTTGTGTTTCTTGTTCTTTCCGCTGCATATCATCACCAAGAAATAAGCAATGACGAGCGCGACGAGCTATTCACCCCCCTCTAGCTACATATCGACCCTAACAAGTAGTATCAGAGCGAGGTCACTTTTCAACGGAATCATCGCCGGAAGGGGCAACAAAGCTAGAGGGTAAAGAAGTTGGAGCAAAATTCATCAAGTCAAAGAATTCGTCAAGAGCTCAACTTCAAGATGGAATTTCGAGATGGACTCAGATTTGACACAAGGGTGCCTCCATCATTTACAATGACGAGCTTCGATTCTTGGAAATCAAGGATCAAAAATTTTCTTATGATGGAGATAGAGCAATGGTTTGCTCTAATAGAAGACTTCGAAGCTCCAAAGAATTCAAAAGAAAAGATCCTTAAGAAGACCAAATGGAGTCAAGAGCAAATCCAAAGGTGCGAGGCAAATGACAAGGTAACCAAATTATTGGTTAGTTTATTGCCAAGTCCAATTCTATGTAAAATTGGATAATTTGGAGATGCAAAAGAATTGTGGAACAAATTGGCCAAGCTTCATGAAGAACCCTCCACTGTACCAAATCAAGAAGAATCCAAAGAGGGCAGCTCATTGGATCAAGACCAAGAGGAAAAGGACATCGAAGTTGAAAGATGCTCAACTTCCGAAGAAGAAGTCCAAGACGCTTCATCCTCAAAGGAGTGCAATCAAAAGAACAAAGAGGGAGCATACTCTTTGTTTCATGTGCAAGAGAATAAAGATGACGAAGCCTCCACCTCTAGGATTGAGGGGGAGTGACATTTAATGACACCGAACCAAGAAGAAAGAAAAGCTTCTACTTCTAGGTCAAGCGAAGAAGAAAAAGATGGTGCCACCTCCACAAATCAAGAAAAGTCAAATGGAGGGTCAAGTGTCATTCCTACACGTGAAGGTATAATTATTTCAATTAATAATAAAAATCATATTATATGCTTTGAGTGTAGGGGAAAAGGACACTGCAAGAGTAAGTGTCCAAAATTGGCCAAGAATAAAGGTCAAGTGACACTTAAGGGCAAGAAGAAGCCCAAGGAGACCAACCCCACAACAAAGAAAAGCAAGGAGCACATTGTGTGCTTTTCTTGCAACCAAAAAGGACGTTACCGGAGCCAATGTTCAAAGGGGAAGAAGTCGATCAAGCCAAAAAGAGGAAGCACAAGTCAAGGGGGAGCTTCCAAGGTAAAACTCAAGGTATCATTTATTGAGTCTACCCCTTTAAATAATGGTAAAAAGCATGCTAGCTCTAATTTATTTCATTTTAATGTCATTTACCATAAAGATAGGAAGAATGATAGAATTAAGGAAAATTATGTAGTCCATCATGCTAAAACCACTCAACCTAAGGTTAGTATGGTGGAAAATAATTTAGGCAAAACTCTAAGGATTCTAGGTATTTGCCTAAGAAAAAGAAAAATCAAGGTGTTAGTGAAAAATCTAAGGTTGAGGTGTTATGGAGAGAAAATCAAGTCTTGAAGTCAAGACTTGATAAATTGGAGAGAACCCTTAGAAGAATCACTAATGAAACACAAGGGTTCAAGAATCGAAACCTAGGTCTAGGAAAACAACAAGGGTCATCCAATGGCCATAAAGGTTTGGGATATAAACCTAAAACCAAGAAGGATGTGCCTTCTTATCATAGGGTTCCATATAACTATGGAACCAAGCCTAGGTCTAGCGGTCAAGTGAAGGATACAAGGAAAGTTATCCCTAGGAGTATCTTTACTATGACAAAAGTGACTAAGACTTCTAAGAAGTCTAACAAAGTCACTAAGAAGGTCACAAGGGAAGTAATCCCTAGAGTTGACTTAGAGAATGTGACCAAGGCTTCTAAGAAGCCAAACAAGGTCATTTGGAAGATAACTCGGAAAGTTATCCCTAGTGAGTATCTAGAGAATCCAAGGAGCACCAATAGGTTTTGGGTTTCTAGGAGTATTTTCTCTACCCCTTAAATGGGTTAGAGAGTGTCAACTCTAATTGGAATGATAGTTAATCCAACCTTGATGAAATTGACACTCGAGGAGCATTTTCAAGGTTTTTATTAACCTTTGAAAATGAAATAGATTACTTGTTTACTCTTTGGAAGAGTGAAATGTGCCAAGCTTTGAGGAATTGAATTTAATTTTAATTGGCACAAATAAGAAGAGCACAAGAAATGCCAAGTTGAGATTTTGACATTTTCTTAAGGAATTAAGGGCAAATTTAAGCCTTATTTTAAATTTGTTTACTCTTTGGAAGAGTAAAAAATGCCAAAACTTGAGGAATTGGAATCCAATTTAAATTGGCAAAATTAGGAGATGCGTAAGAAATACCAAGTTGTATTTTGGTATTTTCTTAGAAAGTTAAAAGCAAGTTATGCCTTAATTTAAAAAATTGATTACTCTTGGAAAGAATAAAGTGTGTCAAACCTTTAGGAATTATGTGTAATTTTAATTGGCACAACAAATTAAGAGTAAAAGAAATGCCAAAGTTTGGCTTGGGCATTTTCTTAAGAAGATATGGGCAATCTAGGATTATTCTTAGGTTTAGCTAAGGATTTAAGGACACTTAGATAGAAAATCTAGGTATTTTATTTAAGCTAATTGTCATGCTTTGTTTGCCCATCACATGCCATGACATCATTTTTGCATTCATGCCTTATCATGAAAAACACAAAAATACCATGTCATGTCATACATACATGATGTAGTTATAGTAAATTTTTCTTTTGAAAATTATTCATTTTGATGTATGCCTTAACTCATCATGCATTATTTTTAATTCCTTGCAATTAAGGATAATGACATTTACTAACAAGTAACATCCTAGGTGGATGTTCATAATCTAAAATGTCTAGATAGATATGCATGATCCCTAGTTTAGGGCAAAACCAAACTTTACATCTCACAAAAAGTTATAAGGTGGCTTGTATGTGTTTTAGTGCACATTATATACAAGTGAGATGTTAGGATGATGAACAAAACTCAAGATGTTGATTTAGTGCATTCTTTTGAGTTTTAGGTTCATCAAAATACATAGTTATGTGTTTTCCAATCATTGGGAAAGCTCATGTACAAGTCATGTGCATTGAGCCCAAAGAACATGGTTGGATATTGGTTTTGAAAATCATTTTGAAATGCTTTTGGAAAATCTTGATGAAAACTATCTTTTGGTAGTAATCATCAATAAAAAGTTAGGCACAAACTTGAAGAAAACACTAAAGTTTTTACAAGTTTTCAAGTTTGTGTCAATCTTTGAAAATAGGAAGTATTTTTATAGAAAATTATTTTTCCTTGATAGTGTATACCCTAAGTAATGTCTACACGAATTTTAATAATTTTTAAAATTTTGTAGAATTTTTGGGGAGTTTCTGATATTCACTGAAATTGAATTTCAAGTTCTCAGTGCTTCATTCGATCACCCAATAGATTGGAGTGCCTCAATCGATCGGGTGATCGATTGAGAAGGCATGTTGTTGCGAGCAGAAGTTCGTTGGATCGATCCTCCGATCGATCCACATAGCCTGAATCAATCCAGTGATTGATTGAATCCGGTTCATTTGATTGAGACTCAACCTTAATCAATTGAAGTGCTGATTTCAACTGGGAAAGCTAAATTTCAGCATTTTAGATCATTTTTAGTCTAGGTAACCATTCCTAACCCCTCAAAACATATTTGTATACATTTAGGGGGAGTTTTCATGATGATAACAATGATGGATTGGTTAAAGAAGACTAAGTAGAAGTTTAGGTTGAGATTTGGTTTTATTATTGAATTTTTGAACCTCAAAACTTCTAAATTTGGGTTTCCTAAATATTTAGGGATTCCATGTCATTATTGGTGCAATGATAGAAGTTTGAAGCATGTCTTTAGGGGGAGTTACTTTTCAAAGACATGGAACTTATTTTCTAAAACCATTGAAGGTGGTTAAACCTTCGTTTAGAAAAATAATGCTCGAGGTTGAGCGTTGAAAAATGATGGAGAGTGGATATCTTCATTGAGGGGTTATGGATGCTCTAGAATGAGCATGATAATGTGGAATAATGCTCCAGGGTGATCATTTAATACAGTTAAGGGTATGTGACCTTCATTGTTGGATTAGTTGACGCTCAAGGGTGAGCGTTGAAGATAATAAAGAGCATAGGACCTTCATTATGGTGTTGTGAACAACGAGTGAAGTTGTGAACAACGGTGAGTAACTCTTCAGGGGGAGAGTTCTTTTTGATGTGTGCCAATAGAGGGAGAAT
This sequence comes from Zingiber officinale, assembly GCF_018446385.1. Taxonomy (NCBI): domain Eukaryota; kingdom Viridiplantae; phylum Streptophyta; class Magnoliopsida; order Zingiberales; family Zingiberaceae; genus Zingiber; species Zingiber officinale. Next base: position 95,531,054 of record NC_055992.1, on the reverse strand, counting down.
GTCGGGTTAAGTTAGGCCTTCATTATTTAAAGAAGGAGTTTGCCCTCTAGGAAAGAGGGAGAATGAAGAAAACTCTCATTCATACATTGCAGGAAAGGAAGTTGAGACTATGAGATTAGCCTAACTTAAAGGTATTATCAAACATCAAAAAGGGGGAGATTGTTGGTGCAATATTCCCTAGGTCAAGGTTTACTTGGTTGACTACGCTTGAGATGGCTCAAGCTTGAGTCTTGATGTTTGGGTTTCAATGTTTGACAATACATGGAGATTGCAGGTGCAATCCTTCATTTGGGGAGATTGTTGGTACAATTCTCCTCTGGTCAAGGTTGACCAGTTAGGTGTGAAGAAGAGTTAAGTAGGTCAAGGTTGAACAGATACTCGACTGGGAAGTCCTGGTGAGTGAAGCTAGGCGGATGGGAAGTCCTGGTGAATAAAGCCAGGCAGTTGGGAGATCTTGGTGAGTGAAGCCAGGTGAAAGATCTAGTGAGTGAAGCTAGACAGAGGAGAAGATCTAATAAGTGAAGCTAGGCAAAGGAGAAGTCTTGGTAAGTGAAGCCAGACAAAAGAAAAATCCTGGTGAAAGACCTAGTGAGCGAAGCTAGGCAGAGGAGAAGTCCTGGTGAGTGAAGTCAGACAGTATGAAAATCTTGGTGAGTAAAGCCATGTGAAAGACCTAGTGAGTGAAGCTAGGTAGTATGAAAATCCTAGTGAGTGAAGCTAGGTGAAGGTCCTGGTGAGTGAAGGCAGGTAGATTGAAAGACTTGGTGAGTGAAGCCAGACACGTAGAAATCTAGATGGGTCAAAAGTTGACCGGACACCTAATATTGAGAAGTCCAAGTAGGTCAAAGGATTGACCGGATACTTAGCGCAAGAAAATCCAGATGGGTCAAGGGTGATCGGACATTGAAAAGCATATTATTTACTGCGTGTCACGATTGGGCTTATCAAATTAATAAAATGTATTTTCCACTGAACCCCTTAATTAAATAATAATGTCGTAGTAACGAGCCCAGGATCGATCCGAGGAACCAACGGTAGAATGTAATTTAGGATTGTCTTTTTATTCCTATTTTTGGGGTTTTCGATATAAAAATGTAATGGGGGGATTTAAGCTTGAATTTAAATCTAACAAATGAAAAGCACAGCGAATAAAAAACTACACTACTGCTGAAATTAAAGCTAATTAAACTACAGAAAACTAAATTACTCACTAATACTTAACCCTAAGCTAAAGCAAGATTAATAACAACTTTAAAATCAATCGAAACTAAATTACTCCAAACATTTGAATTAAAACAATTAAGCTAAAAGAAAACTATGATTACTGAATCCAAATAAATCTACCAACAATAAAAAGAATGCATAAAAGAAACCCTAAACCATCTCAACACCAAACCAATTCTCTCGGTAACTTCTCCTTGCCGTCACACAAGGAAACAACGGAGAACACTCCAACTGTAATCGGAAAAGACAATCTCAGTAGCTACACTCAGCTCAACCTTTACCAGCACCATCGGAGACCACTCCAAACAGAACTAGTGAAAATTGGAGCCGCCCAACTCAAGAAATCTGAAAATCTGTGAGCTGCAACCTCAGATCTGATGTGGAGAAGATGATGGATGGAATGTCGTAGGGAATGGTCCAGTAGCAGTGGAGGAACACCGCCAATGGATCGGAACCACCGATTGGAGGAACACCTCACAATCGGCAGCGACAGGAACACCTTGAAGCGAGGTCACATCATCAGGAGATGGTAGCAAGCAGCTGAGAACGTCGTCGGCGATGAAATTGGCCGGAAAATTGATCTAGAGATCGAGATGGGGTCGGAATCTCGCTGGAGAAGAACGCCGCGGGACGCAAACAGTGCTGTGGAGATCGACGAAGAGAAAGCACTGTAGCTTCTGTGTTTTAAATCAGATCTGGATCTGAACGGACGGCTGAGATGCTTTGGAGCTAAATCAATGGTGGAAAGTCACCTAAAATCCGATCTGAAGGTACTGATCTTGATCTAGGGTCTGGATCTACTCTCCCTTAGGTCGGATCGACCAGATCATCACTGGATGGTCCAGATCTTCCGATCTTCAATGAACGACCCAGATTAATCCGGCTGGATCAATGGCTGGATGAACTCAGATCTAGATCGAAACTTCTGGATCTTCATCAATGGCTCAAATCTGCTCTCCATTAGGTTGGATCGGCCAGATCTTCAACGGATGGTTCAAATCTCTCCTATTCTTGATAAACGGCCCATAATGCTTCAAAGCTTGATCTTCTCGTTTGAACTCCGATTCAAGCCCAATTTTGGTCCAAATAGATCCAAATCCAAGATCCTTTGATGCCTACAAAATAAGAATCAAGTATTAGCATCAAATAACACAAAAATACAATAATTTGCAATTAGGTCCAAAATAGATACAATGCACAAAATATGATGTAACCATGATTTAAACCTATAAAATCAACATCAAACCATGCATATATGAATCAAAATAATGCAATGAAATCATGGTTATCAAATCCCCCACACTTAGCCTTGAACGTCCCGTGCAAGTAAAGAAAACTAAAAATCATCTCCATAGAAAATTCCCTAGCAATACCTAGAAGATAGTAAAAGGAATTTAAGTAAGATCATCTAAAGATCACAAACAATCATGAATACAATCCAAACAATAATCAGTAGGTATGGTAGTTTCAATCAAATTGAAAAAATTAAGCAAGTTGCAATCTCACAAGGTTTTTACCTATTCTAACTCTCACACTCAAAAATGTGTATAAGTGGAGCTCACTCAATGCAACTCACAACACTTCACTGCCATAAGCTTGCTTATATTCTAATTCTCCACCACTATAAACATAGCATACATGAATCAAAAGGATTTTATCATCAAAAATTTAAAATGGAGCAATAAGAACAATTTAAGTGAATGAAGTGGCAAAGGAAAAGGCATTAATGAAAAAAATGAGAAGATGAGAGTATTGGAGGAATATACTTGATGAGTTGACTATTTTGATGTGAAAAGAGATGAATACCATTTGTTTTTATCAATTCAAAAGACCAAGCTAACCTCTCCTTCAATTTGATGACCAACATAGAATCTTGATACATTGTCTCCCTTTTGATACTCTCTTGAATGTGCCAATTTTTTTTCTTTCTCACTGATTTTCACTTCAATTCCAGCATTCCAACACTTCAAACCAATTTATGGACAACTCCCTCCCCCACACTTAAAATCTTGGCCGTCTCGGACAATGGAATACATCATGAACCCAAAAACATGATACTCATTTCCATTGTTTCTGTGTTTTTCTTCCTGCTACAGGTTTTTTTTTTATATGTTTCTATTCTTTTGGAACTCAAGTAACCAAACCATTATGATTTAAAACCTCAATTACAGCAGGAACTCAGATTATCACAGCTATCAAAGAATAAGAATTTCAGCAACTTGCATTCCCAGATTGTGCAGAAATCTCACTGTCTCAGAGCTGTAATTTCAAGATAACTGCAACTAAAACCATTTAGAGTTCAGTTTACCAAAGAATAACGTGCAATATTAGTCTAACAATTCATTTCCAAATTAACTCAATCCCATCTAAGTTGATACAGAGGTTCCATATATGCAGAAATCAATATCACAGAATTTTCAGTTTGGATTCTATAAAAACTTCCTGCGTTACAGATAATCCAACTCACTGAATTCGTCTCTGAAGTACAGCTGAATCTTCATGTTCAGAGCACTACACAAAGAAATCATACTCCACAGATTTGAATTGGCACCCATATAAATCAAAAGTAAAGGCTGAGTTCTAGTTTTCCATATATCAGTCCAGAAATTGAAATTCAAAGTGACTTCAGCACAACAATTCTCAAATATGTATCCTATATTCTTTTCTTCCATCAGAATCTAGGACTCAAGTTACAGAATTCAAAAACTAAGGTAACTCCTACTGCCTTATGAAAATTCCAGTTTAGCAAAGATTCTCATTGCTTAAAACTGTATATTCTCTCAGCAAGGAGCAAATTTCAGCATTGAAATGCAGCTACCAATTTCTGCATATCAGAATTCAAATCATGCATTTAACAACACTTGAATACTTGGCCGGATTCATGAAGATTAAGCTTTGAAGCAAACATCATTCAGCACTGAGATGTTTAGAACTTGACTTCAAAACAATGCAGATCAGAAATGGCATAATTTCTACAATCTTTCAGCACTTCTACAGTTAGTTAATCAGATTCCAGGAATTCTGATTCTGATTTCAGCAGCCCCTGACAAGTTCAATTCCAATTGATGTTTGTAAAGAAACAATATCTAGAGTTGGCACACAATTAAGTCCAGCTTAAAGATCAAATGTATCTACCAAATTCTGACTCCAAGAAATCAGTTACACATTCACATATTGCAGAATTCAAATTCTGTTCTGCTAAACTTCAGAAACTGTAAACTCACAAAATTCCAGCTTATCTAACTCCTCTTAATCCAACATTTAACTGATAAGAATTGGCACATGGATTCCTCACAAACATTTGTATCAAAATCAACTTCATAAATCAGAATTTTTGCAATGCAATCACACAGTCCAAATCAGAACTTATATCCGTTGAATTCTGGTTTTCCAGTTTTCAGTTTCAGCAATGTAGAAACCTTGTTGTACACTTACAGCAGCAATAGATTCCATTTTCTTGGTAATTAATCTCAGGATCCACTTATGGAATTTCAGCACAGGCTTTTAAGTCTCTAAATTGACATGGTTATGCATCCTGCAGATTCTGCGCTCACCGCTTCAATATCAGAGATTAATTCCCAGAATTCTCACTGATTACACTAGTAATTAAATTTTGGTACACCATTTGATACACAATAGCCACCAGCTTCTATAATGCAATTAAGACCATCAACAGCAGATTTTTATTTGCTTATAGATTTCTGTGACATCTGAATAACTGTAACTTCAGAACTCTGATTTCCATGCACTGCAATTGAGCTAGAAAGCTTCATAAATCCAATTTATAATTCAGCGTCTCAGAAAGACCAAAGGTCAGCTTCCTAGATTTACAGATTTTATATCATAAAGGAATTTGATAAGGAAGACAATAGAGAAGCAAGAACGTCAATTGGAATTTTACTGATCACACTATGAAGAAGACTTTGCACACAAAATCTCCAAATTGCTGCAGATTTACAGATAAAGAACAAGCTTCACAGAATTCTGATTCAGCTTCTAGTTTCAGAAAATAACACTTGAAGAAATTGAAGTTCGAATCATGTAGAGTTGAATTAAAGAGAACATTTCATTTGACACTCAACTGATTAGAACTCGAATTCTCAACAATGCTAATCCGAAATAACATCAGGATTTGGCACACAACATGTATCAAACATGTCATTGATGAAACTTTAATTCCAGATTTTTGGTTCTGCATTGTACAAAATTCCAGCAACAAAATCTAAATCCAGCAGCAACCTTTATCCTCTGCCATGTTTTTTTTTTAATAACTGAAAGCAGCTAGTTATTCCTTCAGTAATGTCATAGAAATTAGCACTCAATAGACCAAGTTTTCAAAAATAATCTTTGTTGAAAATGAGTTGCAGATTCTGCAGATTTTTTTTCTCTGATTCACTCAGCAATCCACACTTTTATCAGCTACAGCTCTTATTCTGCAGAATTCAATCTTGTTTCTGACCAGAAAATGGGTTGAAAAGTTGGCACAAACTAGCACATCTCAGATAACACTCATCTCACATTTTCATCTTTAATTTCCTCATTGTTGCAACTTATAGCATTCTGCCTTTGTATCAACTATACATTGTTTAACCACCAAAATCTCAATACTTCTTCATCTTGCTTCTTAAGATCCCTTACAATGCATCACTGTGAATCCTACAGGTTTCAACATCTCTTAATAGTTACAATCCATATCTCAATTTTGGCACAGAACTGCCATATTTCTACAAATCTGCACTTTCTTCATTTCTGTCTCTACCTCTAGCTTCCAGTTTCAGAAATCCATTCCAGCAGGAATACTCCAAAATTCAAATTCAAAGAAACTTAAATTTCATTTAATACTATAATGATTGGAGTATGAATATAGCTTCCTGGATTCAAATTTTAAAATTTGGGCAGAGAAGACAATATAAGACCAACAACTTCATGTGGCTTCTCACTGATTATAAGTTTTATAACCAAAGACTTGGCACACAAGCAATCTGAATTCTGTATTATAGAATTCAGCTACAATCACATTTCATCAGCTACATATTTCCATTTCAGCAACTCTAACAATTCAAAATCTGTCCACTAGGTTTTTGAAAAGCATGAAAAGGACATAACATCTATTTCTGCTAACACAAGAGCTTCACTTAATTTCCCATTGGTTTCAAAAACTGATTTCCTTAAATTCACTGACCAATCCTTGAAGTTTTAATCTCCATACAACATCTTAGTATGCATTCAATAAATAACAGCTTAAATTCTGTTCATTCCAGCTCAAACACATTGAAATTCAGGTTGGCACATTCCTACAATTCAAATCTGCATTCCTGCTTTGTAGAGATTCCAGTTTCATACTTAATATCATTTCTTTTCTACATTTGATCTCACCTGATATCTGGAATTCACTTCTGGCTTGAAATCCAGCAAGGACTCACTGTACTACACAAGCATAACCTTTCAACACATTTTTTTTTTCAACTCAAATCTCAGCAAACAGGTTATTTCCATATTCCAATCCAATAGTTTGATTCAGCATTCAAACCTGAAGTTACAGCATTTCAAATGTCAAGTAGCACTCAAAGAATTCACTTAGTTATGACTTCTGGTTGATAATCTGTAATCAATTTGGCACAGAAAATTTTGAACTGTCCTACTTGAGTATCAGCCAAACAAATTCATCTTTTCTTTTCTTCCAACAGAAACCTTGGACTCAAATGGAATTGCTTCAACTTTTGAATTCTGAAACACAATTCTGTTAAACACAATTCTACAACTTCTGCATTCAGGTTTTTATAACTGAATTTCTGCAATTCCTGAATCTTTATGAACTATGGCAATCAATTGCTCACTAACAATTAATTTGAATTCAATTCATTTGGCTAAAAACTATACTCCAAAAATTAGCGCAGAATACTGCCCAAAGAATAGAATTCAGCAACTTCATTGAGTTTCCAGCAACTTGAGATTTTCAGAATTTAAGCTTTCCTTCTCTCTAATCAAGCCATAATCTTTAATTCTCATTTAACTTCCAGTAAATGCAAGCTTGAATTCCATTGTTTCCTGATCAGATAGCTCCAACACAATGTTCAGATTCAGCATTTTTTTTAAATCTTCTTCAACCTATGTCTTCAAACAGCTTGAACGTATCACCAAAGTAACAATTTCTAGAATTCAAGACTATTTAAGCTTGCTCTATACATGAATAAACTCAAGGAATGATTAAGTTAAGCATTCAATCTAATGAACCATCTTTGATCATATGTAATTTCCAATCATCATGAACTTTGATCATATGTAATTTCCTCCCCCACACTTAATTCTTTGTCCATCTAGTCGATTCAACTCACCAAGAATTCAACCAAAACTCCCAATGAAAGAATGACAAGCAAAGATACTAAAGAATTCGAATTCTAGATGAGAATGTTTCAAGAAAATTGTGGAGAAAGGAATTAGAATTTATGATGAAACGAAAATGACAAATATCCTTCATTTCATGCATACATATGCTATTGTGACTTTGAAAAGAAGCAAAGCAAGTTCTAGAGTTCAATTGCTATGAGTACATGCCACACAAAAGAAATTAATGAAGTATAGGCTTAAGGTGGTCCTCTCTAGGTAATATACATGCAATCAAGCTCAACTAATTAAATTGGAATTCACTACCATTTTAACCAATATCATGTAAGTAAAGTATCCAATCATGTCAAATGACCTAAAGTTGATGATCAAATTTAAAACAACTTTTACCATCTTAAAAATATAACTAGAAAATTCCATTGAGACTTTTATTCAAAAAGAAATGCTATGTACTAACAAAATTACAAAGTATGAAAGCAAATTGCAAAGGAAAAGTATTAAACTAAAGAAAACGTATCAAAAAGAATTTATTAACAAAGCATGAATTAAAATGCAAGAGTAAGCAAAATTGGAACTAACTCCCCTTTAATTCCCGGTGGTTGAAGAAGGTTTAGAAGTAGAATCCACCCCGGAAGTGGAGTAATCATGGTTCCACTTAAATTCTTTTTATTAATCCTTTTTCCCTTCAAAACTTTTTCCGAAGGTCGTAGACGGTTCAGTTTTAATACCCACTCCGGAAGCTTATGTTCTCCTACCACATCAATAAAAGAAAACACCTCCCACACGCATGTGGGATAAAAAGAAAATAGGAAAATATTAGTGTGGGTAGAAAATGTATCAAACAATGAATCACACCTAATAAAATCGATAAATGGTACCTCTATGAAATTTTCTGATGTTTCATAAACAATACTTACCTTATCATGTTGAAAGGTACCTGGAGTGGTGTTTGTTACCTCCTTTTCATCAAGAAATGGCTCAAGCTCTTGTTCTGATGAACGTACAACTTCATGTAGTGATTCTTGGGTGCTTGGCTCCATAGCACAAGTCCCTACACTTACATCTTCAATTCTTGGTGGTTCTTGAGGTAATGCTTCCAGTAAGCATTCCCCTACACTTAAATTATCTTCAAAAATAATACCTGCATCATTCACAACATCTAGAACAACATCATTAGTAGAATCAGAAATCTGAACAACTACATCATCACAAATAAAACTAGAAAATTGTTGTGAAGAAATAGAAGTAGTGTCAGGCCTGACAAGATCTCCACAATCCATCTCCTCACTGGCTCTTTGTTTTTGTAACTGGTTGATGGATGATGTAATTTGATCTAACTGACTCTGTATGTTTTGTATCCTTGAAAATTGTTGCTCTTGATGCTCACTCATTTGATGCATAACTTCATTGAATTTCCACATTGATTCTTCAATTTGTTCTTGTGCATCCTCATACCTATTCCGCTGCTCCATAGGTAGGTAGGACTGAGGCTGGTAATAATAGCTCTCCCTCCAATCTCCAAAATACTGATATTGATCCATGGTTAAATAAATTTCCTGTTCTTACACTGAAACACTAACAAATAAAATCAGAAGACTCAGGAACAAATAAAATCAACACATGGATATATAATCATGAAAGCAATTAAACAACAAAATTTTTTTTAAAGTTTTCTAAAATAAAGAACAATCCTAAAATTACCAAACATTGCATATTAATGTTTTCCCCGGCAACGGCGCCAAAATTTGAAAAGCATATTATTTACTGCGTGTCACGATTGGGCTTATCAAATTAATAAAATGTATTTTCCACTGAACCCCTTAATTAAACAATAATGTCGTAGTAACGAGCCCAGGATCGATCCGAGGAACCAACGGTAGAATGTAATTTAGGATTGTCTTTTTATTCCTATTTTTGGAGTTTTCGATATAAAAATGTAATGGGGGGGATTTAAGCTTGAATTTAAATCTAACAAATGAAAAGCACAGCGAATAAAAAACTACACTACTGCTGAAATTAAAGCTAATTAAACTACAGAAAACTAAATTACTCACTAATACTTAACCCTAAGCTAAAGCAAGATTAATAACAACTTTAAAATCAATCGAAACTAAATTACTCCAAACATTTGAATTAAAACAATTAAGCTAAAAGAAAACTATGATTACTGAATCCAAATAAATCTACCAACAATAAAAAGAATGCATAAAAGAAACCCTAAACCATCTCAACACCAAACCAATTCTCTCGGCAACTTCTCCTTGCCGTCACACAAGGAAACAACGGAGAACACTCCAACTGTAATCGGAAAAGACAATCTCAGTAGGTACACTCAGCTCAACCTTTACCAGCACCATCGGAGACCACTCCAAACAGAACTAGTGAAAATTGGAGCCGCCCAACTCAAGAAATCTGAAAATCTGTGAGCTGCAACCTCAGATCTGATGTGGAGAAGATGATGGATGGAATGTCGTAGGGAATGGTCCAGTAGCAGTGGAGGAACACCGCCAATGGATCGGAACCACCGATTGGAGGAACACCTCACAATCGGCAGCGACAGAAGCAAAGAGTTGCGGAGCAGAATTCTCGCCGCAGGAACACCTTGAAGCGAGGTTACATCATCAGGAGATGGTAGCAAGCAGCTGAGAACGTCGTCGGCGATGAAATTGGCCGGAAAATTGATCTAGAGATCGAGATGGGGTCGGAATCTCGCTGGAGAAGAACGCCGCGGGACGCAAACAGTGCTGTGGAGATCGACGAAGAGAAAGCACTGTAGCTTCTGTGTTTTAAATCAGATCTGGATCTGAACGGACGGCTGAGATGCTTTGGAGCTAAATCAATGGTGGAAAGTCACCTAAAATCCGATCTGAAGGTACTGATCTTGATCTAGGGTCTGGATCTACTCTCCCTTAGGTCGGATCGACCAGATCATCACTGGATGGCCCAGATCTTCCGATCTTCAATGAACGACCCAGATTAATCCGGCTGGATCACTGGATGAACTCAGATCTAGATCGAAACTTCTGGATCTTCATCAATGGCTCAAATCTGCTCTCCAATAGGTTGGATCGGCCAGATCTTCAACGGATGGTTCATATCTCTCCTATTCTTGATAAACGGCCCATAATGCTTCAAAACTTGATCTTCTCGTTTGAACTCCGATTCAAGCCCAATTTTGGTCCAAATAGATCCAAATCCAAGATCCTTTGATGCCTACAAAATAAGAATCAAGTATTAGCATCAAATAACATAAAAATATAATAATTTGCAATTAGGTCCAAAATAGATACAATACACAAAATATGATGTAACCATGATTTAAACCTATAAAATCAACATCAAACCATGCATATATGAATCAAAATAATGCAATGAAATCATGGTTATCAGACATCTTGTGGAAGGAAGTCCAAGTGGGTCATGGAGGACCGAACACTTGGCACGAGATGGTATATCTAAGTGGGTCAAGGAGGACCACACTTAGTGATCAGAAGTCCAACGAAAAGTTGGCAAAGAGAAAGTCCAGATGTGTCAAAAGTTGACCAAACTCTTAGTGGTCGTAAGTCTAATAGGGAGTTGGCATGGAACTAGGAAGTTCAGATGTAGTAAACTTCCGAAGGCCATAACTTTTGACTCGGATATCGGAATGAGGTGATCTCGGATGGGAAACGAAGCTAATTTCAAGCTCTACACAGTTTTCTACTTGCCAATCGATTGGTCAATCGATTGGGGAGTTCAATCGATTGGTTGACGCGATTTTGTGCAGAAAAGGTCTGGATCGATTAGGTAATCGATCAAAACTCCCCAATCGATTGGGAGAGTTTCTGAGCGAACAGTGAGCTTCTGAATCGATCAATTGATCGATTGAAACCTCCAATCGATCGGGCAATCGATTGGGAGGCTGAAAAATCCCACGATAGCCCTAGAAATCGCGCGAGACATGTTGAATTGATTAGGCAATCGATTCAAGCAATTTCCAAGAGCACAGAGGCGCTCTAGATCGATCAACCGATCGATCCAAAGCCTCTCCAATCGATTGAGAGCAATTCAATCGATTGGCATCCGACCGTTGGCGCTGAATAAAGTCGTTGCGTGTGTTTTCTTCAGCACTACTTCACCCGATCCTTCTCGACACTTCTTTGCGACATTTCCAAAGCTCACCGTCAGTTCTTGAAGCTTCTTAGAGCAAGGTGTTTTTGCACTTCCAAGGTCAAGAGGCGTTCCAAACAAGTAAGAGAAACTAGCTAGGGTTCATTATATAAAATCTTGTAAGATTTACTTGTATTTACTTCATCATTTCTTCTTGTTGTTGTTTGAGTTTGTACAAGCCTTCTCCGCCTTCGGTAGTTATCGTAAAAGAGTGTTTTTACTAGTGGAGTGTGTGTCGCGTGTAGATCCTTGGATTAGTCACCTCTTCTTGAGGTGGATACCAAGTAAATCTTAGTGTTAACGTTGTATTTGTGTTTCTTGTTCTTTCTGCTACGTATCATCACCATGAAACAAGCAACGACGAGCGCGACGAGCTATTCCCCCCCCCCCCCCCCCCCCCCCCTCCCCCCCTCTAGCTACATATCGATCCTAACAGTCATGTGGATGCCTAAACCAATCAGGGAGCTATGGTGAATCAGTTAAGTTCCGATAAAGACTGCAAGGTAATGAAATTCGTTGTCGCACAGCAAATGAAGAAATCAAGAAAAACCGACCACATCGAGCCATCACACAGACATCTAAAATCCAAACCGAGCAACGAATTGTAGACAACTTTTCCTCCTCAAACAGACAAAAAAAAATTGATATTTGTCTGATATTTTACACTGACCAAACCTGACATATAAGAAATAAACTCATTTGTATCACTTTTCGAATCATTCAGCAAGTTCACAAGTTACAAGTTTATAAATCAGATTTCACAACAATAAAATGAGAATATGATAAAAGAAACAACTCAATGTTTAGAGCATAGATAAACTAAAACTTCACAATCTCGTCAAGCATTCCATGCAGTGTTCAGTCGTAGGACAAATGAAAAACTGGTGAATAGAGATGCATCGAATATTATCTTGAAGAGAAAAGTCGATGGTTGAAGGATTAAGGTGCTCGAGCGGTGTCGGTAAGGGTGGATTGTATCGTTCCGCCCGTCGACTTGCATTGAAGCGCATCGGCACCGGCACCGGAGCAGCGACTCGCATGGAAAATAGAGAGAGAAGAAAGAGAGAAACGTACCTTGAAGCACAGCGAACGCGGCATTTAAGCCAACATGCAGTGGGCAGCGGGACCTAGATTCGGAGAGAAGGCTCATGATATTACGCAGAGAGTGGAGAGATGGGCGACAGACAACGACGGGTGCGACAGCAAATCGAGAGCCGATCGAGGAGAAATCAAGCGAGGGAGACAGAAAAAATTAAAATTAATTTTTTTTATAATCCAATATTCAAATCTGGATGTTGATCGGCCGACGGAATAAATTGCTTGAGAAAGCCATCCAAACATTTCTTAGAGTTATTATCCCATATAAGAAATTCGACAAATGTATAAATGAATCGATAGATTACACAGCCCAAGTTATTAAATTCTGTTAAAAAAAAATATCACATTCTTTACAATAAAAAATATATTATTTATTGAAACTCGAGAGATGTTAAAAAAAATTAGTTTTAAAATTTAAGAACATTAGGATTCGAATAATGAATACTCTACTCAATATCAAAATTTAACAATAATAGGCACCACTAATTTAACTTTATGATAAACTGCACGGCCCGTGTTAAATGATGATGAAATACATAAATCGACTTTGGCTCAAACATTTAGTCAACAACCAACCAATGACATCTAAAACCAAATGATGGTGAATAAAATGGGAAAGTCATATTTATCTCAAAATTCTGTGCAAGAACTTTGAAGATGTCTAGGTATCAGAAATCCTTGTTGGAGATCTTGGTTAAACGAGTAATTACCAGAAGAAGGGTTCTACTAAATCAATCTACAGGATCAAAAGCATCAAATCCCTCCTTGAATTCTCTTGCCATTTGTTCTTCTTCTTGCTTGCTAAGCTTACAATTTCTCCAATCAGCTCGATCTGCCATATTTAACATGCCTGCCATCACCTGCAACACTTTACCAGCTCTTATCGTCATCAATAACAAACTATAGTCTCGCAGTTTCTAGGTAAATTATGAAGAATTGATAGAAAAAATATACATAATATAATAATTTGGCAAAATAACTGAGCCATGAAAACGACAGTCAATGATAGTTCCAAGTCCGAATGAAAAAAAGGCTATGAATTGAGTTAAGCATAGACGACCATTGTCAGCCAATATTGTATAAATCAATAATCATGAATTCTCGATGGAGGTAAAAGTTTGTGTTCAATCTCAAATAATTAAGACAAATATGGTGCACGATCGACTATGATGACAAACTAAGTAATCAAAACATTTTGAGCATCTAAAGCACCAAATCAAATATTCACTATGGTGTAATGGTAAAAGCATTCAACATACTCTCAAACACCCATGGTTCGAATCCTAATTACAGCACACTGTAGGGTATTTTCCTGCAATGGGATGAAAAATCTAGTAAGTTGGATGTTGAGCGTAGAACCGCTTGTGCTTCCGGATTTACCCGGTGGGCGAACCAAGAGGAAGGACACCCACCTCCAGGATTAGTTGAGTCCAAGGCCCTGACTCGGGGATTATCAAACAAAAAAGTCCTATGACCCTACATGTGTTATGTTATTGTTAAACAAAGACAAGGGGGAAAACCAATACAAGGTAAATGTGACATTGTACAAATTACCTCACGTCCAAATTGAACAGGAAATTTCTTATCATCAACAACATGAAACAGAGTTAACAATCAGGGTGTTCCACATAAAACATACATGAATTGATGTGGAATTGGGATCTCAACTGTTTTCTTCCTTCACAATAGCTAGTGTCTGCAAAAACAAAAACCAAAAAAAAAAAAAAAAATTTAAATAGATGTTAAAACAGATAACAATTTTGTCAGAAATGATAGAGATCAAGTCCACAAATAACACTGGTTTCTCATGTTACAGAAGAAACGCAATCATCCATGGGAGGACTATTGTGGTTTGATATTTCATTCCACTTTCACGACCGAGGACTATTGCGGGACTCTAGATCAGAGATATTCTTATTGGGATTCAATCTATTAGATTAGCTCATACTTTACTTGCTTATTGTACTAATGGATAATTTTTTGTTAGTATTTTTACTCATGCTTCTAAATTGGTTTAACCCGATAAATCATTTCATGTGCTTATTGTAATATTTATTCCAACTAATAGCCAAAGAATCACTGATTCCATCAAACACAAGATGTAGCTCCTTCAGTTCATTCCAATGATGCAAGTTCAAACAGACTGTTATTATGTAGGAAAGAGAGATTGACATCTAGATCATCAATACATAGAATCAAAAACACTCTGCACCTTGGATAAGTAGATATGACAATTAATGTTCGCACACAGTTGTAACTCATCAACGTATTAGTCCTCTTAAAGAGTTTCCGCAAGCATTGCATAAATGCTTAACCGATTCGCCTCATAACTAAATTAGAACTGAAATGCCCACAAGGCGTAGCTGAGCCGGTAATAATATAACAGATTTGCAGTATGGAGCAAGGGTTGAATCCCGACAAAGCCGGTGAAAAATGCCCTCCCACATGGGGTTTGCTCAATACCTAATTTACTCCCTCCCAATGGCGTGGACAATCGGTGGGGACTAATAGAAATCAATAAAACACCCTGAAGAAAGCAATAAATCCAAACTGGAAAAAGAACAAGCTTAAATCACAACAATTACCTCGTAAACCACAAATGAGATTACTCAAAGATAGAAAGCAATAAATCCAGACAGGAAAAAGAACAAGCTTAAATCACAACAATTACCTCGTAAACCACAAATGAGATAACTCAAAGATAGAAAGCAATAAATCCAGACTGGAAAAAGAACAAGCTTAAATCACAACAATTACCTCGTAAACCACAAATGAGATTACTCAAAGATGACTTCCATCAGCAACCACTTGGCCTTCATTCATTATGATGCTTATACAATTGCTGAAAACCACCTAGTTTCATTGTCCCAGCCTGCAGCATGCATTGTTGTATCTTTAATTTTACTCTATCCATATTCTTTCTTTCCAGTTCCTTGATTAGAATACAGTATGTGTTTTGTTTAGGTGTGAACCCTGTCATAACCATTTTCACAAAAAATAAACAAGATTGTTCTATTTTGCCATTTCGGCAAAGTCCAAGCACCAACAGATTATATGCACTAGAGTCAAGGCTAATATCTTTCTTAAACATGTGCCCAAGTAAATACAAAAGGACTCACACCCATTTCCATTTACAACAAAGTTTCAATAAGGGTGTGTAAGTTTTGATGTCAGGTTTGCAATCAAATTCTTGCATTGAGAAGACTAGCTTTAGAGCATTCTCTGCCTCAGAGTAATCACAGGAAGCTGAAATTAAGGTATTGAATGTGGTCACATCTGGTAAGATGCCGTTTTTGCACATTTGCTCAAATATGTGATGTGCATCTCGCAATTTCCCTGACTTCGCCATCAAAAAAATCAAAGAATTATAGAATGAGGTATCTGGAGCACAACCATCATCCTTCATCATCTCAAATACTAGCAAGGCTTCTTGAATTTCTTTGTCCTTAGCCAAAGAATGCATTATTATAGTATATGTGACAACATTGGGTTGACACCCATACCCACGCATCTCATTAAGAATTGCACAGGCCATTCTAAAGTTCTTTTCCAAGCAATAGCCTTCAATCAGAGAAGTGAATGTAATCACACAAGGGGTATAACCAAATTCTCTCATTTCCTCAATCATTCTTATAGCCTCTTCAATTTTTCGTGCTTTGCTCCATCCATGAATCAAAATATTAAAACTACTAGCATTAGGTTGTACTTCATCCCTCAATTCCAAAAATGCATCTCTTGCATGCTTAACACTCTTCTCCTTACACAAGGTATCTAATAGTGCATTAATAGCAATGGTATCTTTCCTAACACCAAAGCTCTCAATGCTTTTGAAAGTCTTTATGGCATCGCCCCACCTACCGGCTCCAGCAAGCCTTCTCATCACCTTGGTCATGGTAGTTAGTGACACCCTCCAAGACAAACCATCTCATTGATCAAACTCCACATCACATCAAATTGTTTCGATTTCCCTAAAATGTCAACCATCATATCATAAGAAATAGAAGAGTGTTTGAAACTTGCTCGAGCACCAGCCCACCTAAAGAAGCCAAAGGCTGTAAACCAGTCATTGCTAAATCTCTTCAATATCATATTGATCAAAGCCTCCGAAATTTCTACATTGCAACCAACAAAAGCTTGGAAGAGATCTTCAAAAGACGTGAAGTTCAACCTTAAAACTTTACATATCTTATCAACATCATTATCGTCTATATTGCAAGGCTCCTTTCCATAATCTAACCTAGAGTCGGTGGTTTTCCTTTTGGAATCACTAGCTTCCAAAAATTCCAACTTAGTCTGGAGCACAAAATCATCGGCGTCCACATAATTATGCTGGCCATGTGGATGCCTAAACCAATCAGGGAGCTCTGGTGAATCAGTTAAGTTCCGATAAAGACTGCAAGGCAATGAAATTCGTTGTCGCACAACAAATGAAGAAATCAAGAAAAACCGACCACATCGAGCCATCACACAGACATCTGAAATCCAAACCGAGCAACGAATTGTAGACAGCTTTTCCTCCTCAAACAGACAAAAAAAACTGATATTTGTCTGATATTTTACACTGACCAGACCTGACATATAAGAAATAAGCCCATTTGTATCACTTTTCGAATCAATCGGCAAGTTCACAAGTTATAAGTTTATAAATCAGATTTCACAATAATAAAATGAGAAACTGATAAAAGAAACAACTCAATGTTCAGAGCATGGACATATGTTCAGTAATATGGAACTGAGGAACATGGACATATGTTCAGTAATGCTTTCAGGTTAGTAAAACATCACCAATTTATTACTATTCCAGTTTTACTTTAGCAAAGCCATAAGGTGTTCAATCCTTGCATAATACAATTAGTAGATACTTTAATTGAATTTTTATAGTAAGTAATTCTTACTTTCTAGAAAGCTCCTGAAGAAAATTATTACAGAAAAAATAGTTATGACTCAGGATACACTTGGAAGTCTAAATAAAAATCTTGACAAAACGATTTAAAGAATGTTATACACATATAAGGGTATAGCAATATGGAAATTGTTCATTACAAAAATAAAGGCATCAGCTCCATATTACAGTATTCATATTAGCTAAGCCACAGTTATCAAAATCAGTTAATATCGATATGGATCACCCAAGTTAGGTCGGTATAAGCAAAAGTCAATCTAATATTTTCTGAGAAGTCAGCTATCGCATTTAGATTGATGGAGAAGTATAGAAAAAGTAGAGGCTCCAAGAAATTACCTAGAAATAAGCAAATTAACACCATGAAAATAAATTAAATTGATTGAAAGTTCATTGAATCATTAAAAAAAGGATTTAATAGGTTAACATTTGGTCAAAAAAATTTATTTTGACAAACTCAATTACTCGAGCCAACTCTACCTCCTCATTGCCTAAGATTTATTGTGGCATCAGCAGCACAACCATGCTATTGCATGTGATTAATAGCATTCTGATTACCACTAAGTAGGCCAAGCACCTCATCCATCTCTTTTTTCAATTACTGTTGATCAAGAGACACTATATAGTATTGACCAAGAGCAAACAGTACCTCCCTAGATCAGTACTGTCTCAAGAACTTCTTCACCAATTAAACACAATAGGATGACTCAACCTCAAATCCAAATGTGCTGAAATAAGCACATAAAAACACTATAAACAACCTTCAAAACTCTATAAACTTCATGTTGGAGTGCAATTTCCCTTTGGATCAATAATCCCATAAAAATAAATACCGGAAAAAAAAAGGAATTTACCTAGGTCAAAATAAGCCTTGCTGTAGTTATGTCACTCCTTGAAGATGTTGCTGTCAAAATCAACCTTGAAGGAAACCCTCGTGCCTCCCCTTCCGGCAGGCGATGACAAGGTTGAGAAAAGAGGTAGTCGGCGGCGGGTACAAGACGAACACCAAGGTTCCGGCGTCTAGGGCTAGAGAAGAAGACGGTGTAAGAGGGAATGCCACTATGAGAGAAAGAGGAAGAGAGGGCTAGGGACGAGCTAACCACCACAAGCGCTTTCCAGCCATCGATCGCATCTCCGGTGATATTAGAGCACCTCCGACGAGATCAAACGCGTGACGAAGGCGGAGGAGGGCGCGATACCTCGCACGTGGGTGACGCATGATATGATATGGTTTATGGTCCAAAAATACCCTAAGCCAAAGTTTAACTCCTTTTTTAAAAAATACAAGAAATAAAAAATAAAACAGAATAAAAAATCAGTGTTAATCTACTCCAACTAAGCTCAATCAAATTAGTTAATTCAAATTTAGTCAAAAATCAAAAGGATTTATCCCTAAAATATGTTTATATTAACGTATAGAAACGGTTGAGTAGATACAATGTTATTTTTTATTTCCATATTATTATAGTAATACAACATATAAAAATTATTATTTAACTGCTACAATTTGTAACATCTAATACAATATTATTATAGTATTATAGTAGTTACTTAGTTACTTCTACAATAGTTTTATAGTGATTTGATTAATTTAAAATAATTTTAAAAAATTTAAATATTGTTAATCAAGTGTGTTTTGATATAAGATTGTCTAAAATTTAAAATTGAAAGTTCAAAATTTTAAAATTTAGAATTTAAGTATAATGTAAAAAATCATCTATTTCACATTTAAATTAGACTGAACTATATTTTCACCGTAAATACATTGTAATAATTGTTAAATAGTTTCTACTGCAACGCTAAAATAATGGATATTTTTGTTATAAAATCATTGGGGAAACATCTTTTTGGCTTTTTTATAAGGAAAAAAATGTACCTTTTATGATTTATACAATTTGGGAGGCCTTTTTAATTTCAAAAATGAGACCAAAACTACCAAGCCCGAGCCCAGTTGACCCCACAAGTCGATCAGCTCAACCATCCCATTTGGTTGCACCAACTCAAGTGACTTGTATGACATATTTCTACTTTCTTATAAATTTATTCGACATGTTTGATTTCAATTCATTTTGTTTGATTAGTTTGACTAGTTAAACTAATTTACCTAACTACTCAACTAAGCTTATTTGCCCATTTCAACTAGACCAACCATTAAATCGTTCAACACATTCGACTTGTTGAACCCTTCTAGTTCAATCGGTCTACACAGCCCATCCAAGCAGATGAATCTACCCAAGAACGAACCCAGCTGTAGATAAACAAGATCTTTCTAAATCATGTATACTTCAATAGGATTTTTACTCGAAAATCATGTATAATTCTAACAATAGGAAATCCAAATTGCATGTCCATGAATGTGAAGAGGAAAGGGAAAAAAAATCTGACAATCACGTGTATAATCCAACGATGCTTTTACTTGAAACTCCTCGTAGGGTAAAGTAGACATTATTCAGTAAGAGATCCAATTCCAGTCCTTCCCTCTTGGTAATCTGGAAATGAAATCATCACATTTTTTTTAGTTCTTTGCAATATCTAACTTGCCATGGATTTTTTTGATGAGACAACTTTTGTTTTTTCTCCTTGGCAACGAGATTTGTGGGTGCTAATTATTAGTTTCCTTGGTGTTTGCAGTTGGATTTGCACTTCCTCAAATCACATCTCCCAATGAGTGTAGTCATTATTCACTACTTCAAAATAATCGTACCTGAACCTTTTAGGTTGTCACATTGGAAAACAACAATACCAAATGTCAATTTATCGACAAAGAAAAAAGTGACGATCGGAATTTACCTAGGCATTCATTGAATTAGTCCTTCACCAAAGTGGTTGAAGGCAATGGTCATCTGGCAAGTCTCATGATCCAGATCAAAAATTAATTTCAAGCACGCAGATTTCAGTCATTCCACCTAATTTTGCTTGGTCAGTGTATGAATATGAATCTCTCATCCTCTAAAGGAAATTGTTGCGCCCAAAGGATGTCTACATATCTCCAAAATGGAATGATATTATCCACTTTGGGTCTAGACCCTCATGACTTTGCTCTTGGGCTCTATCCAAAAGGTCTTATGCCAATGAAGATATCTTGCATCCTTTTAACCCCATGATCTTTACCAAATCTTTTCAATGTGAAACTTTGATTGAACCCCAACAATCCTTCCCTCAAACGAAGGACCACAATTACTCTCATGGTCCGGACCTCCCCGCGAGCATCTGGTCACTCTGACCTACTCTAGGCCTCCCCGCAAGCATCCACACCCGCTCACCTTGACATACTCCGGGCCTCCCCGCGAGCATTCGGCCACCTTGACCTACTTCGGCCTCACTGCGAGCATCCGGTCACCCTGACCTACTCGCCACCCCGCAAGTATCTGGTCACCTTAACCTGCTCCAGGCCTCCCGCAAGCATCCAGTCATCCTGACCTGCTCCAAGCCTCCCCCGAGTATCCGGTCACCCTGACCTACTTCGGGCCTACCTGCGAGCATCTGGTCACCCTGACCTACTTGCTTCTACACAAGTATCCGATCACCTTGACCTGCCAGGCCTCCTATGAACATCCGGTCACCCTGACCTACTCCGGGCCCACCCTCAACTTCGTTTAATGCCACCTGATATGGTATCTAGTTCGTACCATGACTCTGATACTATTTGTTGCGCCCAAAGGATGTCCACATATCTCTGCAATGACATGATATTGTCCACTTTGGGCCTAGGCCCTCATAGCTTTGCTCTTGGGCTTTACCCAAAAGGTCTCATGCCAATGGAGATATCTTGCATTCTTTTAACCTCATGATCTTTACCAAATTTTTCCAATGTGAGACTTTGATTGAACCCCAATAATCAAACCCCAGACCCGATAAAATCGTAACAGAATTTTATTATGAAAAATCACAACAAAATTCTGTTATATAAAATCTTAACAGAATTTTATTAAAAAAATCTTAACAGATTTTTCTTTCATAGCATCCCTCATATTAACCTTTATCCAAATATGAGTCACCCCTCAACAGAAATGGCATGAATTAAGATCTAGAAATAATTGTTAAACACATAATTTATTCATGTAAATGTACCTATGCTTCAAAAATACTTCCACTGGTTGATAAAGAACCCCCTAGCATACATTAGAAAAAACATGTATTGGATGAGATTGATAACCTTCTAACAATAATCTAAATCATTCAAATATATAATGGACTTTATACACACTTACATTGAGGTTGTCCTTTTAATTCAATCTTAAGGTGAGTTTTCTTAATCTTCATAAATGACCTCTTAAAGTGATTGAATATATGAACAGTAATCTATATTGAGTCCGTTTTTATAATATGACTCTGAAAGATAAGAAAGAAAATTTCATAGAAGTAATTTGCACAAGACTCATTCATAATCAATTAACATCATGCAAAATGAAAGAATACTTCGAATGAAGAAGAATCCTACGGCAAAGAAAAAAAACAATTTGACCACATGCATGTACAAAAAGCAATATAGGCAACAAAATTCCTCAATCTGATAAAAAGGGGGAGATAGATGAGATCACTTCCAGTAGTGGAAAGTGTAGATCAATCCCACTGCCTTTTGTTATATATTTGTTGGCACCACCGGGTTTTCTACCGTCAGTGGTAACTACTTTAAATGGACTTGACCACAATTCAGATTTTGGCAACAAAATAATATGTGGATATTAACAGTGATCATGATGCTGGTAAAGGTGACAATGAGATGCATCACGCCATTGAAGTAGCGCAGCCAGTGCAAACAAGCTTGAGAATATGAATCGACAATGAGAAGCTAGCAATGTGTTGGGTGTGGCATGCAGTCGGAGAAACAGGCAAGAGGTTTGAAATAGGCAATCATAGACTAGTGTGATTCTTGTAATTTGCACTAATCATTTCCGGTGCAACAGGTGTAAGGTACTACTGGTATAATGACAATGAGATACCGTCAACAAAAGTAATGCGGCGGATGGGACAGTGGACACAAGCTCTGGCCCGAGCTTACAGTCTTATTATGCATAAACCAAATAAGTGAACAATTGAGGATCCAATGTTGGGCATACATCACTGACTTCAATCTTCCCTTAATGAAGTTTAATATAATACAAAATAGAGGATGCGGTGGGTGGTAGTTATTGATCATGGGCTAAACATATCAATCGACGTTAAATTAAATCCAGATAGACTAAAGGTGCTAAAGTCAAGGCAAATCCTTTCTTAAACATGTACCCAAGACATGGACAATCACTCTGTTTTATAGCTTGTTGTAAAAATATTTCCTAATCATATGCACTAATCTTTTCCAGTACTGTGGAATAGATTATGACATGACGGTCTTTTATCACAAAAGCAGAAAAACTACAAGATGAATGAGGGTGTGGTGCACCTGAGTAATTTATTATCAAGTGTCAATTAAAGGAGTAGCAACCATTACTGGATTGTATGAAGGTGATATCAAATTTTTTAGAGCATAATTACAAAGTGATATGAAACAGGAAATGTCAATACAATTCAGTAGCTATAATGTCTATAATCCTTTCAAGATATGTAAAATGCTAGTAAGAAAAGCTTTTGGTGGATTCCTTGGTGTTTAAGTGTTTTGATGGTTCCTCTATTTTCTTTGGTGCTTAAGCTAAGTTAGAGTATCAAAATGGAAATTTTAATACAATAACTTAAAAGAAAAAACAACAAAGTAAAGCAGATCAACATACCCTAGAGTGATTTTGTCCTCTGATCTTCATAATTATCCAAATAGAAACAAATTAGATATTGCAGACTGCCAGAACATCAACAAGGACAAAGATTGGTGATTCAGTTCCAACAAATAGAACTTTCACAATGAAACGTCCAACAAAAATAAGTAACTTCAACAACCAAAAATGAGAATATGCAGAGCATAAAAGAAAAAAAAATCAAAAAAACATATGAGTTGACACATCAAGTATCCAATATCAGAGCAAGGTCAGGTCAGGTGTTCAACAGAACAAGCAAGCCTCTAAAACCAAGATCAAAAGACAAATCATAAGAGATCTACAAAGAAAATGAAGAAAACCCCATGATCCAAATGCAGAATAGAAATGCCGACGAGACGTAGCTGAGCCGGTAACAATATCGCAGATTTGCAGTATGGAGCAAGGGTCGAATCCGGTGAAGCCGGTGAAAAATCTCCTCCCAAATGGGGTCTGCTCAATACCTGATTTACTCCCTCCCAATGGCGTGAACAGTCGGTCGGGACTAATAGAAATCAATAAAACACCTTGAAGAAAGCAATAAATCTAAACTGGAAAAAAAACAAGCTTAAATCACAACAATTACCTCGTAACCCACAAATAAGATTACTCAAAGATGACTTCCATCAGCAACCACTTGGCCTTCATTCATTATGATGAGTATACAATTACAGAAAACCACTTAGTTACATTGTCCCAGCCAGCAACATGCATTGTTGTATCTTTAACTTTACTCTATCCATATTCTTTCTTTCTAGTTCCTTGATTAGAATACAATATGTGTTTTGTTTAGATGTGAACCCCATCATGACGATTCTCTCAAAAAATAAACAAGATTGTTCTATTTTGCCATTTCAGCAAAGTCCAAACACCAACAGATTATATGCACTAGAGTCAAGGCTAATATCTTTCTTAAACATGTGCCCAAGTAAATACAAAAGGACTCTCATCCATTTCCATTTACAACAAAGTTTCAATAAGGGTGTGTAAGTTTTGATGTCAGGCTTGCAATCAAATTCTTGCATTGCGAACACTAGCTTTAGAGCATTCTCTGCGTCAGAGTAATCACAAGAAGCTGAAATTAAAGTATTGAATGTGGTCACATCTAGTAAGATGTCATTTTTGCACATTTGCTCAAATATGTGATGTGCATCTCGCAATTTCCCTGACTTCCCCATCAAAAAAATCAAAAAATTATAGAATGAGGTATATGGAGCACAACCATCATCCTTCATCATCTCAAATACCAGCAAGGCTTCTTGAATTTCTTTGGCTTTAGCCAAAGAATGCATTATTATAGTATATGTGACAACATTGGGTTGACACCCATGCCCACGCATCTCATTAATAATTGCACAGGCCATTCAAAAGTTCTTTTCCAAGCAATAGCCTTCAATCAGAGAAGTGAATGTAATCACACAAGGGGTATAACCAAATTCTCTCATTTCCTCAATCATTCTTATAGGCTCTTCTATTTTTCGTGCTTTGCTCCATCCATGAATCAAAATATTAAAACTACTAGCATTAGGTTGTACTTCATCCCTCAATTCCAAAAATGCATCTCTTGCATGCTTAACACTCTTCTCCCTACACAAGGTATCTAATAGTGCATTAATAGCAATGGTATCTCTCCTAACATCAAAGCTCTCAATGCTTTTGAAAGTCTTTATGGCATCACCCCACCTACCGGCTCAAACAAGCCTTCTCATCTCCTTGGTCATGGTAGTTAGTGACACTAAGCCTCCAAGACAAACCATCTCATTGATCAAACTCCACATCACATCAAATTGTTTCAATTTCCCTAAACTGTCAACCATCATATCATAAGAAATAGAAGAGTGTTTGAAACTTGCTCGAGCACCAGCCCACCTAAAGAAGTCAAAGGCTGGAAACCAGTCATTGCTAAATCTCTTCAATATCATATTGATCAAAGCCTCCGAAATTTCTACATTGCAACCAACAAAAGTTTGGAAGAGATCTTCAAAAGACGTGAAGTTCAACCTTAAAACTTTACATATCTTATCAACATCATTATCGTCTATATTGGAAGGCTCCTTTCTATAATCTAACCTAGAGTTGGTGGTTTTCCTTTTAGAATCACTAGCTTCCAAAAATTCCAACTTAGTCTGGAGCACAAAATCATCGGCATCCACATAATTATGCTGGTCATGTGGATGCCTAAACCAATCAAGGAGCTCTGGTGAATCAGTTAAGTTCCGATA